>NW_024739697.1:0-18815 GCF_018991925.1 Homarus americanus | reverse complement strand
CCCATCATCAGGTTTAACAAAGGCCCTGATCGAGTGTAAATCCCCTGGTCGAGGTATAACAAAGGCCCCTGATCATAATTAACAAAGGCGCCTGAACGAGTATAACAAAGGCCCCTGATCGGAGTATATCAAAGTTCCTGATCGAAGTAAAAACAAAGCCCCTGATCGAGGTATAACAAAGTACCCCCTCATCGAGAATAACAAAGTCACCTGATCGGTATAACAAAGCCCCTCATCAAGAGTATAACAAAGGCCCTGATCGAGTATAACAAAAGAACCTGGTCGAGTATAACAAAGTTCCCTAATCGAGTATAAAAAAGGCCGCTGATCGAGTATAAAAGGCCCCAGATCGGGAAGTATAAAGTCCTGATCGAGTAAAACAAAGTCCTGATCGAGTATAACAAAAGTCCCTGGTCAGTATATAAAGTCCCTAAACGGTTATAACAAAAAGGCCCTCATCGAGTATAACAAAATTTTGATCGGAGTAAAACAAAAGCTCCCCTGATCGGTATAACAAAGTCCTGGTCAAGTATAACAAGTCCTGATTGAAGGTATAACAAAGGCCCCAGGTCGAGTATACCAAGGCCCTGATCGAAAATAACAAAAGCGCCTGAACGAAGTATAACAAAGACCCTGATCGAAGTACAACAAGATTTGATTCAGTATACCGGGTCCACTGATCAGGTATAACAAAGTCCCTGAACGAATATAACAATGGCCCCTCATCGGGTATAACCAAAACTCTCATGTCAGTTTAACAAGTCCTCTAATCGAGAATAACAAAATGCTTTGATCGGGGTTTATACAAGGCCCTGTTCAGGTATAACAGGCCTCTAAAAAGTATAACAAATGCCAATGATCGAGGTATAACAAAGTACCTGATCGGTATTACAGAGTCCCTGATCGAGTATAACAAGTCCCTCATCGGTATAACAAAGCCCCCTCATAGGGGTCTAACAAGTCCCCTGATCCAGTATAACAAAGTCCCCTGATCGAGAATAACATGTCCCTGATCTAGTATAACAAAGCCCCTGATCCATAAATTATAACAAAGGCCCCTGAGCGAGTATAACAAAGACCCTGGTCGAGAGTAGAACAAGATTCCCCTCATCAGGTATTAACAAAGACCCTGGTCGAGTATAACAAAAGAGCGCCTGATCAGGTATAACAAAGGCCCGCCCGATCGAGTATAACAAAAGGCCCTGATCGAGAGTATAACAAAGTCCCTGATCGAGTATAACAAAGCCCCTGATCATGGGAAAAATAAAGTCCCCTGATTGAGTATAAAGAATCTTCTCATCGAGATTAACAAAAGTCACTCTAATCGAGAATAACAAAGGCCAACTGAAAGAGAGAGTTTAACAAAAGGCCCTGTTTCGGGGAATAACAAAGGCCTCTAAAGAGAGTATAACAAAGGCCGCTGATCGAGAGTATAACAAAAGTCCCTGATCGAGTACAGGGGAGTCCTTATCGAATATAACAAAGTCCCCTGATCGTGTATAACAAAGGCCCCTGATCGAGTATACCAAAGGCCCCTGATCGGGTATAACAAAGTCCCCTGATCGAGTATAACAGAGTCCCCTGATCGAGTATAACAAAGTCCCCTGAACGATTATAACAAATGCCCCTCATCGAGTATAACAAAGTTTCCTGGTCGAGTAAAACAAAGCCCCCTGATCGAGTATAACAAAGTACCCTGATGAGGTATAACAAAGTCCCCGGATTGAGTATAACAAAGGCCCCTAATCGAGTTTAACAAAAGCCCCTGATCGAGTATAACAAAGTCCCCAGGTCGAGTATAACAAAGGCCCCTGATCGAATATAACAAAGGCGCCTGAACGTGTATAACAAAGGCCCTTGATCGAGTATAACAAAGTTCCCTGATCGAGTATAACAAAGCCCCCTAATCGAGTATAACAAAGTCCCCCTGATCGAGAATAGCAAAGTCCCCTGATCGAGTATAACAAAGTCCCCTGATCGGGTATAATAAAAGCCCCTGATCGAGTATAACAAAGGCCCCTGATCGAGCATAACAAACTCCCATGGTCGAGTATAACAAAGTCCCATCATCGAATATAACAAAGTCCCCTGATCGAGTATAACAAAGACCCCTGATCGAGAAGAACAAAGTCTCCTGATCGAGTATAGCAAAGTCCCCTGCACGATTATATCTAAGGCCCCTGATCGAGTATAACAAAGTTTCCTGATCGAGTACAACAAAGCCCCCTGATCGAGTATAACAAAGTCCCCTGATCGAGTATAACAAAGTCCCCTGATTGAGTATAACAAAGGCCCTGGATCGAGTTTAACAAAGGCCCCTGATCGAGTATAACAAAGTCCCCTGGTCGAGTATAACAAAGGCCACTGATCGAATATAACAAAGGTGCCTCAACGCGTATAACAAAGGCCCCTGATCGAGTATAACAAAGGCCCCTGATCGAGTATAACAAAGACCCCTAGTCGAGTATAACAAAGACCCTTGGTCGAGTAAAACAAAGGCGCCTGATCGAGTATAACAAAGGCCCCTGATCGAGTATAACAAAGGCCCCTGATCGAGTATAACAAAGTCCCCTGATCGAATAAAACAAAGTCCCCTGATCGAGTATAACTAACTCCCCTGATCGAGTATAACAAAGTCTGCTCATCGAGATTAACAAAGTCTCTAATCGAGAATAACAAAGGCCTTTGATCGAGTTTAACAAAGGCCCCTGTTCGAGTATAACAAAGGCTACTAAAAAGAGTATAACAAAAGCCACTGATCGAGTAAAACAAAGTCCCCTCATCGAGTATTACAGAGTCCCCTCATCGAGTATAACAGAGTCCCTTCATCGAGTATAACAAAGGCCCCTCATCGAGTATAACAAAGTCCCATGATCGAGTATAACAAAGTCCCCTCATCGAATATAACAAAGTCCCCTGATCGAGTATAACAAAGTCCCCTGAACGAGTATAACAAAGTCCCCTGATCGAGTAAAACAAAGTCCCCTGAACGATTATAACAAATGCCCCTCATCGAGTATAACAAAGTTTCCTGGTCGAGTAAAACAAAGCCCCCTGATCGAGTATAACAAAGTCCCCTGATCAAGTATAACAAAGTCCCTGATTGAGTATAACAAAGGCCCCTGATCGAGTATAATAAAGGCCCCTGATCGAGTATAACAAAGTCTCCTCATCGAGTTTAACAAAGTCCTCTAATCGAATATAACAAAGTTCACTGATCGAGTATAAGAAAGGCCCCTGATCGAGTATAAGAACTTCCCCTGATCGAGTATTACAGAGTCCCCTGATCGAGTATAACAAAGTCCCCTCATCGAGTATAACAAAGCCCCATCATAGAGTATAACAAAGTCCCCCTATCGAGTATAAGAAAGTCCCCTGATCGGGTATAACAATGGCCCCTGATCGAGTATAACAATGGCCCCTGATCGAGCATAACGATGTCCCATGGTCGAGTATAACAAAGTCCCCTCATCGAATATAACAAAGTCCCCTAATCGAGTATAACAAAGTCCCCTCATCGAGAAGAACAAAGTCCCCTGATCGAGTATAGCAAAGTCCCCTGCACGATTATATCAAAGGCCCCTGATCGAGTATAACAAAGTTTCCTGATCGAGTAAAACAAAGCCCCCTGATCGAGTATAACAAAGTCCCCAGGTCGAGTATAACAAAGGCCCCTGATCGAATATAACAAAGGCGCCTGAATGTGTATAACAAAGGCCCCTGATCGAGTATAACAAAGTTCCATGATCGAGTATAACAAAGCCCCCTAATCGAGTATAACAAAGTCCCACTGATCGAGAATAACAAAGTTCCCTGATCGAGTATAACAAAGTCCCCTGATCGGGTATAACAAAGGCCCCTGATCGAATATAACAGCACCCCTGATCGAGCAAGCAACAAAGTCCCGCTGTCGAGTATATCAAAGTCTCTATCGAATATAACAAAGTCCCCTGATCGAGTATAGTAAAGTCCTCGCACGATTATATCAAAGGCCCTGATCGAGACAACAAAGTTTCTGATCGAGTAAAAACAAAGCCCCTGATCGAGTATAACAAAGTCCTTGATCGAAAGTACAAATAAAGTCCCTGAATATATACATGGGCCCCTGATCAGAGCTTACCAAAGGCCCTTAATTTATATAACAAAGTCTCCTGGTCGAGTATAACAAAGGCCCCTGATCGAATATAACAAAGGTGCCTGAACGCGTATAACAAAGGTGCCTGAACGCGTATAACAAAGGCCCCTGATCGAGTATAACAAAGTCCCCTAATCGAGTATAACAAAGACCCCTGGTCGAGTATAACAAAGACCCCTGGTCGAGTATAACAAAGGCGCCTGATCGAGTATAACAAAGGCCCCTGATTGGGTATAACAAAGGCCCCTGATCGAGTAGAACAAAGTCCCCTGATCGAGTAATACAAAGTTCCCTGATCGAGTATAACTAACTCCCCTGATCGAGTATAACAAAGTCTCCTCATCGAGATTAACAAAGTCCTCTAATCGAGAATAACAAAGGCCTTTGATCGAGTTTAACAAATGCCCCTGATCGAGTATAACAAAGTCCCCTGGTCGAGTATAACAAAGGCCCCTGATCGAATATAACAAAGGTGCCTGAACGCGTATAACAAAGGCCCCTGATCAAGTATAACAAAGGCCATTGATCGAGTATAACAAAGTTTCCTGGTCGAGTAAAACAAAGCCCCCTGCTCGAGTATAACAAAGTCCCCTGATCAAGTATAACAAAGTCCCCTGATTGTGTATAACAAAGGCCACTGAGCGAGTTTAACAAAAGCCCCTGATCGAGTATAACAAAGTCCCCAGGTCGAGTATAACAAAAGCCACTGATCGAATATAACAAAGGCGCCTGAATGTGTATAACAAAGGCCCCTGATCGAGTATAACAAAGTTCCCAGATAGAGTATAACAAAGCCCCCTGATCGAGTATAACAAAGACCCCCTGATCGAGAATAACAAAGTCCCCTGATCGAGTATAACAAAGCCCCCTGATCAAGTATAACAAAGGCCCCTGATCGAGTATAACAAAGACCCTGGTCGAGTATAACAAAGGCGCTGATCGAGTATAACAAAGGCCCCTGATCGAGTATAACAAAGGCCCCTGATCGAGTATAACAAAGTCCCCTGATCGAGTATAACAAAGCCCCCTGATTGAATAAAACAAAGTCCCCAGATCGAGTATAACAGAGTCCCCTCATCGAGTATAACAAAGGCCCCTCATCGAGTATAACAAAGTCCCATGATCCAGTATAACAAAGTCCCCTTATCGAATATAACAAAGTCTCCTGATCGTGTATAACAAAGGCCCCTGATCGAGTATAACAAAGTCCCCTGATCGAGTATAACAGAGTCCCCTGATCGAGTATAACAGACTGCCCTAATCGAGTGTAACAAAGTCCCCTGATCGAGTATAACAAAGTCCCCTGATCGTGTGTAACAAAGGCCTCTGATCGAGATTAACACAGGCCCCTCATCGAGTATAACAAAGTCCCCTGGTTGAGTATAACAAAGGCCCCTGATCGAGTTTAACAAAGGCCCCTGATCGAGTACAAAAAAGTCCCCTGGTCGAGTATAACAAACTCCCCTGGTCGAGTATAACAATGTCCCCTGATCGAGTATAACAAAGTCCCTTGATCGAGTATAACAAAATCCCCTGAACGAGTATAACAAAGTCCCCTCATCGAGTATAACAAAGTCCCCTCATCGAGTATAACAAAGGCCCCTAATCGAATATAATAGAGGCCACTGATCGAGTATAACAAAGTCCCATGATCGAGTATAACAAAGTCCCCTCATCGAATATAACAAAGCCCCCTGATCGAGTATAACAAAGTCCCCTGATCGAGAATAACAAAGTCCCCTGATCGAGTATAACAAGTCCTGATCAGGGTATAATAAAGGCCCTGATCGAGAGTATAACAAGGCCCCTGATCGAGAGCATAACAAAGTCCCATGGTCGAGGAAGAGTATAACAAAAAGTCCCCTCATCGAATATAACAAAGTCCCCTGATCGAGTATAACAAAGTCCCCTGATCGAGAAGAACAAAGTCCCCTGATCGAGAATAGCAAAGTCCCCTGCACGATTATATCAAAGGCCCCTGATCGAGTATATCAAAGTTTCCTGATCGAGTAAAACAAAGCCCCCTGATTGAGTATAACAGCAGCCCCTGATCGAGTTTAACAAAGGCCCCTGATCGAGTATAACAAAGTCCCCTGGTCGAGCATAACAAAGGCCCCTGATCGAATATAACAAAGGTGCCTGAACGCGTATAACAAAGACCCCTGATCGAGTATAACAAAGGCCCCTGATCGAGTATAACAAAGACCCCTGGTCGCGTATAACAAAGACCCCTGGTCGAGTATAACAAAGTCTCCTCATCGAGATTAACAAAGTCCTCTAATCGAGAATAACGAAGGCCTTTGATCGAGTTTAACAAAGGCCCCTGATCGAGTATAACAAAGTCCCCTGGACGAGTATAATAAAGGCTCCTGATGGAATATAACAAAGGTGCCTGAACGCGTATAACAAAGGCCCCTGATCGAGTATAACAAAGGCCCCTGATCGAGTATAACAAAGTTTCCTGGTCGAGAAAAACAAAGTCCCTGATCGAGTAAAAACCACTTCCTGATAAATTATAACTAACTCCCTGATCAAGTATAACAAAGTCTCCTCATCGAGATTAAAAAGTCCTCTAGTCGAGAATAACAAAGTCCCCTGATCGAGAGTTTAACAAGGCCCTGATCGAGTATAACAAAGTCCCTGATTCGAGAGTATAACAAGGCCCTGATGCGAATATAACAAAAGGTGCCTGAGCGCGTATAACAAAGGCCCCTGATCGAGTATAACAAAGGCCCCTGATCGAGTATAACAAAGTTTCCTGGTCGATTAAAACAAAGCCCCCTGATCGAGTATAACAAAGTCCCCTGATCAAGTATAACAAAGTCCCCTGATTGCGTATAACAAAGGCCCCTCATCGAGTTTAACAAAAGCCCCTGATCGAGTATAACAAAGTCCCCAGGTCGAGTATAACAAAAGCCACTGGTCGAATATAACAAAGGCGCCTCAACGTGTATAACAAAGGCCCCTGATCGAGTATAACAAAGTTCCCAGATCGAGTATAACAAAGCCCCCTGATCGAGTATAACAAAGACCCCCTTATCGAGAATAACAAAGTCCACTGATCGAGCATAACAAAGCCCCCTAATCAAGTATAACAAAGGCCCCTGATCGAGTATAACAAAGACCCCTGGTCGAGTATAACAAAGGCGCCTGATCGAGTATAACAAAGGCCCCTGATCGAGTATAACAAAGGCCCCTGATCGAGTATAAGAAAGTCCCCTGATCGAGTATAACAAAGCCCCTTGATTGAATAAAACAAAGTCCCCAGATCGAGTATAACAGAGTCCCCTCATCGAGTATAACAAAGGCCCCTCATCGAGTATAACAAAGTCCCATGATCCAGTATAACAAAGTCCCCTTATCGAATATAACAAAGTCCCCTGATCGTGTATAACAAAGGCCCCTGATCGAGTATAACAAAGGCCCCTGATCGGGTATAACAAAGTCCCCTGATCGAGTATAACAGAGTCCCCTGATCGAGTATAACAAAGTCCGTGATCGAGTATAACAAAGTCCCTGATCGTGTAGAACAAAGTCCCTGATGAGTATAACAATGTCCCTAATCGAGTATAACAAGGCCCTGATCGAGTT
Source organism: Homarus americanus (assembly GCF_018991925.1). Taxonomy (NCBI): domain Eukaryota; kingdom Metazoa; phylum Arthropoda; class Malacostraca; order Decapoda; family Nephropidae; genus Homarus; species Homarus americanus. The sequence continues at coordinate 11,089 of NW_024739697.1, read as the reverse complement.
TAACAACATTTACCCTCATGAGGTATAGCAAAAGTCCTGGTGAGTATAACAAATGCCCATGATGAATATAACAAAAGGTGCCTGAGCAGGTATAACAAAAATTTTGTCCGAGTATAACAAAGTTTGTCGAGTATAACAAAGTCCCCTGATCGGAGTATAACAAAGTCCCCTGATCGAGAATAACAAAGTCCCCTGTCGGGTATAACAAAGCCCCCTGATCAAATTATAAGGCCCCTCATCGAGTATAACCACAAAAGACTCTGGTCGATTATAACAAGAATCCCTGATCCGAGGTATAACAAAGGCCCTGTCGAGTATAACTAAGGCCACTGATCAAGTATAACAAACTCCCCTGATCGAGTATAACAAAGGAATTTTCGTCGAATATAACAAAGGTGCCTGAACGCGTATAACAAAGGTGCCTGAACGCGTATAACAAAGGCCCCTGATCGAGTATAACAAAGTCCCCTAATCGAGTATAACAAAGACCCCTGGTCGAGTATAACAAAGACCCCTGGTCGAGTATAACAAAGGCGCCTGATCGAGTATAACAAAGGCCCCTGATTGGGTATAACAAAGGCCCCTGATCGAGTAGAACAAAGTCCCCTGATCGAGTAATACAAAGTTCCCTGATCGAGTATAACTAACTCCCCTGATCGAGTATAACAAAGTCTCCTCATCGAGATTAACAAAGTCCTCTAATCGAGAATAACAAAGGCCTTTGATCGAGTTTAACAAATGCCCCTGATCGAGTATAACAAAGTCCCCTGGTCGAGTATAACAAAGGCCCCTGATCGAATATAACAAAGGTGCCTGAACGCGTATAACAAAGGCCCCTGATCAAGTATAACAAAGGCCATTGATCGAGTATAACAAAGTTTCGTGGTCGAGTAAAACAAAGCCCCTGCTCGAGTATAACAAAGTCCCCTGATCAAGTATAACAAAGTCCCCTGATTGTGTATAACAAAGGCCCCTGAGCGAGTTTAACAAAAGCCCCTGATCGAGTATAACAAGGTCCCCAGGTCGAGTATAACAAAAGCCACTGATCCAGATATAACAAAGGCGCCTGATGTGTATAACAAAGGCCCTGATCGAGTATAACAAAGTTCCCAGATAGAGTATAACAAAGCCCCTGATCAGGTATAACAAGGGCCCTGATCCGAAAGAATAACAAAGTCCCTGATCGAGTATAACAAAGCCCTGATCCAAGTATAACAAGGCTGATCAGGTATAACAAAGACCCCTGGTCAGTATAACAAAGGCGCCTGATCGAGTATAACAAAGGCCCCTGATCGAGTATAACAAAGGCCCCTGATCGAGTATAACAAAGTCCCCTGATCGAGTATAACAAAGCCCCCTGATTGAATAAAACAAAGTCCCAGATCGAGTATAACAGAGTCCCCTCATCGAGTATAACAAAGGCCCCTCATCGAGTATAACAAAGTCCCATGATCCAGTATAACAAAGTCCCCTTATCGAATATAACAAAGTCCCCTGATCGTGTATAAAAAAGGCCCCTGATCGAGTATAACAAAGTCCCCTGATCGGGTATAACACAGTCCCCTGATCGAGTATAACAGAGTCCCCTGATCGAGTATAACAGACTGCCCTAATCGAGTGTAACAAAGTCCCCTGATCGAGTATAACAAAGTCCCCTGATGGGTGTGTAACAAAGGCCTCTGATGAGATTAACAATATAACAAAGACCCTGGTCGAGAGTATAACAAGAATCTCCTCGCCGAAGTTAACGAAGTCCTCTAATCGAGAATAACAAAGGCTAACTGATCGAGAGTTTAACAAAGGCCCCTGATGGAAATGTAACAAAGTCCCCTGGTCGGAAACATAACAAAGGCTCCTGATGGAATAAAAAAGGTGCCTGAACGCGTGTAACAAAGGCCCTGATCCGGAAGTATAACAAAAGGCCCTGATCGAGGTATAACAAAGTTTCCTGGTCCGAGAGTAAAACCAAAGTCCCTGATCAGGTAAAACAAAGTTCCTGATCGAGTATAAACTAACTCCTGATCGAGTATAACAAGTCTCCTCATCGAGATTAAAAAGTCCTGTCCGAGAATGTAAAGTCCTGATCGGGTTTTAACAAGGAGGCTGATCGAGTATAACAAGTCCTGGTCGAAGGAAGGTATAACAAAGGCCCTGATCGAATATAACAAAAGGTGCCTGAACGCGTATAACAAAAGGCACTGATCAAGTATAACAAAGGCCCCTGATCGAGTATAACAAAGTTTCCTGGTCGGTGAAACAAAGCCCCTAGTCGAGTATAACAAAGTCCTGATCAAGTATAACAAAGTCCCCTGATTGGGTAACAAAGGCCCTCATCGAGTTTAACAAAAGCCCCTGATCGGAGTATAACAAAAGTCCCCGGGTCGAGAGTATAACAAAAGCCACTGATCGAATATAACAAAAGGCGCCTGAACGTGTATAACAAAGGCCCTGATCGGGAAATATAACAAAGGTTCCCAGATCGAGTATAACAAAGCCCCTGATCAGGTATAACAAAGACCCCTGATCGAGAATAACAAAAGTCCACTGATCCGGAAGTATAACAAAGCCCCTAATCAGAAGTATAACCGAGGCCCTGATCGAGTATAACAAAAGACCCTGGTCGAGTATAACAAGAGCGCCTGATCGAGTATAACAAAGGCTGATCCGAGTATAACAAAAGGCCCCTGATCGAGTGTAACAAAGTCCCCTGATCGAGTACCAAAAGCATGATTGAATAAAACAAAGTCCCCCAGATAAAGGTATAACAGAGTCCCCTCATCGGAAATTATAACAAAGGCCCTCATCGAGAGTATAACAAAGGCCCTGATCCCGAGTACAAAGTCCCTGGTCGAGTCTAACAAACTCCTGGTCGAGTATAACAATGTCCACTGATAGAGAGTATAACAAAAGTCCTGATCGAGTATAACAAAATCCCCTGAACGAGGTATAACAAAGTCCCTCATCGAGTATAACAAAGTCCGTGATCGAGTATAACAAAGTCCCCTGATCGTGTAGAACAAATTAACAATGTCCCCCTGATCGGTATAACCTTACATCCCTGATCCAGAGTAAAAAAGAGATCCTGTAATTCGGTATAAAGTCCCCTGATTGAGTATAACTAAGTACAAAGTCCCTAATCGAGAATATACAAAGTCCTGATCCTGGTATAATAAAGCCCCTGGATGAGTGTAATAAAATCCCGATCGAGGTATAACAAGGTCCCCTGATCAAGTATAACAAAAGTCCCCCTGAGTCCAGTACAAGCAAGTCCCTGATCGAGGTATAACATATCCACCTGATCGAGTATAACAAGTCTCTGGCCCAGTATAAGCTCCAGGAGTCCCCAGATCAGGCAGAGCAAAGTCCTGATCGATTGTTACAAGTCCCCTGACCGAGTATAACAAAGGCCTCTGGTTGAGTATAACAAAGTCCTGGTCGAGAATAACAAAATCCCCTAGTCTAGTATACAAAAGCCCCTGGACGAGTATAACAAAGAGTCCCCTGATCGAGTATAACAAAGGCCCTCATCGAGAGTATAACAAGGCGCTCATCAGCGAGTATAACAAAGGCCCCTCATCGAGTATAACAAAGTCCATTGGTCAAGTATAAAAAAAGTCCCTGGGCAAAAGGTGTAAAGTCCCACACCAGTCGTGTATAACAATGTCCCTGGTCGAGTATAGCAAGGTCCCTGATCGAGTATAACAAAGCCTCCTCATCGAGTATATAAGTCCCTGAGAGTATAACAAAGGCCTCTAAAGAGTATAATAAAGGCCTCCTAAAGAGAGTATAACAAAGGCCACTGATCGAGTATAACAAAGTCCCCTGATCGAGTATTACAGGAGTCCCTCATCGAGGTATAACTGAGTCCCCTCATCCCAGGTATAACAAAGGCCCTCATCGGAAATTATAACGGGGTCCAATGATCAGGTATAACAAAGTCCTCTGATCGAAATTATAACAAAGTCCCCTGATCGAGAACAACAAAGTCCCTGAACGATTATAACAAATACCCCTCATCGAGTATAACAAAGTTTCTTGGTCGAGAGTAAAAACAAAAGCCCCTGATCGAGTATAACAAAGTCCCTCATCAGAATGTAACAAGTCCCCTGATTGAGTATAACAAAGGCCCCTGGTGAGTTTAACAAAAGCCCCTGATCGAGTATAACAAAAGTCCCCAGGTCAGAGTATAACAAAGGCCCTGATCCGGGCGCAACAAAAGTCCCCTGATCGAGAATGGCAAAAGTCCCTGATCGAAATTAACAAGTCCCTGAGTGGGTATAATAAAGGCCCTGATCGGTATAACAAAGGCCCTGATCGAGCATAACAAACTCCCGCCAATTCAGGCGCTAACAAAGTCCCATCATCAGATATAACAAAGTCCCTGATCGAGTATAACAAGTCCCTGATCGAGAAGAACAAAAGAATCTCCTGATCCAGTATAGCAAAGTCCCCTGCGATTATATCAAGGCCCTGATCGAGTATAACAAAGTCCCTGATCGAGTATAGCCTGATCGAGTTTCACAAGGCCCCTGATCAGTAAAAAAGTCCCTGGTCGAGGTATAACAAACTCCTGGTCGAGTAAATAATGTCCCTGATAGAGGTATAACAAAAGTCCCCTGATCAGGTATAACAAAATCCCTGAACAGAGTATAACAAAGTCCCTCATCGAGTATAACAAAGTCCTCATCAGGCCCTGATCGAGTATAACAGCCCCCTGATCGAGGTATAACAAAGTCCCTGATCGGGTAACAAAGTCCCTAATCGAGTATAACAAAACCCCTTCAGCAAAGTATAACAAAGGCCCCTCATCAGGTATAACAAAGCACCCACTCATAGAGTAAACAAAGTCCCTGATCGAGTATAACAAGCTCCTGATCGAGTATAACAAAAATCTCCTCATCGAGTTTAACAGTTCTCAAATCGAGAAAAGAAAGGCCTTTGATCGAGATTTAACAGGCCCTGTTCGAGTATAACAAAAGCCTCTAAAAGATTATAACAAGGACACTGATCGAGTATAACAAAGCCCCTCATCACATGTATAACAAAAGCCTCCTGATCAAGTATAACAAAAGACCCTGGTCAGAGTATAACAAGAATCCCCTCATCCGAATATAACAAAATCCCCTGATCAAGTATAACAAAGTCCCTGATCAGTATAACAAAGTTCCCTGATCGAATTATAACAAAAGTCCTGATCAGTATAACAAAAGTCCCTGATCGAGTATAACAAAGTCCCTCTGATCGAGAATAACAAAGTCCTATCGTGTATAACAAAGCCCCCGACCAAGTATAACAAAATCCCGATCAAGTATAACAAAGACCCCTGGTCGAGTATAACAAAAGTCCCCTGATCGACTATAACAAAGTCCAGCCCAGTATAAACAAAAGTCCCTTATCCAGATATTACAAAGGCCACTCAGGTATAACAAAGATCCCCTGATCGAGTATTAAAGTCACTGATCCAAAGAGTATAAGAGTCCACTCGCCAGTATAACAAAGGCCCCTCATCGAGGTATAACAAAGTCCCATGATCCAAAACAAAGTCCCGTATGATATAACAAAAGTCCACTAATCGAAAAGTATAACAAGGCCCCTGATCAAGTATAAAAAGTCCACTAATCGAAACCATTACAGAGTCCCCTGATCGAGTATAACAAAGTCCCTGATCCGAGTAAAACAAAAGTTCCCTGATCAGAGTATAACTAACTCCCTGATCCAAGTATAAAAAGTCTCATCGAGATTAAAAAGTCCTCTAATCCGAGAATAACAAAAGGCCTTTGATCGCGTTTAACAAAGGCCTCTGATGGTATAACAAGTCCCTGGTCGAGGTATAACAAAAGGCCCCAGATCGAATATAACAAAGGTGCCTGCCTGTAGACGCGTATAACCAAAGGCCCTGATCGAGTATAACAAAAGGCCCCTGATCCAGAGTATAACAAAGTTTCCTGGTCGAATAAACAAGCCCCTGATCGAGTATAACTTAGTCCCTGATCAGAAGTATAACAAAGACCCTGATTAGCAGTACTAACAGGCCCCTCATCGACTTTAACAAAAAGCCCTAATCGAGGTATAACAAAGTCCCCAGGTCCCGGAAATTATAACAAAAGCCACTGATCGAATATAACAAAGGCTCCTGAACGTATATAACAAAGGCCCTGATCGAAATTATAACAAGTTCCCAGATCAGAGTATAACCGGAGCCGCCCTGATCCGAGAAAAAACAAAAGTCCCCTGATCCCGAGTGTTACAAAGCCCCTGATCCAAGTATAACCGAGGCCCCTGATCGAGTATAACAAAGACCCTGGTCGGGGCGTATAACAAAAGAGCGCCTGATCGGGTATAACAAAGGCCCCTGATCGAGAGTATAACAAAGGCCCTGATCCCGAGAGTGTAACAAAGAACCTGATCCAGGTATAACAAAGCCCTTGACTGAATAAAACAAAGTCCCCAGATCGAGTATAACAGAGTCCGTCATCCCGGAAATTGTAACAGGCCCTCATCAGGTATAACAAAGTCCGCGATCAGTATAACAAAGTCCCTTATCGAATATAACAAAGTCCTGATAAATTGTATAACCGAGGCCCTGATCGTGTATAACAAAGGCCCTGATCCGGGTATAACGAAATCCCTGATCGAGTATAACAGAGTCCTGATCGAGTATAACGGGCTGCCCTAATCGAGGTGTAACAAAGTCCTGATCGAGGTGTAACAAAGTCACTGATCGGCCTGAGCCTCTGATCGAGATTAACCAAAGGCCCCTCGTCAAGTATAACAAAGTCCACTGATCGAGTATAACAAAGGACCCTGATCGAGTATAAGAACGTCCCCTGATCGAGTATAACAAAGTCCCCTGGTCGAGTATAACAAAGGCCCCTGATCGAATATAACAAAGGTGCCTGAACGCGTATAACAAAGGCCCCTGATCAAGTATAACAAAGGCCATTGATCGAGTATAACAAAGTTTCCTGGTCGAGTAAAACAAAGCCCCCTGATCGAGTATAACAAAGTCCCCTGATCAAGTATAACAAAGTCCCCTGATTGAGTATAACAAAGGCCCCTGAGCGAGTTTAACAAAAGCCCCTGATCAATTATAACAAAGTCCCCAGGTCGAGTATAAGAAAAGCCACAGATCGAATATAACAAAGGCGCCTGAATGTGTATAACAATTGCCCCTGATCGAGTATAACAAAGTTCCCAGATCGAGTATAACAAAGCCCCCTGATCGAGTATAACAAAGACCCCCTGATCGAGAATAACAAAGTCCCCTGATCGAGTATAACAAAGCCCCCTGATCAAGTATAACAAAGGCCCCTGATCGAGTATAACAAAGACCCCTGGTCGAGTATAACAAAGGCGAATGATCGAGTATAACAAAGGCCCCTGATCGAGCATAACAAAGGCCCCTGATCGAGTATAACAAAGTCCCCTGATCGAGTATAACAAAGCCCCCTGATTGAATAAAACAAAGTCCCCAGATCGAGTATAACAGAGTCCCCTCATCGAGTATAACAAAGGCACCTCATCGAGTATAACAAAGTCCCATGATCCAGTATAACAAAGTCCCCTTATCGAATATAACAAAGTCCCCTGATCGTGTACAACAAAGGCTCCTGATCGAGTATAACAAAGGCCCGTGATCGGGTATAACAAAGTCCCCTGATCGAGTATAACAGAGTCCCCTGATCGAGTATAACAGACTGCCCTAATCGAGTGTAACAAAGTCCCCTGATCGAGTATAACAAAGTCCCCTAATCGTGTATAACAAAGGCCTCTGATCGAGATTAACAAAGGCCCCTCATCGAGTATAACAAAGTCCCCTGGTTGAGTATAACAAAGGCCCCTGATCGAGTTTAACAAAGGCCCCTGATCGAGTATAAAAAAGTCCCCTGGTCGAGTATAACAAACTCCCCTGGTCGAGTATAACAATGTCCCCTGATCGAGTATAACAAAGTCCCCTGATCGAGTATAAGAAAATCCCCTGAACGAGTATAACAAAGTCCCCTCATCGAGTATAACAAAGTCCCCTCATCGAGTACAACAAAGGCCCCTGATCGAATATAACAAAGGCCCCTATCGAGTATAACAAAGTCCCATGATCGAGTATAACAAAGTTCCCTCATCGAATATAACAAAGCCCCCTGATCGAGTATAACAAAGTCCCCCTGATCGAGAATAACAAAGTCCCCTGATCGAGTATAACAAAGTCCCCTGATCGGGTATAATAGCTCTCCCTGATCGAGTGGCAACAAAGGCCCCTGATCACATAACAAAGTCCCATGGTCGAGTATAACAAAACCTCAATGAATATAACAAAGGCCCCTGATCGAGTATAACAAAGACCCCCGATCGAGTATAACAAAGTCCCCTTATCGAGTATAACAAAGCCCCCTGATCGAGTAAAACAAAGTCCCCTGTTCGAGTATAACAAACTCCCCTCATCGAGTATAACAAAGTCTCCTCATCGAGTTTAACAAAGTCCTCTAATCGAATATAACAAAGTCCACTGATCGAGTATAACAAAGGCCCCTGATCGAGTATAAGAACGTCCCCTGATCGAGTATTACAGAGTCCCCTGATCGAGTATAACAAAGTCCCCTCATCGAGTATAACAAAGCCCCATCATAGAGTATAACAAAGTCCCCTTATCGAGTATAAGAAAGTCCCCTGATCGGGTATAAGAAAGGCCCCTGATCGAATATAACAAAAGGTGCACGAACGCGTATATAAAGGCCCTGATCGCGTATAACCCACTGATCGAGTACAACAAAGATTTCCGGTCGAGTAAAACAAAGCCTGATCGAGTATAACAAAGTCCCTGATCAAGTATAACAAAAGTCCCTGATTGAGTATAACAAAGGCCCCTCATCGAAGTTTAACAAAGCCCCGATCCAGGTATAACAAAGTCCCTAGGTCAAGTATAACAAAGCCACATTCGAATATAACAAAGGCGCCTGAACGTGTATAACAAAGGCCCCTGATCGAGTATAACAAAGTTCCCGAGTTGAGTATAACAAGCCCCTGATCGAGTATAACAAGACCCTGATCGAGAAAACACAGTCCCTGATCCCGAGTATAACAAAGCCCCCTCATTAAGTATAACAAAGGCCGCTGATCGAGTATAACAAAGACCCTGGTCAAGTATAACAAAAGCGCCTGATCGCAAGTATAACAAAGGCCCTGATCGAGTATAACAGGCCCCTGATCGAGTATAACAAAGTCCCTGATCGAGTATAACAAAGCCCGTTGTTTGAATAAAACACAGTCCCCAGATCGAGTATAACAGGAGTCCCTCATCCGAGAACAACGGGCCCCTCATCGAGGTATAACAAGTCCCATGATCCAGTATAAAAAAGTCCCTTATCGAATATAACAAAGTCCCTGATCGTTAATAACAAAGGCCCTGATCGAAAACACAAGGCCCCTGATCGGGTATAACAAAGTCCCCTGATCGAGTATAACAAGAGTCCCCTGATCGAGTACTCAGACTGCCCTAATCGGAGTGTAACAAAGTCCCTGATCAGTGTAACAAAGTCCACTGATCGTGTATAACAAGGCCTCTGATCGAGATTAACAAAGGCCTCATCGAGCATAACAAAGTCCCCTGGTTGAGTATAATAAAGGCCCCTGATCCGGAGTTTAACAAAGGCCCCTGATCGAGTACAAAAAGTCCTGATGAGTATAACAAACTCTGGTAGGAGTATAACAATGTCCCTGATAAGAGTATAACAAAGTCCCTGATCGAGTATAACAAAATCCCTGATAAGTATAACAAAGTCCCTCATCGAGTATAACAAAGTCCCTCATCGAGGCCGCTGATCGGTATAACAAAGGCCACTGATCGAACATAACAAACTCCATGATCGAGTAAAACAAAGTCCCTCATCGAATATAACAAAGTCCCGTGATCAAGTATAACAAAGTCCCCTGATCGAGAAGAACAAAATCTCTGATCGAGTATAGCAAAGTCCTGCACGATTATATCAAAGGCCCTGATCGAGTATAACAAAGTTTAATGATCGAGTACAACAAAGCCCCTGATCGAGTATAACAAAGTCCCTGATCGAGTATAACAAAGTCCTGATTGAGTATAACAAAGGCCCTGATCGGGTTTAACAGGTCCCTGATCGAGTATAACAAAGTCCCTGGTCGAGGTATAACAAAGGCCACTGATCAGATATAACAAGGTGCCTGAACGTGTATAACAGGGCCCTGATTGAGTATAACAAAGGCCCTAATCGAGTATAACAAATACCGTGGTCGAGTATAACAGACCCTGGTCGAGTATAACAAAGGCGCCTGATCGGAGTATAACAAAGGCCCTTGATCGAGTATAACAAAGGCCCCTGATCGAGTATAACAAAGTCCCTGATCGAATAAAACAAAGTCCCCTGATCGAGTATAACTAACTCCTGATCGAGGTATAACAAAGTCTCCTCATCGAGATTAACAAAGTCCTCTAATCGAGAATAACAAAGGCCTTTGATCCGAGAGTTTAACAAAGGCCCTGTTCGAGGTATAACAGGTCTCTAAAGAGTATAACAAAGGCCGCTGATCAGGTATAACAACGTCCCCTGATCAAATTACAGAGTCCCCAGATGAGTATTACAGAGTCCCCAGATCGAGTATAACAGAGTCCCTCATCGGTATAACAAGGCCCCTCATCAAGTATAACAAAGTCCCATGATAGAGTATAACAAAGTCCCTGATCGAGTATAACAAGTCCCTGATTGAGTATAACAAAGGCCCTAATCGAGTTTAACAAAAAGCCCTTGATCGAGGTATAACAAAGTCCCCAGGTCGAGTATAACAAAGGCCCTGATCGAATATAACAAAAGGCGCGAACGTGTATAACAAAGTCCTTGATCGAGTATAACAAAGCTGATCGAGTATAACAAAGTCCCCCTAATCGAGAATAGAAAAGTCCCTGATCAGTATAACAAAGCCCCTCATCAAGTATAACAAAGGCCCTCATCGAGTATAACAAAGCCCCCTCATAGAGGATAACAAAATCCCCTGATCGAGAATAACAAAGTCCCCTGATCGGGTATAACAAAAACCCCTGATCGAGTATAACAGAGGCCCTGATCGA
>NW_024739696.1:0-14236 GCF_018991925.1 Homarus americanus | reverse complement strand
TCATCCTAGTGGGTTGGTGTTCGAGGTTGAGAGTGTATTGTTGTTCAGAGAGTGTTTTCTTGAAGGCATCCCAATCTGCGTGTTGATACTGGTATTGAGGTGAGGTTGCTGGGAGGAGGATGGGATTGTTGGAGAGGTGAAGAGTGATGGGAATGTGGTCTGAGCCTGATAGGGGGCCGGGAGTGATGTAGTGTTGGAATTGGAGGGCAGGGGTGTTGGTGATGACGATGTCTGGTGTGCCTTTGCCGTGAGCAGCGTAGAATGTGGGGAAGAAAGGGCCAATGTGGTGAAGGTTTTTGTGAGTGACCAAAGCGTGTAGTTGTTGGCCATGGGGGTCGATGCGGTTGTGTTGGAATGCGGTGTGGTGTGCATTGAGGGGATAAGCTAGTTAGGTCTTGAGTATGTTGTGCAGATGATTATCTGTCCGTGTTGAGTGTCGATCTTGGCGGCCATGAAGTGTTTGAAGACAAAGTTGGTGATGAATTCGTGTTTCATGGAGGATCTGATGAGGATTGCAACGCCCTCGAATAGTTCGTGGGGTGATTGTCTGCTTGTGTAGCCGAAGTGCTTGATTTTGGTGTCTGTGCATATTGAGTTGAGGAGGAGGATGTCTGGGTTGTGTTCTTGTATGAGGAGAGAGATGGCATGTCTGTTTGAGTGATATGCTCTACAGTTGTATTGCATAATGGTGATCATGTTGTATAATTTGTTACTTATATGAGATTGAAATTCTGGGGTGCAGGGATGAGGTCTAACTTGTCGAGTGACTGTGAGCGAGGTCTGAGTGAGGTGTATGTAGGTGAGGGATGGGCGGTTACGTGACTGTGTGTGTGGGGGAGTCGGGAGGATGAGTGGAGTGTGCTAGGTTCGTGTCGGGGTTGTTTCCTGTTTTCTTTGGGGTAGTGCCGAATAGATTTACTTTAATTATAGATTTAGTTGGATGTGTGTATTTTATAATTCTTTTGCAGTCAGGTGTGTAGGAAGAAAGGGGGGAGGTGTTTTTCCTCTTAGGTCTAGTGGTCTTGACCACCATTTCAGTGGGGGGATGGGCAGCCATTTTATTCTTGGGAGTCTGAGGTGTTAGGGGAAGATTGGGTTTGGTTCGGATTTTGGAGGTTCGGGAGTTCATCGTAGTCGTGTGGGAAAAGTCAGGTGTAGGCAAGGTCAAGGTGGAGGGGTCGGGAGGTTTTCGACTGATTACTCCTGGGGGTGAGGTAATAGTAGGTTGGTGAGATAAGTCAGGTGTGGGCATGGCAGAAGTGGAGGGGCGGAGGGAGATTGCAGTGGCTTCTCTGGGGGGAGGGGGTGGCATGCTGGTCCGGTCGGGGATGGGGGCAGTGGGGAAGATGAGGTCGGGACCGGTTCTGAAGGAATCAGGAATGTGTATGGTAGGGAGGCCGTTCTCCCTCAAACCATCAATTGCCAGTTTCAGAAAAAGAGACCTGTTTCCGTTGCTTAGGGTATGTGCCAGAAGTATGATGGTGGTGATTTTTGCATCCATGTCGGAGGAGGGTGGGGGGGCGGTCACGTTGTTGGTCCAGCAAGTGCGGGTGGGGAGGGCCGAGGCAGTAGGGAGTGAGTGGTGGGGAGGTGGAGGTGGTGCTGTAGGAGGTGAAGGTCGGCGGGGAGGGAGTGGTGTTGTGCTATTGTCGAGTCTAATTTTGCACTTGTTGCTGATAGCAGCGTGAGGGCCTTTACAGTTGCAGCATTTTGTTACCGTGGCAGTGCAGTTTCGGTATGAGTGGCCTTGATTGGCACACTTTGAGCAAGTTATTGTATTACTGCAACGGTTGGTGTTGTGCCCGAATTGGTAGCAATTGAAACATTGGTGTACCTGTATGTAGTGTTGGAATTCAATGTCTCTTGAGGGGATGATATTGCTGCCGATTTTAATTCCGTATGATTTTAATTTGATGGCGTCAGTTTGAGTAGCCGTAGTGATTTTTAACATGGGGAGAGTTCCCATCCGGGCTGCATATGTCATTTGGGGGGTGTTTTGTGAGTTGAGTTCTGTCAATAGGTTAGGGTTGTCAAGGATCTGAGGGATGACTTTTCTACATATGAGGGTGCATTTTGCGCGGTATTCGGGTGAACTGAGGACCGTTAGGCCATTGTCCCTCAGTCTGTTGTTCATTGCTGGGGAGTGGAATAGGTCGGCATCTTCATCAGTTTGTACAAATATTTTGATTATGTCGTCATTGGTGAAGGAACGGATCTGAAATATACAGGTCAGCTGGAAAATATGTGAAGCGAGGTCCATGCACGGTTGGATGGTACGGTCCACTTTGATTTTAATTGAAGGCATGTTAACTGTTTGAATTGGAGATTTATGGAGATCTCCCCTAACAGTCCCTAATTTCCTGCGCCCCTCACGTAGGGGAGGCCCTGCACTATCACAGGGGTCCCCAGGCGAATCGGCAGGCTGTGCTGACCCTCCACCCTTCACACAAACACGCACTAGCGAGGTGTGGGGACAGAGGGCGTTTCCGGACGAATACTCCCCTGTACGTCAGCTGACAGGGGAATAGGTCCTTTCACGGCACGGAAGAGAAGGATTAGAGTAGAAGAAAAAGGTCTGAAAACTCACTGCCGACTCTCTCTTCACACCAAGCCCCTCAGCAGCATTCGGGGTTCCTAAGGGAGGTCCGATACTGTAGGAGAGGCTCAATGTGTTGATCGAATCAACAGAATTGTCAGTAGGAAAATGGCGGTTAGGAGCTTGGGTTTTCCAGGGTACGTGGGAAGGTGGGAGAGGTCCAATGACTAGCCAATCAGCTGTGACTGTTCCTTCTCCGGCTTCCACTTCGCTCTGACTGCTACTGCTCCTGATTGCGACTGCTCCCGACTGCGACTGGCGACTCGTGTGTGGTCCCTGGGCAGGCGTGGCCGTATTTATACAATTTACCAGGATCAGGATCTGGGGTGCGCGTAGCGAGGTGACCAATCACAGCGGCTCCAGCGTAAGGTGTGAAACGCTCTGATCCTGAACTGGAGGTTGATGGTCGAGACTAGGTCCGGACACGCCGACCTGCCCCAAGAAACTAAACCTCCTAGTTCTCCAGAAGTTTTTCGAAGCTAATGGGATCGTGGGGGTCACCAAGGTGGAACGTCTAAAGCTCCATGGTGACATCAAGATCACCTTCGTCGAGAAGGGCATGCCCGCACAGCTCGCGGAGATCCCAGACATCAACGGCATTCCTTTTAAAATGTTTGCCTACATGTGGGACAACTTGAAGCTGGGTGTAATCTCCCACGCCGAAATTGCCCACATGGACAAAGCAGAGCTGAGTGAGCTCCTCAAGGAGCAGCAGCTCCAAGTTGTGAAGAAGCTGTCCGACACCACTGCCCTCATCGGACACCACTCCACCCTACCCAAGGAAGCTCAACTGGCGTGGGTAACTGTGCCAGTCAAGCCCTACTGCAGACCGAAACGGTGTTACAAATGCCAGCACTATGGACACACTGTAAACAAGTGTGAGGCGCAGGAAGACACCTGCTCCATGTGTGGCAGCCCTGGACACCGCTACACGGTCTGCCCCAACACAGAGAAAAAATGCGCTGCCTGTGGTGGCCCACACTCCTCCGCCGACCGGACCTGTCCCAGATGGAAGGAGGAATGCAGGGTAGCCAAGGCTCGTCTTGCGAAAAAACTGAGCTACAAAGAGGCCCTCCTTGCTGTACGCTCCCAAGAAAAGAAAAAACCAGCAGTAAAGAAAAACCAAGAAAAGAAAACTCAACAGAAGCCGCCCACCACACAGAACCAAGAACACCACGTGGCCCGTGGTGCTGAAGCCCACGTGGTCAACCTCACCCTCTCTGACTTCTTCCACACCTATGAGGACTTAATACACGAGGAAGACGAACAAGAAGACCCAAACACAAACGAATGGACACTCCAAGAGAGCAAGAAGAGGAGGAGAGTGAGAAGAAAATCGACATCAAGCTAAGAAGACCAAGACATCCCCTCCACACAAGAAACCAAAACACAATCAAGCCGACCAAGCACTGAACATCCATTGCCCAACCCAACACGCACCTGACGCTTGACCTGACGCTAGCTGGCTTTGTCTTGTCGCCTCCCTGCCGCGTCCAGGCGAGTTGCTGTTGCTGCCTCCATCTTATAATCCCTCACGCAAGCGGTGTTTAGCCACTGCATCTGTTCTCTCCTACTAAAATTCACTTCAATCCTCCCTTTATTCTTCTCCTGAACCTCCTTCCCCCCTGTCACTAGCATTTTCGATCGATCGATCGGCTGTACGCCCCACACAACAAAGGTACATCTTAAACCACATAAACAACATCACCACACACATGCAAACACTTCACGACAGAACAACTCCTGACAACACAATAGATACCTCCACTCTCACACAGGACCACACCCTCACTGCTCCTTTCACCCCAACAGAAGTCGCACAAGCACTGGACAAAACCAAAAAGAAAACACCAGGTGACAGCAATATTGGTCAAGCAATCCTGAAGCACCTGCCCCGAGAAACAATCACAGCCATTACATACCTCTACAACACCCAACTGGCTACAGGATACTTCCCAAAGCTCTTTAAGACAGCCACAGCCGTCATGATACCTAAACCAAACAAAAACCCAACAGATCCTCAAAACTACAGACCGATCAGCATACTAGAAGTCTTAGGCAAAACTTTTGAAAGACTATACAACACCCGCCTCAGATACCACCTTGAAGATGAACAACTACTGTCCTACAAGCAGTTCGGCTTCAGAGCACACCACTCAACTCAAGACGCACTCAATATAATCACAAACTACCTCCACATGAACAAAGATGCATACAAGATAGCACTCATTACAAAAGACGTACAAAAAGCCTTCGACACAGTTTGGCACGATGGATTAAAGTACAAGATATGCACCAATTTTAACCTCCCTCAAAAATCACAACAATTACTATGTAACTTCCTAACAGACAGAAAAATGAGGATAAAAGTCACACCTGCCTACTCTGACCACTTCACACTGCATGCAGGAGTCCCACAAGGATCAGTCCTGTCCCCAACACTATACATTCTTTACACAAACGACTTACCCGACCCCTTACACATCGACTCTCTGACAATACAGTACGCCGACGATGTAACCCAACTAGTCAGACACAGAACTCTTGATCACCTAACAGACAAAGCTCACAGGGAACTCGAACAAGTTACACAATGGGAACTCCGATGGCGAATACAAACCAACCCGAACAAAGCACAAATCACCTACTTCGGCACCAAAAGACGACAACCACGTCACATTTACCTAAACCCCTACATCGCCTACCCTTCACCTATAACTATCAAACGAACAAACACAATCCTAGGAGTCACATTCAACGACACCCTCACCATGACACTACACACCAATATGAAGGCTTTGATCGCAAACAAAACACTCGGGAATATATACAGATTCAGAACCGCATCAATCAAAACCAAAACACACCTATTCAAAGCCCTCATACGCCCACTATTGACTTATGCACCTAACACACTCCAGCTAGCACCACCATCAAGCGCCAAGAAACTTCAAGTCATACAAAACAAAGCACTAAGATTCATCCATAACACACACTGGTCATCCTTCACCCGAAATAGTCATCTACATGAACTCAGCTCCGTCCCCCCACTTAACATCTACTGGAGACAACTAGGTGACAAACAAATAGAATCACTCCTCACTACTTACCCTCAATGGCAGGATTATTTCGACAACATCATACTCCCACGCAGATTCAGAGACAGAAATCCCTCCATACTAAACAGACCAAACACTCCCCTCCCACCTCCCTTGTATTAATAACTTCCCTATAACCACACCCAAAAAAAAAAAAATTCCCCCCCAAATTAAACCTAACCTCTCCTTAACCCTCACCCAACGATTCCCTCCTCCCCCCTCACTCCAAACCCCACGCCACCAACTCAAACTCAAGACCACTCAAAATAACCCACTCCACCTGCTAACCACTTCAAACAAAAAGAAAAGACCCTAACAATCCCCCCAAAATAAAAACCTAACATACCCAGCCGTTACTAGCAATCCCACACAAAAAAAAAAATAAAAAATAACCATTCTACCGTTAACTAACCACACCCTATCACTCCTCCCAAAATAAAAACCTAACATACCCAGCCGTTACTAGCAATCCCACACAAAATAATAAATAACCATTCTACCATTAACTAACCACACCCTATTGTTAGATGTTCTGGGTAATAAGTTCTATATACAGGAGAGAACACAAACACCTGTATAGTTTTGTAGGTTCGGTTTACTGGATAAGAGTATGTACACAGAGGTGGATAGCACTGCTCCCTAGCTAAGGTCCTGGTCAACTACCATAGACGACGTATGGCAAGTGATACATTAGCAGCTTCCATACGTCGCCAGGCACATTAATTAAGCGTGTGGGATATGGTAATAACATTGCCACACGCTGCTAGCTAGGCTGAATAAATATAAATGGAGCACATACATAATATACATACATAATACATAATCCAGCATACATAATATACATACACCTCCCTCCCCCCTATACGCTCATAGCAAAGTCTTGAGCGGACCTTTTCTTCTGGATCCGTTCTGAGCGTCGAGGGACTTCATCACTGGGAAGGGTATGGGACTCAACACTGGTGGCGGGGCCAGCAGAAGGCAGTGTTACGGGGCGGAGAAAACGGCGGTTCCTCCACCACACACGACCACTGGGTAACCGCACCTGGTAGTCCCGTGACCTGCCGAGACCCATGACTACGCCTACTTTGTCCCAACGTAGGGAGGTCGGGTCCTGAACACGGACTTGGGTGCCGACACTCAACCTGGGGAGAGAACGGGCGTGGTCGTTGAAGCGGGCGACGACGTCCTGAACACGTTCGGCGGCTCGGCGATCACAATCCTCTGTCTTGGCCTGCCACTCCTTGGAGAAGGATTGAGGGTGAGCAGGGACACAAGAACGAAGGGGGCGTCCATACAAAACCTGGGCAGGGGAGCGTCCGGTGTAGTTAGGTGTGTTGCGGAGTTCAAGAAGACCCCGGTCGAAGGCCTCGCAGTCAATATTCCCAGAAGGGGCCACCTTAAGGATGAGGTGCTTCAAAGATTTGACAGCAGCCTCAGCGTGGCCGTTGGACTGCGGGTAATGGGGCGATGACAACACATGCCGGACTCCCCATCGGTCAAGGAACGCAGCAAAGTCCCGGCTTGTGAACTGAGGCCCTCCGTCGGTTCGCAGGCGTACAGGAACGCCCACGTCACGGAAGTAGTGGCGGAACTTGCTGATGGTGGCGGCAGACGTCGTGTCATTACCGCCCTTGATGACAACCGGCCAACCAGAGAGACGGTCGACGATAACCAGGAAGGACTTTCCTGACACACAGAAAAAGTCGGCCGACACAGACTCAAAGGGGCGGGTGGGGTTGTCGTCACTCATGAAGGGTACCTGCTGCTGGCTGGGTTGTAATACGTGGCGGGGCTTACACACCTGGACAGCATTGGAGATGTCGGGGTCGATGCCAGGCCGGAACACAGTCTGTCGTGCACGTCGTTTGGTGGCCTCAGCTCCACGGTGACTGTCGTGAAGGCGAGCCAAGGCGTGGGGACGTGATGCAGCAGGGACAACTACCGAAGGAGAGGTGTCACTGGCCAGAGGTAGGGGTAGGGCGGCAGCAGGGTAGTTGCTGCTCCCTTCATGCACCCTGTTGGCGTAATTTACCTCGAGAATCGGTGTTGGGAAGTCCTGGGAGATGATGGCCAACTCTTGACAATGTCTGTAGGACAGCAAGGGAGTCGGGACACCATTATGCACGTCAATCCAGGCCTGACACGACCTGTTGCCAAAGGTGACATGTGCATAGAGTGAACCCAGGGCTGGGGCCATCTGTGAACCATCTGCCATGACGCAGAGGTCCTCGGGAGGCGGTCCTAGATCGCTTGGAGAGAGCCCCAAGCATCGCAAATGCTGGGGACCGATGACTGTAGCATCAGCGCCGGTGTCGGGCAACATCTGAAGACGGGATGACACACCGCCGTAGGTCACGATGACGCTGATGTACTGGGGGACTTTGGTCCTGGGATGCGAGGAGTACACCCTCCTAAAATGGGTCGGGCTTTGTCCAGGGTCGTCGTGCCTCTGATTTGGCGACTGTGGGCGGCCCTCACTGGTAGAAGGGCGCCGAAGCTTCCGCCGACGCTGTCCCTTGGGTTCGTGGGTAGGGCAACACTTGTCATAGTGGCCCAGACGACCGCACACATTGCACTGGACGCGTTTGGCTGGGCACCGTACTGTGAGTGACCAGTGGCCCTTACGGTCACAACTGTCGCAGGTAGACTCAGCAGCTGGACATACCTGTGTTCCGTGCTGCTTACCACAGTTGTTGCAAAATGAACCGGGCGTGGACGTGGTGGGCGAAGGCGTAGGAGCAGACTTCTTGTCCTTCTTGTACCGGGAAACAGCGCGTACAGCTGTAGGGGGAGCTCGGATGGCAGAGGTGGCACACCTGGCAGCCTCATAGGAGCGACATATCGTCAACACATCCTGAAGAGAAGAGGAAGAGTCGAGGGAGGTGAGGCGTTGGACAAGTTCCTCGTCCTTAACACCCATCAGGATCACCTGCTTCAACTGGGTCTCCTCGCACTGCTGGTGGTGGCCTAAACATATATCTACCTCTTCCGAGGCTCTCTTAAGACGTACATAAAAAGCGTCAAAAGACTCACCCTCCATCTGTCTGCAGCTAAACAATTCCCTCCTGCGCAGAGCTTCATTCTGCTGTCCTTTGATGTGCCGTTGTAGAACGTCCAGTACCTCCTCTACAGACAGCGAAGAGGTTGGGGGTACCTGCAACGTATGTTCTAAGACACGCTGAACTTCCAAGGACAGGCACATACGCAGCTGGATGAGTTGTTTAGGCTGTGACAAACTCTGGAGATCCACCATTGTAGCATAATCAGCCCACCGCCGCCGCCATTCGCGAAAAGTCTGGAAATTTACATCAGGCTCCAAGATGGGCGGTGTTTGAGCTGCTGCTTTAGGTGGGGCTGGGGGGCGTGAAGGAAGCATGGGTGAGGTATCTGAACCATTCAGTACCGAGGCAGTGTTAGAGCCAGGGGCTTGGTTAACAGTGAGGCGAGATATCAAGGCTTCAAACCGTGCACTGTCTTCCATTCTCCGTTGGTGGTCTCGTTCTGCCTCTGCTTGCCTTCTGTGCTCATCCGCCAAACGTCTGTGAGCTTCATCCTCGCGTCTCTCATCTCTCATAAACTTCATTAAGGCAATTATCTCTGGAGATAACGCTGAATGTTGAGGTGAAGGGCTGCGCGATGTTGTGGGAGCTGGGCCGTCATGGTCAGCCTGGTCATCCATCTCTGGGGGACTATCATCCGCTTGACTCATCCAGGCGCTGGGTCCACGGCTACGTAAGGCATGAGACATAACTACTTTATCTGTGTACTGTGTCTTAAATCAGTGTTGACCGGTCAGCCCGTCGTATCAACAAGATTTCAGACAAAAAATTTAATTAAATACACAGATAAGTAGGTTATATATATAAAATATATATAATGAAGCCGCGCGGTCAGCAAGTGTTAGTACATGTATGTGTGTGTGTCCCAGGCAGGCAGAGCGTCTCGCCCCAGCTGTGAGGGGGGGTGGAGGCGGCGCTGTGAGGGAGGGGGGTGGAGATAGGAGTAGCTCAGTCGCTCTCTGTAAACGGTCAGAGGAGGGTGCGCTGAGCTCTACACCCCACAAATGCCCAGAACATGCCGTATACCTTGGAAATCCGTTCGAACAAGGTCACACATGAATGGCACGAAACACACAATGCACTAAACACTTCACAGAAAATCACTGTCACTGACACTGCTCAAAGTTGCGAAATTCTTCGAGGGATGACGCGGGGTTGACCCAAGGCGGGGATCCATCAGCCGGCTTTCCACAAACTTGCACTAATCACTCGTAATAATCCAGTAAAACTACGCACTGCGCCATGTTAGATGTTCTGGGTAATAAGTTCTATATACAGGAGAGAACACAAACACCTGTATAGTTTTGTAGGTTCGGTTTACTGGATAAGAGTATGTACACAGAGGTGGATAGCACTGCTCCCTAGCTAAGGTCCTGGTCAACTACCATAGACGACGTATGGCAAGTGATACATTAGCAGCTTCCATACGTCGCCAGGCACATTAATTAAGCGTGTGGGATATGGTAATAACATTGCCACACGCTGCTAGCTAGGCTGAATAAATATAAATGGAGCACATACATAATATACATACATAATACATAATCCAGCATACATAATATACATACACCTATCACTCCTCCCAAAATAAATACCTAACTTACCCATCCCATACTAACTCGGATGACATGTACGTTTCCCTTAGCCAATAAGGTCGGGAAGAGTTCCACAGTGCCTGTACGCAAGCCCTCTCCCTCAAGAATGTTACCTACACTGTTTTATGGGCACCTCCCTTAGCCAATAAGGTCGGAGAGGTGTGCCTAATAAAAACGGTACCAAATTGCAGACGACATTGAACGCCTCCCTTAGCCAATAAGGTCGGGGAGGGGTGCAATGTACCTGTACACAAACCCTCTCCCTCAAGAATGGGGCCAGAACTCACAATACCTGCAAGAGCCTACCGCAATTGCAGAAGTCCTTTACTAGCCAAAGGGAAGAAAGAATGCAATGATTAACCCAACTCTGCCAACTACTAACAAAACCTACAATCCTCCCAAAAGAAAAACTTAACCCACCCAACCTTACTCACAATCCCTCCTATAAAAAAAAAAAAAAATGCTAACTCTCCATCCAATCACTAATCAACACCTTCAATCCTCCCAAAAGAAAAACTTAACCCACCCAATCGTACTCACAATCCTCACAAAAAAAAAAAAAAAAAAAAAAAAACTAACTCACTATCCAATCACTAATCAACACCTTCAATCCTCCCAAAAGAAAAACTTAATATACCCGACCTTTTCTAACAAGCCCCTTCGACCCTCCTAAAAAAAAAAAAAAAAAAACCTATGACTCAATACAACTATTCATTAGCAACACAAATCATATCACACCTAAGGAATCCTTCCATACTATAAATTAACCCAACAACCTCCAAAGCCCCCCTCTCCTCTCCTCGCCTCCCCCTTCCTCCCGACAACCGAACCATACCTGACCTGATATCAATTATCCTAACCCTCCCCCTCTCCCCTTACTACATTTCCACGCAAACGCATACACACTCACACAACAACCCCCCCTAAGCAATTCTAATTCACCTCAACTCAACATACAACCTCCACCCCCGCCAATCCCCAAACACAAACTCCCCCCCCTCCCACAACCAATCTCCAAACACAACACCCCCGCCAGACAAAGCCTCTCATAACACCACAACTCTCCAAAACCAAATCAAACATACCCAACCTCTATACCAGCCACTGTCAACATTATCGACCTAACTCAAGACTGAAACCAAACAACCTATATCTCACTCATCTCCGTTCACAATTTGACAAAGCTCAAATCTGTCCCCTGCTATTACTAAATAACTCTCCTACGATACACTCATCCTTCCTTACTACGAATACTTTGACATTTCAAGCTCAAAGATTCAAAACTCTTCCTCCAACTCTCTCTGACATAGCTGAAAGACCCACAACTCTCAGAAACAAATCAAAACATACCCAACGTCTGTGACATCCAATTCTCAATAAAATCGACCTAACTCAAGACTGAAACCATTCAGCCTATATCTCATTCTCGTCTCCGTTCATAATTTGACAAAAAAGCTCAAATCTGTCTGCTGCTATTACTAAAAACTCTCCTACGATACGCTCATCCTTCCTTACTATGAATACTTTGACATTTCAAGCTCAAAGATTCAAAACCCTTCCTCCAACTCGCTCTGTTCCTCTTTGACATAGCTCAAAGACTTTACCTTCTTCTTTCTCCAAACAACCCTACGACTAGCAAAATTTCCATGTTTTCACCTTCTCTGTTAATTTGTTCGTGTGTGGCCTGTGCGTCCGTCCACCTGCGCTTCTCGGCTTGCACCGCCGCCGTGGCGGGGCGGTTCTTCCTCCGCTTTGCCAACACTGCCTAAGCTAGACGACAACCAGAGCACCCGCGTTGGCCCTTTGCTTGCCCGGACCTGCTCCCGCCCTCCCTCTGCCTCGTCCTGATTGTGATTGTTGCACCCTCAGGGCATTTTGCCTACCCCCTCACGCAAGCGGTGTTTAGCCACTGCACCTGTTCTCTCCTTCTAAAATTCACTTCCATCCTCCCTTTATCCTTCCTCTGAACCTTCCTCTGAACCTCCTTCCCCCTGTCACTAGCATTTTTCTTTCTTCTTCTGTATAACAACATCAGTGAGTCGCCAGTCGCAGTCGGGAGCAGTCGCAATCAGGAGCAGTAGAAGTCAGAGCGAAGTGGAAGCCGGAGAAGGAACAGTCACAGCTGATTGGCTAGACATTGGACCTATCCCACCTTCCCACGTACCCTGGAAAACCCAAGCTCCTAACCGCCATTTTCCTACTGACAATTCTGTTGATTCAATCAACACATTGAGCCTCTCCTACAGTATCGGACCTCCCTTAGGAACCCCGAATGCTGCTGAGGGGCTTGGTGTGAAGAGAGAGTCGGCAGTGAGTTTTCAGACCTTTTTCTTCTACTCTAATCCTTCTCTTCCGTGCCGTGAAAGGACCTATTCCCCTGTCAGCTGACGTTCAGGGGAGTATTCGTCTGGAAACGCCCTCTGTCCCCACACCTCGCTAGTGCGTGTTTGTGTGAAGGGTGGAGGGACAGCACAGCCTGCCGATTCGCCTGGGGACCCCTGTGATAGTGCAGGGCCTCCCCTACGTGAGGGGCGCAGGAAATTAGGGACTGTTAGGGGAGATCTCCATAAATCTCCAATTCAAACAGTTAACATGCCTTCAATTAAAATCAAAGTGGACCGTACCATCCAACCGTGCATGGACCTCGCCTCACTTATTTTCCAGCTGACCTGTATATTTCAGATCCGTTCCTTCACCAATGACGACATTATCAAAATATTTGTACAAACTGATGAAGATGCCGACCTATTCCACTCCCCAGCAATGAACAACAGACTGAGGGACAATGGCCTAACGGTCCTCAGTTCACCGGAATACCGCGCAAAATGCACCCTCATATGTAGAAAAGTCATCCCTCAGATCCTTGACAACCCTAACCTATTGACAGAACTCAACTCACAAAACACCCCCCAAATGACATATGCAGCCCAGATGGGAACTCTCCCCATGTTAAAAATCACTACGGCTACTCAAACTGACGCCATCAAATTAAAATCATACGGAATTAAAATCGGCAGCAATATCATCCCCTCAAGAGACATTGAATTCCAACACTTCATACAAGTACACCAATGTTTCAATTGCTACCAATTCGGGCACAACACCAACCGTTGCAGTAACACAATAACTTGCTCAAAGTGTGCCAATCAAGGCCACTCATACCGAAACTGCACTGCCACGGTAACTAAATGCTGCAACTGTAAAGGCCCTCACGCTGCTATCAGCAACAAGTGCAAAATCAGACTCGACAATAGCACAACACCACTCCCTCCCCGCCGACCTTCACCTCCTACAGCACCCCGCACAGCACCACCTCCACCTCCCCACCACTCACTCCCTACTGCCTCGGCCCTCCCCACCCGCACTTGCTGGACCAACAACGTGACCGCCCCCCCACCCTCCTCCGACATGGACGCAAAAATCACCACCATCATACTTCTGGCACATACCCTAAGCAACGGAAACAGGTCTCTTTTTCTGAAACTGGCAATTGATGGTTTGAGGGAGAACGGCCTCCCTACCATACACATTCCTGATTCCTTCAGAACCGGTCCCGACCTCATCTTCCCCACTGCCCCCATCCCCGACCGGACCAGCATGCCACCCCCTCCCCCCAGAGAAGCCACTGCAATCTCCCTCCGCCCCTCCACTTCTGCCATGCCCACACCTGACTTATCTCACCAACCTACTGTTACCTCACCCCCCGGAGTAATCAGTCGAAAACCTCCCGACCCCTCCACCTTGACCTTGCCTACACCTGACTTTTCCCACACGACTACGATGAACTCCCGGACCACAAAAATCCGAACCAAACCCAATCTTCCCCTAACACCTCAGACTCCCAAGAATAAAATGGCTGCCCATCCCCCCACTG
The DNA here is from genome assembly GCF_018991925.1 of Homarus americanus. Taxonomy (NCBI): domain Eukaryota; kingdom Metazoa; phylum Arthropoda; class Malacostraca; order Decapoda; family Nephropidae; genus Homarus; species Homarus americanus. The sequence continues at coordinate 14 of NW_024739696.1, read as the reverse complement.
AACTGGTGGTCAAG
>NW_024739695.1:0-26471 GCF_018991925.1 Homarus americanus | reverse complement strand
GGGGTTACGTATTGCCTCAGGTGTACCTGGGAGGTCAGAGGTGTGCCTGGGAGTGTCAGAGGCGCACTGGGAGTGTCAGAAAGTGCACTGGAGTGTCTGAGGTATACCTGGAGTGTCTGAGGTGTACCTGGCAGTGTCTGAGGTGTACCTGGCAGTGTCTTGAGGTACCTGGCAGTGTCGGTGGTGTACCTGGGAGTATCAGGGTGACCTGGGAGTGTTAGAGGTGTATCAGGGAGTGACAGAGGAGTACCCAGGAGCAGTCGAGGTGTACCTGGGAGTGTTAGAGGTGTACCTGGGAGTGTCAGAGATGTACTTGGCAGTGTCTGAGGTGTATCTGGGAGTGTGGACGTAACTGGGAGGTCGGAGGTGTACCTGGGACTGCTGGGTGGAACACGGAGTGTCGGGTGGGGCACCTGGGAGCAGCCAGATGTGTACCTGGGAGTGTCGGAGGTGTAAGGCGAAGACAGAGGTGTATCTGGGCAGTGTCAGCGGTGTACCTGGGAGGTCAGAGGTGTGCCTGGGAGTGTCTAAGGTGTACCTGGGAGGTCTGAGGTGTACCTGGGAGTGTCTGAGGTGTACCTGGGAGTGTCAGGAGAAGTACCAGGAGGTCAGAGGTGACCTGGGAGGGGAGCTGTACCTGGGACTGGTTGGGGTGTACCAGGAGTGCTGGGGTGGAGTACCTGGGAGGTCAGGAGGTGTACCGGAGTAGTCGGAGGTACATGGAGTGACAGGAGGTACCTGGCAGTGTCAGTGGTGTACCTGGGAGGTGAGAGGTGTACCTGGGAGGTGAGAGGTGTACCAGAGTGTCTGAGGTGTACCTGGGGAGTGTCAGGTACCTGGGTGTGTCAGTGGTGCACCTGGGAGTGTTAGGGAGGTATCAGGGAGTGACAGAGGAGTTACCAGGAATGTCACAGGTGTACCTGGGAGTGTCACAGTGTACCTGGGAGTGTCAGAGATGTACCTGGAAGTGTCAGAGAGGTGTATCTGGGAGTGTTGGACGGCCTGGGAGTGTCAGTGGTGAGCACCTGGGAGGTCAGAGGTGTACCTGGTGTATCTGAGGTGTACATGGGGGTCAGAGGTGTACCTGGCAGTGTAAGCGGTGTACCTGGGAGTGTCAGAGGTGGCTGGGAGTGTCTAAGGTGTACCTGGGAGAGTCTGAGGTGTACCTGGGAGGTCTGAGGTGTACCTAGGAATGTCAGAGAAGTACCAGGAGTGTCACAGGAGTACCTGGGTGTGTGAGAGGTGTACCTGGAGGTGAGAGGAGTACCTAGGAGTGTCTGAGGTGTACCTGGGAGTGCGAGGTGCCTGGGAGTGTCTGAGGTGTACCTGGGAATGTCTGAGGTGTACCTGGGAGTGTCAGTGGGAGAACCAAGGAGTGAAAGATGTGTACCTGTGAGTGCCGAGGTGTACTAGGGAGTGTCTGAGGTACCTGGGAGTGTGAGATGTACCAGGGAGTGTCAAATGAATTCTAGGGGTGCTGGGAGAACCTGGGAGGTCAGAGGTACCTAGGAGTATCGGAGGTTTACCTGGGAGTGTCGGAGTTGTACCTGGGAGTGTCGGAGGTGTACCTGGGAGTGGAGAATTGTACCTGGGAGTGTCGGAGTGTACCTGGGAGTGTCGGAGGTGTACCTGGGAGTGTCAGGGAGGTGTACTTGGGAGTGTCAGAGGTGTACCTGGGAGTGCCACGGTACCTGGGAGTGCTCTGAGGTGTACCTGGGAGTGTCAGGAGGTGTGCCTGGGAGTGTCAGAGGTGCACTGGGAGTGTCAGAGGTGCACCTGGGAGTGTCTGAGGTGTACCTGGGAGTGTCTGAGGTACCTGGCAGTGTTCAAGGTGTACCTGGCAGTGGCTGAGGTGTACCTGGCAGTGCTGAGCGGTGTACCTGGGAGGTAGAGGTGTATCAGGGAGTGACAGAGGAGGAGTGCTCGGGGCGGTGTACCTGGGAGTGTTAGAGAGGTGTACCTGGGAGTTTCAGAGGTGTATCTGGGAATGTCAGAGGTGTACCTGGGAGTGTCAGAGGTGTACCTGAGTGTGGAATGTGTACTTGTGAGTGTGAGAAGGTACCTGGGAGTGTCTGGGGTGTACCTGGAAGTGTCTGGGGGTTTACCTGGGAGTGTCAGTGGAGCACCTGGGAGTGTCAGGGTGCACCAGGGAGTGTCAGGTGAGTACCTGGGAGTGTAGGGTGTACCTGGGAGTGTCGGAGGTGTAATGGGAGTGTCAGAGGTGTACCTGGCAGGACAGCGGTGTACCTGGGAGTGTCAGAGGTGTGCCTGGGTGTGTCAGAGGTGTACCTGGGAGTGTCTGAGGTGTACCTGGGAGTGTCTGAGGTGTACTTGGAGTGTCAGGAGAAGTACCAGGGAGTGTCAGCAGGAGTACCTGGGAGTGAGAGGTGGTATTGGAGTGTGAGAGGTGTACCTGGGAGTGTCCGAGATACCTAGAGAGTCAGAGATGTACATGAGAGTGTCAGGAGGTGCACCTGGAGTGACTGGAGGTGTACCTGGGAGTGTCTGGAGGTGTACCTGGCAGTGTCTGGAGGTGTACCTGGCAGTGTCTGAGGTGTACCTGCAGTGGGGCGGTGTACCTGGGAGGTCAGGGGTACCTGGAGTGTCAGAGGTGTGCTCTGGGAGTGTCAGAGGCACCTGGGGTGTCAGAGGCACCTTGGAGTCTGAGGTGTACCTGGGAGTCTGAGTTGTACCTGGAGTGTCATGGTGTACCTGGGAGTAACAGTGCACCTGGGAGTGTAGAGGTTTATCAGGGAGTGGCGAGGAGTACCCAGGAGGCTGGGGAGGTGTACCTGGGAGGTCAGAGGTACCTGGGATGTCGGAGGTGTACCTGGGAGTGTCAAGAGGTGTGCCTGGGAGTGGCCGCAGGTGTACCTGGGAGTGTCAGAGATGTACCTGGGAGTGTCAGAGGTGTACTTGGGAGGTCAGGAGGTGTACCTGGGAGTGTCAGGTACCTGGAGTGTCTGAGGTGTACCTGGGAGTGTTGGCAGGAGGTGTGCCTGGAGTGTCAGAGGTGTACTTGGGAGTGTCAGGAGGTGCACCTGGGAGGTCTGAGGTGTACCTGGGAGTGTCTGGAGGTGTACCTGGGCAGTGTCTGAGGTGTACCTGGCAGTGGCTGGGAGGTGTACCTGGCAGTGTCAGGTGTACCTGGGAGGTCAAGCGGTACCTGGGAGGTTAGAGGTGTATCAGGGAGGACAGAGGAGTACTTTAGGAGTGTCAGGAGGTACCTGGGAGTGTCAGAGGTGACCTGGGAGCAGGGAGGTGTCCTGGGAGGTCAGAGGTACCTGGGAGTGTCAGAGGTGTACCTGGGAGGTCAGAGATGTACCTGGGAGTGTCAGAGGTGTATCTGGGAGTACGGGACGTGTACCTGGGAGTGTCAGAGGTACCTGGGTAGTTGAGGTACCAGAGTGTCGGGGAGGTGTAATGGTGAGTGTGAGAAGGTGTACCTGGGAGTGTTCAGATGTACCTGGAGTGTCTGGGGTGTACCTGGGAGTGTTGGGAGAGTACCTAGGGAGTGTCAGGGTGTGTACCTGGGAGTGCTGGGTGGAGTACCTGGGAGGTCAGGGTGTACCTGGGAGTGACAGAGGTGGCCTGGGAGTGTGGGAGGTGTACCTGGGAGTGTCAGAGGTACCTGGGAGTGCCTGGAGGTGTTCCTGGGAGTGTAAGAAGTGTACCTGGGAGTGTCGGAGGTGTAGCTGGGAGTGTCGGAGGTGTACCTGGGAGTGCTCAGAGGTGTACTTGGGAGGCTGGGAGGTGAACCTGGGAGTGTCAGGGGTGTACCTGGGAGTGTCAGAGGTGCACTTGGGAGTTGCAGTGCACTCTTGGAGTGTCTGAGGTGTACCTGGAGTGTCGGAGGTGTACTTGCAGAGTGTGAGAAGGTACCTGGGAGTGTCTGGGATGTACCTGGGAGTGTCTGGGTGTACCTGGGAGGTCAGTGAGTACCTAGGAGTGTCAGGGGTGTACCAGGAGTGTCAGTGAGTACCTGGGAGGTCAGGAGTGGTACCTGGGAGTGACAGAGGTGTACCTGGGAGTGTCAGAGGTGTACCTGGGAGTGTCAGAGGTGTACCTAGAGCACGGAGGTGTACCTGGGAGTGTAAGAAGTGTAACTGGGAGTGTCGAGGTTTGCTGGGAGTGGCGGAGAGGTGTACCTGGGAGTGTCAGAGGTGCACTTGGGAGGAGAAGTGTACCTGGGAGTGTCGGTGGTGTACTTAGGAGGTGAGAAGGTACCTGGGAGTGTCTGGGATGTACCTGGGAGTGTCTGGGGGTACCTGGGAGTGTCAGGTGGAGTACCAAGAGTGTCAGGGGTACCAGGGAGGTCAGCAGAGTACCTGGGAGTGTCAGGGGTGTACCTGGGAGGACAGAGGTACCTGGGAGTGTGGGTGGTGTACCTGGGAGTGTCAGGAGGTGTACCTGGAGTGTCGGAGGTGTACCTGGGAGTGTAAGAAGTGTACCTGGGAGTGTCGGAGGTAGCTGGGAGTTGGAGGTACCTGGGAGTGTCAGAGGTGTACTTGGGAGTGTGAGAAGTGTACCTGGGAGTGTCGGAGGTGTGCCTGGGAGTTTCAGAGGCACTTGGGAGTGTCAAAGTGCACCTGAGTGTCAGAGGTGTACCTGGGAGTGTCGGAGGTGTACCTTGGAGTGTGAGAAGTGTACCTGGCAGTGTCTGGGATGTACTGGAGTGTCTGGGTGTACCTGGGAGTGTCAGTGGAGTACCTAGGGAGCAAGGTCAGGGGTGTACCAGGGAGTGTCAGTGGAGTACCTGGAGTGTCAGGGGTGTACCTGGGAGTGACAGAGGTGTACCTGGGAGTGCCAGAGGTGTACCTGGGAGTGTCGGCTGTACTCGGAGTGTCACAGGTGTACCTGGGAGTGTCACAGGCCTGGGAGTGTCAGAGATGTACCTGGAAGTGTCAGAGGTGTATCTGGGAGTGTTGGACGTGTACCTGGGAGTGTAGAGGTGTACCAGGGAATGTTGGTGGGAGAACCTGGGGATGTCAGAGGTGTACCTGGGATTGTGGAGAGTACCTGGGACTGTCAGGGGTGTACCAGGGAGTGTCATTGGAGTACCTGGGAGTGTCAGAGGTGTACCTGGGAGTATCTGAGGTGTACATGGAGTGTCAGAGGTGTACCTGGCAGTGTAAGCGGTGTACCTGGGAGGTCAGAGTTGTGCCTGGGAGTGTCTAAGGTGTACCTGGGAGAGTCTGAGGTACCTGGGAGTGTCTGAGGTGTACCTGGGAATGTCAGAGAAGTACCAGGGAGTGTCACAGGAGTACCTGGTGTGTGAGAGGTGTACCTTGGAGGTGAGAGGAGTACCTAGGAGTGTCTGAGGTGTACCTGGGAGTTCGGAGGTGTACCTGGGAGTGTCTGAGGGCCTGGAATGTCTGAGGTGTACCTGGGAGGTCAGAGAACCAAGGAGTGAAAGAGGTGTACCTGTGGGAGTGTCAGAGGTGTACCAGGGAGTGTCTGAGATGTACCTGGGAGTGTCAGAGATGTACCAGGGAGTGTCAAATGAATACCTAGGGGGTGTCAGAGGTGTACCTGGGAGTGTCAGAGGTGTACCTAGGAGTATCGGAGGTTTACCTGGGAGTGTCGGAGTTGTACCTGGGAGTGTCGGAGGTGCACCTGGGAGGTGAGAATCGGCCTGGGAGTGTCGGAGGTGCACTGGGAGTGTCGGAGGTGTACCTGGGAGTGTCAGAGGTGTACTTGGGAGTGTCAGAGGTACCTGGGAGTGTCAGTGGTACCTGGGAGTGTCTGAGGTACCTGGGAGTGTCAGAGGTGTGCCTGGGAGTGTCAGAGGGCACCTGGGAGTGTCAGAGGTGCACCTTGAGTGTCTGAGGTGTACCTGGGAGGCAAGAGGTGATCTGGGAGGTTGGACGTGTTCCTGGGAGTGTCAGAGGTGTAATCTGGGAGTGTTGGACGGTGTCTGGGAGTGTCAGAGGTGCCTGGGAGTGTCAGAGGTACCTGGGAGTGTCGGAGGTGTACCTGTGAGTGTGAGAAGTGTACCTGGGAGTGTCTGGGATGTACCTGAGTGTCTGGGTGTACCTGGGAGGTGGGGGTGGAGCACCTAGGGAGTGTCAGGGGTGTACCAGGAGGTTGTGAGTACCTGGGAGTGTCAGGGGTGTACCTAGGAGTGACAGAGGTGTACCTGGGAGTGTCAGAGGTGTACCTGGGAGTGTCAGAGGTGTACCTGGGAGTGTCGGAGGTGTACCTGGGAGTGTAAGAAGTGTACCTGGGAGTGTCGGAGGTGTAGCTGGGAGTGTCGGAGGTGTACCTGGGAGTGTCTGAGGTGTACTTGGGAGTGTCAAAGGAATACCTGGGAGTGTCAGGTGTACCTGGAGGTTAGAGGTGCACTTGGGAGTGTCAGAAAGTGCACCTGGAGTGTCTGAGGTGTACCTGGGAGTGTCGGAGGTGTACTTGTGAGTGTGAGTGTACCTGGGAGTGTCTGGGATGTACCTGGGAGTGTCTGGGGTACCTGGGAGTGTCAGTGAGTACCTAGGAGTGTTGGGGTGTACCAGGGAGTGTCAGTGGAGTACCTGGGAGTGTCAGAGGTGTACCTGGGAGGACAGAGGTGTACCTGGGAGGTGTGGAGGTGCACCTGGAGTGTCAGAGGTGTACCTGTGTGTGTCGGAGGTGGTACCTGGGAGTGTAAGAAGGCACCTGGGAGTGTCGGAGGTTGGGCTGGGAGTGGAGGTGTACCTGGGAGTGTCAGAGGTGTACTTGGGAGGAGGAGAAGTGTACCTGGGAGTGTCGGTGGTGTACTTGCAGTGTGAGAAGTGGACCTGGGAGTGTCTGGGATGTACCTGGGAGTGTCTGGGGTGTACCTGGGAGTGTCAGTGAGCACCTAAGAGTCAGGGGTGTACCAGGAGTGTCAGTAGAGTACCTGGGAGGTCGGGGTGTACCTGGGAGTGACAGAGGTGTACCTGGGAGTGCAGGGTGCACGGGAGTCAGAGGTGTACTGGGAGTAGTCGGAGGTGTACTGGGGTGGAAGAAGGTACTGGGAATGTCGGAGGTGTAGCTGGGAGGTCGGAGGTGCCTGGGAGTGTCAGAGGTACTTGGGAGTGTGAGAAGTGTACCTGGGAGTGTCGGAGGTGCACTGGGAGTTTCAGAGGTGCACTTGGGAGGTCAGAAAGTGCACCTTGAGTGTCAGAGGTGTACCTGGAGTGTCGGAGGTGTACTTGCAGTGTGAGAAGTGCACTGGCAGTGTCTGGGATGTACCGGGAGTGTCTGGGGTGTACCTGGGAGGTCAGTGAGCACCTAGGAGTGTCAGGGGTGTACCAGGGAGTGTCAGGTCAGTGAGCACCTGGGAGTGTCAGGGTACCTGGAGGACAGAGGTGTACCTGGGAGTGTCAGGAGGTGTACCTGGGAGCATGGGAGCTGTACCTGGGAGGTCAGGTGTACCTGGGAGTGTCACAGGTGTACCTGGGAGTGTCAGAGATGTACCTGGAAGTGTCAGAGGTGTATCTGGGAGTAAGGGACGTACCTGGGGAGTACAGAGGTGTACCAGGGAATGTTAGGAGAACCTGAGTGTCAGGAGGTACCTGGGATTGTCGGAGGTGTACCTGGGACTGTCAGGGGTGTACCAGGAGTGTCACTGGAGTACCTGGGAGTGTCAGAGGTGTACCTGGGAGTATCTGAGGTGTAATGGGAGGTCAGAGGTGTACCTGGCAGTGTAAGCAGGTACCTGGGAGTGTCAGAGGTGCTCCTGGGAGTAGCCCAGTGTACCTGGGAGAGTCTGAGGTACCTGGGAGTGTCTGAGGTGTACCTGGGAATGTCAGAGAAGTACTCAGGGAGTGTCATGAGTACCTGGGTGTGAGAGGTGTACCTGGAGGAGAGGAGCACTTTAGAGTGTCTGAGGTGTACCTGGGAGTGTGTCAGAGGTGTACCTGGGAGTGTCTGAGGTACCTGGGAATGTCTGAGGTACCTGGGAGTGGGGTCAGGCGGTGTACTGGGAGTGTTCAGGTGTCTGGGAGTGTCAGAGGTGTGCCTGGGAGTGTCAGAGGGGCACTTGGGAGTGTCAGAGGTGCACCTGAGTGTCTGAGGTGTACCTGGGAGTGTAAGAGGTGTATCTGGGAGTGTTGGACGTGTTCCTGGGAGTGTCAGAGGTGTATCTGGGAGCAAGGACGTGTTCCTGGGAGTGTCAGAGGTGTACCTGGGAGTCAGAGGTGTACCTGGGAGTGTCGGAGGTGTACTTGAGGGAGGAGAAGTGTACCTGGAGTAAGTCCAGAGGTGTACCTGGGAGTGTCTGGGTGGTACCTGGGAGTGTCAGGGTGAGTACCTAGGGAGGTTGGGTGTACCAGAGTGTCAGTGGAGTACCTGGGAGGTCAGGGGTGTACCTAGGAGGACAGAGGTACCTGGGAGTGTCAGAGGTGTACCTGGGAGTGTCAGAGGTGTACCTGGGAGTGTCGGAGGCCTGGGAGTGTAAGAAGGTACCTGGGAGTGTCGGAGAGAAGCTGGGAGTGTCGGAGGTGTACCTTGGAGTGTCTGAGGTGTACTTGGGAGGTCAAAGGAACACCTGGGAGGTCATGGTGTACCTGGAGTGTCAGAGGTGCACCTGGGAGTGTCAGAAGTGCACCTGGAGTGTCTGAGGTGTACCTGGGAGTGTCGGAGGTGTACTTGAGAGTGTGAGAAGGGTACCTGGGAGTGTCTGGGATGTACCTGGGAGTGTCTGGGGTGTACCTGGGAGTGTCAGTGGGAGGCCTAGAGTGTCAGGGGTGTGCCCAGGGAGGCCAGGAGAGCCTGGGAGTGTCAGGGTGTACCTGGGAGTGACAGAGGTGTACCTGGGAGTGTCAGTGGTGTACCTGGGAGGTCAGAGGTGTACCTGGGAGTGTCACAGGTGTACCTGGGAGTGTAAGAAGTGTACCTGGGAATGTCGGAGGTGTAGCTGGAGTGTCGGAGGTGCACCGGGAGTGTCAGAGGTGTACTTGGGAGGGAGAAGTACCTGGGAGTGTCGGAGGTGGCCTGGGAGTGTCAGAGGTGCACTTGGGAGTCAGAAAGTGCACCTTGGAGTGTCATAGGTGTACCTGGGAGTGTCGGAGGTGTACTTGCGAGTGTGAGAGTGTGTACCTGGCAGTGTCTGGGATGTACTGGGGAGTGTCTGGGGTGTACTGGAGTGTCAGTGGGAGTACCTGGGAGGTCAGGGGTGCACCTGGAGTGACAGAGGTGTACCTGGGAGTGTCAGAGTACCTGGGAGTATCGGAGCTGTACCTGGGAGTGTCTGCAGGTGTACCTGGGAGTGTCACGAGGTGTACCTGGGAGTGTCAGAGATGTACCTGGAAGGTCAGGGGTGTATCTGGGAGTGTTGGACGTGTACCTGGGAGTGTCAGAGGTGTAATGGGAGAATGTTAGTGGAGAACCTGGGAGTGTCAGAGGTGTATGGGAGGCCGGAGGAGTACCTGGGTTGGGGTGTACCAGGGAGTGTCAGAGCACCTGGGAGCGTCAGAGGTGTACCTGGGAGTATCTGAGGTACATGGAGTGTCAGAGGTGTGCCTGGCAGGTACTGGGAGCAACAGAGGTGTGCCTGGGAGTGTTCAAGGTGTACCTGGGAGAGTTTGAGGTACCTGGGAGCAGTTCGAGGTGTACCTGGGAATGTCAGAGAAGCACCAGGAGTGTCAAATGAATACCTAGGGGGTGTCAGAGGTGTACCTGGGAGTGTCATAGGTGTACCTAGGAGTATCGGAGGTTTACCTGGGAGTGTCTGAGTACCTGGGAATGTCTGAGGTGTACCTGGGAGGCTGGGGAAACCAAGGAGTGAAAGAGGTGCACCTGTGAGTGTCAGAGGCTACTCAGGGAGTGTCTGGAGGTGTACCTGGGAGGTCAGAGATGTACCAGGGAGTGTCAATGAATACCTAGGGTGTGTAGGTGTACCTGGCATAGTGGTGTACCTAGGAGTCGGAGGTTTACCTGGGAGCAGGAGTTGTACCTGGGAGGCCGAGGCACCTGGGAGTGTGATAATTGTACCTGGGAGGCCGGAGGTGTACCTGGGAGGTCAGAGGGAGTGTCAGAGGCAGGCTGGAGCAGAGGTGTACCGGGAGGTTAAGGTACCTGGGAGTGTCTGAGGTGTGCCTGGGAGCTGTCAGAAGGCTGGGAGGTGCACTTGGGAGTGTCAGAGGTGCACCTGGAGTGTCTGAGGTGTACCTGGGAGTCTGGAGGTACTGGCAGTGTTCAAGGTACCTGGCAGTGGCTGGAGGTACCTGGCAGTGTCAGCGTGGTGCACCTGGGAGTAGTAGAGGTACCAGGAGTGACAGAGGAGTACCTAGAGTGTCAGAGGTGCCATATCGGAGGTACCTGGGACAGAGGTGTATCTGGAAATGTCAGAGGGTACCGGGAGTGTCAGAGGTGTACCTGGGAGTGTGAATGTGTACTTGTGAGGAGAAGTGTACCTGGGAGTGTCTGGGTGCACCTGGGAGTGTCTGGGGTTTACCTTGGAGTGTCAGGAGCACCTGGGAGTGGGGTGCACCAGGAGTGTCAGTGAGCACCTGGGAGTGTCAGGTGTACCTGGGAGTGTCGGAGGTGTATGAGTGTCAGAGGTGTACCTGGCAGACAGCGTGTACCTGGGAGTGTCAGAGGTGCCTGGGTGTCGAGGTACCTGGGAGTGTCTGAGGTGTACCTGGAGTGTCAGGTGTACCTGGGAGTGTCAGAGAAGCACCAGGGAGTGTCACAGGAGTGCCTGGGAGGTGGAGAGGTACCTTGGAGTGACTGGAGGCCTGGGAGTGTCTGAGGTGTACCTGAGAAGTGTCTGAGGTGTACCTGGCAGTGTCTGAGGTACCTGGCAGTGTCAGGGTGTACCTGGGAGCAGCGAGGTGTACCTGGGAGTGTCAGAGGTTTGCCTGGGGAGCCAGAGGTGCACTTGGGGGTGTCGGGAGGTGCACCTTGGAGTGTCTGGAGGTACCTGGCAGTGTCTGAGGTGTACCTCAGTGTCAGCGGTGTACCTGAGAGTGTCAGCAGTGCACCTGGGGAGGAGGTGTATCAGGAGTGACAGAGGAGTACTAGGGAGTGTCAGAGGTGTACCTGGGAGTGTCAGAGGTGTACCTGGGAGTACGGGAGATGTACCTGGAAGGTCACAGGTAGGCCTGGGAGTGTCACAGGTGTACCTGGGAGTGTCAGAGATGTACCTGGGAGTGTCAGAGGTGTATCTGGGAGCAAGGACGTGGCACTGGGAGTGTCAGAGGTGTACCAGGAAATATCAGTGGAGAACCTGGGAGCGCAGAGGACCTGGGAGTGTCGGAGGTGTACCTTGGACTGTCAGGGGTGTACCAGGAGGCTGGAGCGAAGTACCTGGGAGGGTCGGAAGTGTACCTGGGAGTGTTGGAGGTGCATGGAGGATCAGGAGGTTTACCTGGCAGTGCCAGCAGTGTACCTGGGAGGTCAGAGGTGCCTGGGAGTGTCTAAGGTGTACCTGGTGTGTCTGAGGTGTACCTGGGAGTTTCTGAGGTGTACCTGGGAATGTCAGAGAAGTACCAGGGAGTGTCACAGGAGTACCTGGGAGTGTGAGAGGTGTACCTGGAGTGTGGTGGGAACAGAAGTATCTGAGGTGTACCTGGGAGTGTCAGAGGTGTACCTGGGAGTGTCTGAGGTGTACCTGGGAGTGTCTGAGGTGTACCTGGGAGCGCAGACGTGTATCAGGAGTGACAGAGAGTACCTAGGAGTGTCAGAGGTGTAACTGGGAGGGAGAAGTACCTGGGAGTGCTGGACATGGGAATGTCAGGAGGTGTACCTGGGAGTGACAGAGGTGTACCTGGGAGGTCAGAGGTGTACCTGGGAGTGTCAGAGGTGTACCTGGGAGGACAGAGGTGTACCTGGGAGTGTCAGAGGTACCTGGGAGTGTCAGAGGTGTACCTGGGAGTGTCGGAGGAGTACCTGGGAGGTAAGAAGTGTACCTGGGAGTGTCGGAGGTGTACCTGAAAGTGTCGGAGGTGTACCTGGGAGTGTCAGAGGTGCACTTGGGAGTGTCTGAGGTGTACCTGGGAGGTCAGAGGGTGTGCCTGGGAGTGTCAGAGGTGTGCTCAGTGTCAGAGGTGCACTTGGGAGTGTCAGAAGTGCACCTTGGAGTGTCTGAGGTGTACCTGGGAGTGTCTGAGGGTACCTGGCAGTGTTTGAGGTGTACCTGGCAGTGTCTGAGGTGTACCTGGCAGTGCCAGCGTGTACCTGGGAGTGCCAGCGTGAGCACCTGAGAGTGTTAGGAGGTATATCAGGAGTGACAGAGAGCGTACCTAGGAGTGTCAGAGGCCTGGGAGTGTCAGAGGTGTACCTGGGAGTATCGGAGGTGTACCTGGGAGTGTCAGCAGGTGTACCTGGGAGTGTCACAGGTGTACGTGGGAGTGTCAGAGGTGTATCTGGGAGTGCTGGAGGTGTACCTGGGACTGTCGGGGGTGTACCAGGGAGTGCTGAAGGGCACCTGGTAGTGTCGGAGGTGTACCTGGGAGTGTCGGAGGTGTACATGGAGTGTCAGAGGTTTACCTGGCAGTAAGTCGCGGTGTACCTGGGAGTGTGGGAGGTGTGCCTGGGCGTGTCTGAGGTGTACCTGGGGTGTCTGAAACTGGGAGTGTCAGAGGTGTACCAGAAAATGTCAGGAGAACCTGGGAGTGTCAGAGGTGTACCTGGGAGTGTCGGAGGTGTACCTGGGACTGTCAGGGTGTACTAGGGAGTGTCAGCGAAGTACCTGGAAGTGTCGGAGGTGTACCTGGGAGTGTCGGAGGTGTACATGGAGTGTCAGAGGTTACCTGGTGTCATGGTGTACCTGGGAGTGTCAGGAGGTGTGCCTGGGAGTGTCTGAGGTGTACTGGGGGTGTCTGAGGTGTACCTGGGAGTGTCTGAGGTGTACCTGGGAGTGTCAGAGAAGTCTCATGGGAGTGTCACAGAGTACCTGGGAGTGTGAGAGGTGTACCTGGGTGTGTGGAGAGGTGTGCTTAGGAGTGTCTGAGGTGTGACCTGAGAGTGTCAGAGGTGTACCTGGAGTGCTTGAGTGTACCTGGGAGTGTCCGAGGTGTACCTGGGAGTGTCAGGGGAGAACCAGGAGTGAAAGAGGTGCACTGGGAGGTCAGAGGTGTACCAGGAGTGTCTGAGGTGTACCTGGGAGTGTCAGAGATGTACCAGGTAGTGTCAGAGGAATACCTAGGGAGTGTCAGGAGGTGTACCTGGGAGTGTCAGAGGTGTACCAGGAGTGTCTGAGGTACCTGGGAGTGTCAGAGATGTACCAGGGAGTGTCAGAGGAAATACCCAGAGTGTCAGTGTACCTGGGAGGTCAGAGGTGTACCTAGGAGTATGGGAGGTTTACCCAGAGTGTCGGAGTGCAGCCTGGGAGTGTCGGAGGTTTACCTGGGAGTGTGAGAAGGCCCTGTGGAGTGTCGGAGGTGTACCTGGGAGCGTCGGAGGTGTACCTGGGAGTGTCAGAGGTGTACTGGGAGTGTCGAGGTGTACCTGGGAGTGCGTGTACCTGGGAGTGTCTGAGGTACCTGGGAGGTCAGAGGTGTGCCTGGGAGTGTCAGAGGTGCACTTGGGAGTGTCAGAAGTGCACCTTGAGTGTTCGAGGCGTCTGGCAGCTGAGGTACCTGGCAGTGTCAGGGGTGTACCTGGGAGTGTCAGCGGTACCTGGGAGTGTTAGGAGGTATCTGTGAGTGTCAGAGGTACCTGGGAGTGTCAGAGATGCACCTGGGAGTGTCAGAGGTGTATCTGGGAGCACGGGAGGTTTACTTGGGAGCGGAGAGTGGCACCTGGGAGTGTCGGAGGTGTACCTGGGAGTGCTGGGTGGTGTACCTGGGAGTGTCAGTGGTGTACCTGGGAGTGTCAGAGGTGTACCTGGGAGTGTCAGAGGTTTACTTGGGAGTGTGGAGAAGGTACCTGGGAGTGTCGGAGGTGTGCCTGGGAGTGTTGGGAGGTGCACTTGGGAGGTCAGTGCACCTGGGAGTGTCAGAGGCACCTGGAGTGTCGGAGGTGTACTTGGGAGTGTGGAGAAGTGCACCTGGCAGTGTCTGAGATACTGGGAGTGTCTGGGGTGTACCTGGGAGGTCAGTGGAGTACCTGGGAGGCCAGGGGTGTACCTGGGAGTGACAGAGGTACCTGGGAGTGTCAGAGGTGTACCTGGGAGTGTCAGAGGTGTACCTGGGAGTGCCGGAGGTGTACCTGGGAGTGTAAGAAGTGTACCTGAATGTCGGAGGTGTAGCTGGGAGGTCGGAGGTACCTGGGAGTGTCAGAGGTTTACTGGGAGTGTGAGAAGTGTACCTGGGAGTGTCGGAGGTGTGCCTGGGAGTGTCAGGAGGTGCACTTGGGAGTGTTGAAAGTGCACCTGGAGTGTCAGAGGTGTACCTGGGAGTGTCGGAGGTGTACTTGGGAGTGGAGAAGTACCTGGCAGTGTCTGGGATGTACCGGGAGTGTCTGGGTGTACCTGGGAGGTTGCGGGAGTACCTAGGGAGTGTGAGGGGTGTACCAGGGAGTGCTGAGGTGGAGTACCTGGGAGTGCTGGGAGGTGTACCTGGGAGTGTCAGAGGTGTACCTGGGAGTGTCTGAGGTGTACCTGGGAGTGTCGGAGGTGTACCTGGGAGTGTAAGAAGTACCTGGGAGTGTCGGAGGAGCTGGGAGTGCGGAAGTGTACCTGGGAGTGTCAGGAGGTGTACTTGGGAGTGAGAAGTGTACCTGGGAGGTCGGAGGTGTGCCTGGGAGCCTGGCGGGTGCACTTGGGAGTGCTGGAAAGTGCACCTGGAGTGTCTGAGGTACCTGCGAGTATCTGAGGTGTACCTGGCATTGTCTGAGGTGTATTAGGAGACAGAGGAGCACCTAAGGGAGACAGAGGGGTACCTGGGAGTGTCAGAGGTGTACCTGGGAGTATCGGAGGTGTGCCTGGGAGTGTCACAGGTGTACCTGGGAGTGTCACAGGTGTACCTGGGAGTGTCAGAGATGTACCTGGGAGTGTCAGAGGTGTATCTGGAGAGTGTTGGGACGGTACCTGGGAGTGTCAGAGGTGCCAGGAAATGCAGTGGAGAACCTGGAAGTGTCAGAGGTGTACCTGGGAGGTAGGAGGTGTACCTGGGACTGTCAGGTGTACCAGGGAGTGTCAGTGGAGTACCTGGGAGTGTCAGAGGTGTACCTGGGAGTATCGGAGGTGTAATGGAGTGTCAGAGGTGTACCTGGAAGTGTAAGCGACCTGGGAGGTCAGGAGGTGTGACTGGGAGAGTGAGAAGGTGTAACTGGAGTGTCTAGGTGTACCTGGCAGTGTCTGAGGTGTACGTGGGAGGTCAGAGAAGTACCAGGAGTGTCACAGGAGTACCTGGAGTGTGAGAGGTGTGCCTGGGAGGTGAGAGGAGTACCTAGAGTGTCTGTGGTGTACCTGGGAGTGTCGGAGGTGTACCTGGAGTGACAGAGGTGTACCTAGGAGCATCGGAGGTTTACCTGGGAGTGTCGGAGTTGTACCTGGGAGTGTCGGAGGTGTACCTGGGAGTGTGAAAAGTGCCTGGGAATGCCGGAGGTGTACCTGTGGGAGTGTCAGAGGTGTACTTGGAGGACAGAGGTGTACCTGGGAGTGTCAGGGTGTACCTGGGAGTGTCTGAGGTGTACCTGGGAGTGTCAGAGGTGTGCCTGGAGGTCAGAGGTGCACTTGGGAGTGTCAGAAGTGCACCTTGAGTGTCTGAGGTGTACCTGGGAGTGTTTGAGGTACCTGGCAGTGTCTGAGGTGTACCTGGCAGTGGCTGAGGTGTACCTGGCAGTGTCAGGGGTGTACCTGGGAGTGTCAAGGTACCTGGGAGTGTTAGAGGTGTATCAGGGAGTGACAGAGGAGCACCTAGGAGTGTCAGAGGTGTACCTGGGAGTGTCAGAGGTGTACCTGGGAGTATCGGAGGTGTTCCTGGGAGGTCAGGAGGTACCTGGGAGGTCAGAGGTGCACCTGGGAGTGCTAGAGATGTACCTGGGAGTGTCAGAGGTGATCTGGAGTGTTGGACGTGTTCCTGGGAGGCCGAGGTGCCTGGGAGTGTCAGAGGTGTACCTGGGAGTGTCGGAGGTGTTTATGAGTGTGAGAAGTGTGCCTGGGAGTGTCTGGGATGTACCTGGGAGTGTCTGGGTACCTGGGAGTGTCAGTGGAGTACCTCGGAGTGTCAGGGGTGTACCAGGAGTGTCAGGAGGCACCTGGGAGTGTCAGGGCACCTGGGAGTGACAGAGGTACCTGGGAGTGTCAGGAGGTGTACCTGGGAGTCAGAGGTGTACCTGGGAGTGTAAGAAGTGTACCTGGGAGTGTCGGAGGTAGCTGGGAGCATGGAGGTACCTGGGAGGCAGCAGAGGCACTTGGGAGTGTCGGAGGTATACCTGGGAGTCAGGGTGTACCTGGGAGTTGGGAGGTGCACTTGGGAGGCTGGTGAGGCACCTGGAGTGTCTGAGGTACCTGGGAGCAATGGAGGTGCACTTTGGAGTGTGAGAAGTGTACCTGGGAGTGTCTGGGATACCTGGGAGTGTCTGGTGTACCTGGGAGTGTCAGTGAGCACCTAGGAGTGTCAGGGGTGTACCAGGGAGTGTCAGTGGAGTACCTGGGATGTCAGGCGTGTACCTGGGAGTGACAGAGGTGTACCTGGGAGTGTCAGAGGTGTACCTGGGAGTGTCAGAGGTGTACCTGGGAGTGTCGGAGGTGTACCTGGGAGGTAACAAGGTACCTGGGAGTGTCGGAGGTAGCTGGGAGTGTCGGAGGTACCTGGGAGTGTCAGAGTTGTGCTTGGGAGGAGAAGGTACCTGGGAGTGTCGGTGTGGCCTGGTGAGTGTGAGAAGTGTACCTGGGAGTGTCTGGGATGTACCTGGGAGGTTCAGTGTACCTGGAGTGACAGAGTGTACCTGGGAGTGTCAGTGGTGTACCATGGGAGGTCAGAGGTGTACCTGGGAGGTCGAGGTACCTGGGAGTGTAAGAGGTACCCGAGGGAGAGTGTCTGAGTACCTGGGAGTGTCAGAGGTTTACTTGGGAGTGTGGTGTACCTGGGAGTGTCAGGTGGTGTACCTGGGAGTGTCAGAGGTACCTGGAGTGTCGGAGGTGTACCTGGGAGTGGTAAGAAGGTACCTGGGAATGTCGGAGGTAGGGGAGTGTCGGAGGTGTACCTGGGAGGTCAGAGGTTTACTTGGGAGGGAGAGAAGTGTACCTGGGAGTGCCGGGAGGTGTGCCTGGGAGTGTCAGAGGTGCACTTGGGAGGCTGGGAAAGTGCACCTTGGAGTGTCGAGGTACCTGGGAGTGTCGGAGGTGTACTTGGGAGTGTGAGAAGTGTACCTGGCAGTGTCTGGGATGTACCTGGGGAGGGTCTGGGTGTACCTGGAGGTTGCTTAGCACCTGGGAGTGTCAGGGGTGTACCTGGGAGTGACAGAGGTACCTGGGAGTGTAACATGTACCTGGGAGTGTCAGAGGTGTACCTGGGAGTGTCGGAGGTGTACCTGGGAGGTAAGAAGTGTACCTGGGAATGTCGGAGGTGTAGCTGGGAGTCGGAGGTACCTGGGAGTGTCAGGAGGTTACTGGGAGTGTGAGAAGTGTACCTGGGAGGTCGGAGGTGTGCCTGGGAGTGTCAGAGGTGCACTTGGGAGGCTGGGAAAGTGCACCTTGGAGTGTCAGAGGTGTACCTGGGAGGTCGGAGGTGTACTTGCGAGCAGGAGAAGTGTACCTGGCAGTGTTCAGATGTACTGGGAGTGTCTGATGGGAGTGCCTGGTGAGCCTAGGAGGTCAGGGGTGTGACCAGGGAGGTCAGTGGAGTACCTGGGAGGTCAGAGGTGTACCTGGGAGGTCAGGAGGTGTACCTGGGAGGTCAGAGGTGTACCTGGGAGGTCGGAGGTGTACCTGGGAGGTAAGAAGTGTACCTGGGAGTGTCGGAGGTGTAGCTGGGAGGTCGGAAGGTACCTGGGAGGACAGAGGTGTACTTGGGAGGTGGAGAAGTACCTGGGAGTGTCGGAGGTGTGCCTGGAGTGCTGGGAGGCACTGAGGTTGCAGCACCTTGGAGTGTCTGGAGGTGTACCTGTGAGTATCTGAGGTGTACCTGGCAAGTGTCAGAGGTGTACCTGGAAGTAAGCGTGTACCTGGGAGTGTCAGAGGTGCCTGGGAGAGAGCAAGGTAACTGGGAGTAAGTCTGAGGTGTACCTTGCAGTGCTCTGAGGTGGGCATGTGGGAGTGTCAGAGAAGTGCTCAGGGAGTAAGCCACAGAGTACCTGGGAGGAGAGGTGCCTGGGAGGGAGAGGAGTACTTAGGGAGTGTCTGTGGTGTACCTGGAGTGTCGGAGGTAATGGGAGGACAGAGGTGTACCTAGGAGACGGGAGGTTTACCTTGGGAGGTCGGAGTTGTACCTGGGAGTAAATGGAGGTGTACCTGGGGAGTGTGAAGTGCAGGCCTGGGAGTGTCGGAGGTGCACCAGGAGTGTCAGGAGGTGTGACTTGGGAGTGACAGAGGTGTACCTGGGAGTGTCAGCGGTGTACCTGGGAGTGTCTGAGGTGTACCTGGGAGTGTCAGAGGTGTGCCTGGGAGTGTCAGAGGTGCACTTTGGAGTGTCTGGAGGTGCACCTGGGAGTGTCTGGAGGTGTACCTGGCAGTGTCTGGAGGTGCATACCTGGCAGTGGCTGAGGTGTACCTAGCAGTGTCAAGCGGTGTACCTGGGAGTGTCAGCGGTGTACCTGGGAGGCAGAGGTGTATCTGTGAGTGTCAGAGGTGTACCTGGGAGTGTCAGAGATGTAACGGGAGTGTCAGAGGTGTATCTGGGAGTATCGAGGTGTAATTGGGAGTGCTGGGGAGGTGTATCTGTGGGAGTGTCAGAGGTGTACCTGGGAGGCACAGAGATGTACCTGGGAGTGTCAGAGGTATCTGGGAGTGTTGGACGTGTTCTTGGGAGCAGTTTTGAGGTGTACCACAGGGAATGTCAGTGGAGCACCTGGGAGTGTCAGGAGGTACCTGGGTGTTTCAGGAGGTGTACTGGGAGTGTCAGGAGGTGTGCCTGTGAGTCAGAGGTGTTCCTGGGAGGTTGGGGAGGTGTGCCCGGAGTGTCACGGAGGTGTACTTATGAGTGTGAGAAGTGTACCTGGGAGAAGCCAGAGGTGCATGTGGGAGTGTCTGAGGTGGGTCTGGAGGCCTGAGGTACCTGGGAGCAAGTCAGGAGAAATACCAAGGAGTGTCACAGAGCACGGGGAGGTGGGAGAGTTGTACTCTGGAGTGTGAGATGTGTACCTAGGAGTGTCTGAGGTGTACCTGGGAGTGCTGGGGAGGTGCACCTGGGAGTGTCTGAGGTGTACTGGCAGTGTCTGAGGTGTACCTGGGAGTGTCAGGGGAGCAACCAAGTGAAAGAGGTATCTGGGAGGCCAGGAGGTGTACCAGAGTGTCTGAGGTGTACCTGGGAGAGTTTGGGAGGTGTACCAGGGTGTGTCAGCGAATACCTAGGGCATGTCAGAGGTGTACCTGGGAGTGTCAGGAGAGGTGTGCCTAGGGAGCACGGAGGTTTACCTGAGAGTGTCGGAGTTGTACCTGGGGACTGTCGGAGGCGGACCTGGGAGTGTCAGAGGTGTACCTGGGAGTATCAGAGGTGTACCTGGGAGGCCAGGAGGAGTACCTGGGAATGTCAGAGGTATACCAGGGAGTGCCATTGAAGTGCCTGGGAGTCTCAAAGGTGTACCTGGGAGACGGGAGGTGTCCTGGAGTGTCAGGGAGGTGTGCCTGGGAGTGTCGGAGGTGTACCTGGGAGTAAGAAGGTACCTGGGAGTGGGAGGTGTAGCTGGGAGTGTCGGAGGTGTACCTGGGAGGTCAGAGGTGTACTTGGGAGTGTGGAGAAGGTACCTGGGAGTGTCGGAGGTGTGCTCAGGAGTGTCAGAGGTGCACTTGAGGAGTGTCAGAGGTGTACCTGGGAGTGTCGGAGGTGTACTTGGGAGTGTGAAGTGTCACTGGCAGTGTCTGGGATGTACCAAGTGTCTGGGTGTACCTGGGAGGTGGTGGAGTACCCAGGAGGTCAGGGGTGTACCTGGGAGTGACAGAGGTGTACCTGGAAGTGTCAGAGGTGTACCTGGGAGTGTCAGAGGTGTACCTGGGAGTGTCGGAGGTGTACCTGGGAGTGTAAGAAGTGTACCTGGGAGTGTCGGAGGTAGCTGGGAGTGTGGAGGTGTACCTGGGAGCAGGAGGTGCACTGGGAGTGGGAAGTGTACCTGGGAGTGTCGGAGGTGTGTGGGAGGTTGCTCAGAGGTGCACTTGGGAGTGTGAAAGTGCACTGGAGTGTCTGAGGTGTACCTGCGAGTATCTGAGGTGTACCTGGCACATTCGAGGTGTACTGGCAGTGTTCAAGGTATCAGGAGTGACAGAGAGTACCCAAGAGTGACAGAGGTGTACCTGGGAGCAAGCCGAGGTACCTGGGAGTATCGGGAGGTGCAAGCCTGGGAGTGTCAAGCAGGGTACCTGGGAGGCCAGAGGTGTACCAGAGCAAGTCAGAGATGTACCTGGGAGTCAGAGGTGTATCTGAGAGTGTTGGACGTGTACCAGAGTGTCAGAGGAGCACTTGTGGAATGTCAGTGAGAACCTGGAAGTTTCCAGAGGTGTACCTGGGAGTGTAGGAGGTGTACCTGGGTCTGTCAGGGGTGTACCAGGGAGTGTCAGTGAGCACCTGGTGCCTGGGGAGGTGTACCTGGGAGCACGGGAGGTGCAGGCGGAGGTCAGAGGTGTACTCAAAGGTGGGCAGCGGTACTGGGAGCAAGCCAGTGCCTGGGAGAGTATAAGGTGTAACTGGGAGTGTCTGAGGTGTACCTGGGAGGCCTGAGTGTGCATGGGAGGCCAGAGAAGTACCAGGGAGCAACACAGGAGTACCTGGGAGTGTGAGAGGTGCTCTGGGAGTGTGAGAGAGTACTTAGGAGGCCTGTGGTGTACCTGGAGTAAGCCGGGAGGTACCCAGGAGGCGACAGAAATGTAGGAGTGTCGGAGGTTTACTCTGGGATGGAGCAGCCTGGGAGTTTGAGGTGTACCTGGGAGGTGAAAGGCACCCTGGAGTGTCGGAGGTGTACCAGGAAAGCCAGGCACGGAGGACAGAGGCACCTGGGAGGCCATGGTGGCACTGGGAGTGTCTGAGGTGCACCTGGGAGTGTCAGAGGTGTACTTGGAGTGTTTAGTGCACTTTGGATTACAGCCTGAGGTGTACCTGGGAGCAAGTCTGAGGCAAAATTGGCAGTGCCTGAGGTGCCCACAGTGCTGGAGGTGTACCAGCAGTCGGGGCGGTGTACCTGGGAGTGTCAGGCGGTACCTGGGAGAGTAAGCAGATGTGTATCAGGAGTGACAGAGAGTACCTGAGCCGAGGTGTACCTGGGAGGCTGGTACCTGAGAGGTCGGAGGTGCCTGGGAGCAAGTCAGAGGTGTATCTGTGAGTGCCTGAGGTGCACTGGGGAGTGTCAGAGATGCACCTGGAGGGGCCAGGTGCATCTGGGAGTGTTGGACGGGTTCTGGGAGTGTCAGAGGTGCACCAGGGAATGTCAGTGGAGCACCTGGGGAGGCCAGAGGTGCACCTGCAGCCCAGGAGGTGCACTGGGAGGCCGAGGTGTGCCCAGAGCAAGCCAGAGGTGTTCCTGGGAGGCCGGGAGGCTCTGGAGCAAGTCGGAGGTGTACTTGCGAGTGTGAGAAGTGTACCTGGGAGTGCTGGGAGGTGCATGGGAGCAAGTCTGAGGTGTAACTGGGAGGCCTGAGGTGCACCTGGGGAGGCCAGAGAAATACCAGGAGTGTCACAGGAGTACCTGGGAGGTGAGAGCAGGCACCTTGGAGTGTGAGATGTGTACCCAGGAGTGTCTGAGGTGTACCTGGGAGTGTCAGGAGGTGCCTGGGAGGTGCCTGAGGTGGCACCTGGCAGTGTTCAGGTGTACCTGGGAGCAAGCCAGAGCAGTTCAGGGAGGAAAGAGGTGTGTACCTGGGAGGTCAGAGTACCAGGGAGGTCTGAGGTGTACCTGGGAGTGTCAGTGCACCAGGGTGTGTCAAAGGAATACCTAGGCGTGTCAGAGGTACCTGGGAGTGTCAGAGGTGTACCCAGGAGGCTCGAAGCTACCTGAGAGGCCGGGAGTTGTACCTGGGACTGTCGTGGAGGCGTGACCTGGGGAGGTGACCTGGGAGTGTCAGTGGGTGTACCTGGGAGTATCAGAGGTACCTGGGAGTGTCAGAGGAGTACCTGGGAATGTCAGAGGTATACCAGGGGAGGCCTGAAGTGCCTGGGAGTCAAGGTACCTGGGAGACGGGAGGTACCTGGGAATATCGGAGGTGTACACCTGGGAATATCGGAGGTGCAACAGGGAGTGTCAGAGGTGTACCTTGGAGTGGGGAGGTGTACCTGGGAGGCAGAGGTGCCTGGGAGTGTCGGAGGTGTACTTGCGAGTGTGGAGAAGGCCTGGGAGTGTCTGGGATGTATCTGGGAGTGTCTGGGGTACCTGGGAGTGCTGAGGTGGAGTACCTGGAGGTCAGGGTGACCAGGGGAGCTGGGGGAGTACCTGGGAGTGTTAGGGTTGTTCCTGGGAGTGTCGGAGGTGTACATGGTGTCAGAGGTGTACCTGGCAGTGTCAGCGGTGTACCTGGGAGGTCAGGAGGTGCACCTGGAGTACTGAGGTGTACCTGGGAGGTTCAAGTGTACCTGGCAGTGTCTGAGGTGTACCTGCAGTGTCTGAGGTGTGAAGATGGGTGACAGAGGTGTACCTGCAGTGGGCGGTGTACCTGGGAGCGCGGTATGTGGGAGAGGACGTATCAGGAGTGACAGAGAGTACCTAGAGTGTCAGAGGTGTACCTGGGAGTGTCGGGGTGTCAGGGAATGTCAGTGAGTACCTGGGAGTGTCAGAGATGTGCCTGGGAGACAGAGGTGTACCTGGAGTGTCAGAGGTGCCTGGAGTGTCAGAGATGTACCTGGGAGTCGGAGGTGTACCTGGGAGTGTAAGAAGGTACCTGGGAGTGACGGAGGTGTAGCTGGGAGCTGGAGGTGTACCTGGAGGTCAGAGGTGTACTTGGGAGTGTCAGAGGTGTACCTGGGAGTGTCAGGCAGTGCCTGGGAGTGTCTCAGGTGTGCCTGGGAGTGTGAGAAGTGTGCCTGAGAGTGTCAGAGGTGCACTTGGGAGTCCCAGAAAGTGCACCTTGGGAGTGTCTGAGGTGTACCTGGGAGTGTCTGAGGTGTACCTGCAGTGTCTGAGGTGTACCTGGCAGTGTCTGAGGTGTACCAGGCAGTGTCAGCTGTGTACCTGGAAGTATCAGCGGTGCACCTGGGAGTTAGAGGTGGTATCAGGGAGGACAGAGAGGCCCAGGAGGGTGTACCTGGGAGGTCAGAGGTGTACCTGGGAGCCAGAGATGTGCCTGGCAGTGTCTGAGGTGTATCTGGAGGTTGGACGTGCACCGTGAGTCGGGAGGTGTGCCTGGGAGTGTCGGAGGTACCTGGGACTGTCAGGGGTGTACCAGGGAGCGTGTGAGTACCTTGGAGTGTCAGAGGTTTACCTGGGAGTGTCGGAGGTGTGATGTGGGAGGACAGAGGTGTACCTGGCAGGCAGTGTCATGGTACTGGGAGTGTCAGAGGTGTGCCGGGAGTGTCCAAGGTGTACCTGGGAGTGTCTTAGGTGTACCTGGGAGGTCTGAGGTGTACTGGGAGTGTCAGAGAAGTACCAGGGAGGCTGGGAGGTGTGCCTGGGAGTGTGGAGGTGTACCTGGGACTGTCAGACCAGGGAGCAGTGAGTACCTGGGAGTGTCAGAGGTGTTCCTGGGAGGTCGGAGGTGTATATGGAGTGACAGAAGTGTACTGCAGCCATGGTGTACCTGGGGAGTGTGAGAGGTGTACCTGGGAGTGAGGTACCCAGGAGTGTCTGAGGTGTACCTGGGAGTGTCAGAGGTGTACCTGGGAGTGTCTGGGGTGTACCTGGGAGTGTTTGGAGGTACCTGGGAGTGTCAGGGAAGAACCGGGGAGTGAAAGAGGTGTACCTGGGAGTGCAGAGGTGTGCCCAGGAGTGGGGTCTGAGGTGTACCTGGGATTGTCAGAGATTTACCAGGAGAGTCAGAGGAATACCTAGGAGTGTCAGAGGTGTCACCTGAGTGTCAGAGGTGTAACTAGAGTATCGGAGGTTTACCTGGGAGGTCGGAGTTGTACCTGGGAGTGTCTGAGGTGTACCTGGGAGTGTGAGAAGTGTACCTGGGAGCGTCGGAGGTGTACCTGGGAGTGGAGGCCTGGGAGTGTCAGAGGTACTTGGAGCAACAGAGGTGCACCTTGAGTGTCTAAGGTGTACCTGGAAGTGTCAGAGAAGTACCAGGGAGTGTCACTGGAGTACCTGGGAGTGTGAGAGTTGTACCTGGGAGTGTGAGAGGTGTGCCTAGGTGGTCTGAGGTGTACATGGGAGTGTCAGAGGTACCTGGAGTGTCTGAGGTGTACCTGGGAGGTCTGAGGTGTACCTGGAAGTGTCAGGAGAATCAGTGAGTGAAGGAGGTGAACCTGGAGTGTCAGAGGTACCTGGAGGGGAGGCACCTGGGAGGTCAGAGGTGTACCTGGGAGTGCAGAGGTTCCTGGGAGTGTCAGCGATGTACCTGGGAGTGTCAGGAGGTGTATCTGGGAGTGTGGACGTGTCCTGGGAGTGTCAGAGGTCCAGGGAATGTCAGTGGAGTACCTGGGAGTGTCAGAGGTGTACCTGGGAGTCAGAGGTGTTTGGGAGGCCATGGTGGCCTGGGAGTCTCAGGTGTACCTGGAGTGTCAGAGGTGTGTGGGAGGCTGCAGGTGAACCGAACTGTCGGGTGTACCAGGAGGGGAGTCCTGGAGTGTCAGGAGAATCAGGAGTGAAGGAGGTGAACCTGGGAGTGGAGGTGTGTGGGAGTGTGAGGTACCTGGAGTGTCAGAGGTGTCTGGGAGTGTCGGAGGCTTCGAGGCAGGAGAAGTGTCCTGGGAGTGTCTGGGATGTATCTGGGAGTGTCTGGGGTGTACTGGGGAGTGTCAGTGAGTACCTGGGAGTGTCAGGGGTGTGCAGGGGAGTGTCAGTGGAGTACCTGGGAGTGTCAGGGTGTGCCTGGGTTGTCGGAGGTGTACATGGAGTGTCAGAGGTGTGCCTGGGTGTCAGCGGTGTGCCTGGGGAGTGTCAGAGGTGCACCTTGGGTACTGAGGTGTGCCGGAGTGTCTGAGGTGTGCCTGGCAGTGTCTGGGGTGCCTGGCAGTGTCTGAGGTGTGTGGGGTGACAGAGGTGTACCTGGCAGTGTCAGCGGTGTACCTGGGAGTGTCAGCGGTGTACCTGGGAGTGTTAGACGTGTATCAGGGAGTGACAGAGAGTACCTAGGGTGTCGGAGGTGTGCAGGTGTCAGGGGTGTGGCAAGGAATGTCAGTGGAGTGCCGAGGTGTCAGAGATGTGCCTGGGATTGACAGAGGGGTGTGCCTGGGAGTGTCAGAGGTGTGCCTGGGAGTGTCGGAGGTGTGCCTGGGGTGTGAAAGTGTGCCTTGGAGTGTCGGAGGTGTGCCTGTGGGTGTCAGGGGTGTGCTTGGGGTGACAGAGGTGTACCTGGGGTGTCAGCGGTGTGCCTGGGGTGTCTGGGGGTGTACCTGGGAGTGTCAGAGGTGTGCCTGGGAGTGTCAGAGGTGCACTTGGGTGTCTGGTGTGCCTGGGGTGTCTGAGGTGTGCTGGCAGTGTCTGAGGTGTGCCTGGGTGTCAGGTGTACCTGGGAGTGTCGGAGGTGTGACCTAGTGTGAAAAGTGTGCACCTGGTGTCAGCGGTGTGCCTGGGAGTGTCAGCGGTGTGCCAGTGTTAGATGTGTATCAGGGGAGTGACAGGAGTACCTGGGAGTGTCAGAGGTGTGCCTGGGAGTGTCATAGGTGTGCCTGAGAGGTATCGGAGGTGTGCCTGGGGAGTGTCAGGAGTGTATCTGTGAGTGTCAGAGGTGTACTTGGGAGTGTCAGAGATGTACCTGGGAGTGTCAGAGGTGTATCTGGGAGTGTTGGACGTGTTCTTGGGAGTGTCAGAGGTGTTCCAGGAATGTCAGTGGGTACCTGGGAGTGTCAGAGGTGTACCTGGGTGTTTCAGAGGTGTACTGGGGAGTGTCAGAGGTGTGCCTGTGAGTGTCAGAGGTGTTCCTGGGAGTGTCAGAGGTGTACCTGGGAGTGTCGGAGGTGTACTTGCAGTGTGAGAAGTGTACCTGGGAGTGTCAGAGGTGTGCGATGGGAGTGCCTGAGGTGTGACTGGGGAGTGTCAGAGAAATGCAGGGGAGTGTCACAGGAGTGCCGTTAGTGTGGGAGTTGTACCTGTGGAGTGTGAGATGTGTGCCTGGGGTGTCTGAGGTGTGCCTGGGGTGTCAGAGGGTGTGCCTGGGAGTGTCTGAGGTGTGCCTGGCAGTGTCTGAGGTGTACCTGGAGTGTCAGGGAGAACCAGGGAGTGAAAGAGTGTATACCTGGGAGTGTCAGAGGTGTGCAGGGGTGTCTGAGGTGTACCTGGGAGTGTCAGAGGTGTACAGGGTGTGTCAAGGAATGCCTAGGCGTGTCAGAGGTGTACCTGGGGAGTGTCAGAGGTGCCTAGGGTATCAGGTTTACCTGAGGTGTCGG
>NW_024739694.1:0-37188 GCF_018991925.1 Homarus americanus | reverse complement strand
AGTGTCAGAGGTGTTACCCAGAGTGTCAGAGGTACCTGGAATGTCGGATGGGTACCTGGGAGTGTAAGAGGCACCTTGGGGGTGTCAGAGGTGTACCTGGGAGTGCCAGGAGGTGGTCCAGGGAGGCTGGGAGGTGTACCTGGAAGTGTCAGAGGTGTACCTGGGATTGTTTGAGGTGTACCTGGGATTGCTCAGAGGTACCTGGGAGTCAGGGGTGTAACTGGGAGGCCAGGGGTGTACCTGGGAGTGACAGCGGTGTACCTGGAGTGTCAGAGGTGTACCTGGGAGCAAGGTTCTGAGGTGTACCTGGGAGTGTCTGAGGTGTACCTGGAAGTGTCTGAGGTGTACATGGAATGTCAGAGGTGTATCTGCAGTGTCATCGGTACCTGGGAGTGTAGGAGGTGTACCTGAGTGTCAGAGGAATACCTGAACGTCAGAGGTATACCCATGCATCAGAGGTACCCTGGGAGGCCAGAGGTGCACCTGGGATTGTCAGGAAGTGTACCTGAGGAGTGTCAGAGGTACCTGGAGTGTCAGGAGGGTGTTCCTAAGAGTGTCAGGGGAGGTGCACCTGGGATTGTCAGAGGTGTACCTGGGAGTGTCAGGAGGTGTACCTGGAAGTCTCAGAGGTGTACCTGATGTGTGTCACAGGCACCTGGGAGTGTCAGAGTGTACCTGGGAGTGTCACAGTAGTACCCAAGGGGAGTGCCGGGAGGTGTACCTGGGAGTGTCAAAGGTGTACCTGGGAGGGTCAGAGGGGTACCTGGGAGCGTCAGGAGAACTAGTGAGTGTAAGAGGTACTCTGGAGGTTGGGGAGGCACTGGGAATGCCAGAGGTTACCTGGGAGTGTCTGAGGTGTACCTGGGAGTCTGAGGTGTGTACCTGGGAGGCCTTGAGGTGTACCTGGGAGTGGCTGAGGCACCTGGGATGTCAGGGGAGAAACCAGGGGAGGCAAGAGGTGTACCTGGGAGGTGTCAGGGGTGTAATCCGGGAGTGTCAGGGGTGTAACTGGGAGTGTCGGAGGTGTGAACTGGGGAGGCCAGAGGTGTACCTGGGAGTGTCAGGAGGTGTACCTGGGGAGTGTCAGAGTAGTACCCGGGAGTGTCAGGAGGTGTACTTGGGAGTGTCTGAGGTGTACCTGGGAGTGTCAGGGGGAGAACCAGGGGAGTGTAAGAGGTGTGCAACGGGAGGTCAGAGGTGTACCAGGGAGGCCAGAGGTAAAACCAGGAGTGTCAGAGGTAAACCAGTGGAGTTCGAGGTGTACCTGGGAGCACGGAGGTGTACCTGGGAGTATCGGGAGGTGTGGCCTGGGAGGCCAAAAGTGTACCTGTAGCACGGCTTGGTGTACCTGGGAGTGTCAGGAGGTGTATTCTGGAAGTGCTTGTGAGGTAATCAGGGAGTGTCTGAGGTTTACCTGCTAGTATCGGAGGTGTACCCAGAGTATCGGGAGGTGCATCACCTGGGAGTGTCAGAGGTGTACCTGGTAGTATCCTTATGTACCTGGGAGTGTCAGAGGTGTATCTGGAAGTGTCAGAGGTGCACCTGGGAGTATGGAGGAGGTGTATCTGGGAGTGTCAGAGGTGTACCCAGGTGTGTGCAGAAGTGTACCTGGGAGGTCAGGGGGAGGTGTACCTGGGAGTGTAGGAGGTGTGTACCTGGGGAATGTCAGAGGTGTGCCTGGAGTGCTCAGAGGTGCACTTGGGAGTGTCACAGGTGCACCTGGGAGTGTCTGAGGTGTTACTGGGAGTGTTCGAGCTACCTGGGAGCAAGTTCGAGATGTGCCTGGCGGTGTCTGGGGTGTGCCTGGCAGTGTCAGCGGTGTACCCTGGGTGTAATGAGACAAAACTCACAAGAAGAGAATTACATATATAGGTAGGAAGTATAGAGAGTAGGAATGTAAAGGTAGGAAACTTGGTAGCGTGGCCTGGATGTTATTTGCACAGCGTCACTACGCTTATCTTATCTCATATGTCAATACACATATATCACTTCTTAAAGGGACAACTTGTTAAACACCTCTTCGATACAACTATTTATTAATTCACTCAATGACATGGACACATTAATATCACTATTATATCGGGGTACTAACACATCATGCTTTACGTTACTTGACACTGACTCTCGGACACACCTGAATGAATACACTTCCCACAGTAGGTAACTCACCCTAGGACGTTCTGACAAGACTCACGTGTACCCTGACGTAGGCCCAGTGAGTGCTGGCTGGGCTACCTCCTATGGGAAAGTCTGCTTAGCTGGCGACGCCGTGGTCCGGTCGGGAGGTCTCCCTCCCGACCTGGGGAGGAGACGTGCGTGACTCTGCTTAGTGAACCGAGTGACGACCCGAACGGGAGAGAGATGACAGCAACCAGAATGAGAATCGTAATGGAATCCCGAATGGAATCTCGAATATCGAATCTCGAATGCCGAATATGGAATGCTGAATGCCCGTGGACGGGACTGTAGGGCCTTTATATGGGGTCGGCCCAGCCGGCTTCTGACCTCTGACAATTAACACTAAACTGGTTTGATCTGGATAATTGTGTGCAGGTGTGGTCCTGGCCAGGTGTCTTGGCTAGGTGCGGTTGTAGGTCACCGGCTCACGTCATTAGCGGGCCAGGTCAAGTCCCTAGGGTCGACCTGAGGTGTGTCAACCTGGAATGCGGTGGTACCACGAGGTCTGTGGTGTACTTGCTGTTATATGTGACATAATTCTGGGCTGTAAGGTTTGGTCTGACAATCACTCATTACATGGGAGTGTCGCGCGGTGTACCTGGGAGTATCATTGGTGTCCCTGGAAGTGCCAGGGGTGTACCTGGAAGTGTCAGAGGTGTACCTGAGTGTGTCATTGGTGTACCTGGGAGTGTCAGAGGTGTACCAGGGAGTGTCAGAGGTGTACCTGGGAGTGTCTGAGGTGTACCTGGGAGTGTCTGAGGTGTACCTTGGAGTGTCTGAGGTGTACCTGGGAGTGTCAGGGGAGTACCTAGGAGTGTCAGAGGCTGTTACCTGGGAGTGTCAGAGGTGTGCCTTGGAGTGTCGGATGTGTACCTGGGAGTGTAAGAGGTGCACCTTGGGGTGCCGGGGAGGAAAATCAGGGAGTGTTAGAGGTGAACCAGGGAGTGTCAGAGGAGAACCAGGGAGTGTCTGATGTGTACCTGGGAGTATCGGAGGTGTACCTGGGAGTATCGGAGGTGTACCTGGAAGTGTCAGAGGTGTAACTGGTAGTGTCATTGGTGTACCTGGAAGTGTCAGAGGCGTATCTAGAAGTGTCAGAGGTGTACCTGGGAGTATCAGAGATGTACCTGAGAGTGTCAGAGGTGTACCTGGGAGTGTCAGATGTGTACCTGGGAGAGTCAGAGGTGTTCTTGAGGGTGTCAGAGGTGTACCTGGGAGTGTCAGAGGTGTACCTGGGAGTGTCAGAGGTACCTTGGAATGTCGGAGGTGTACCTGGGAGTGTAAGAGGCACCTGGGTGTCAGAGGTGTACCAGGAGGCTAGAGGTGGAACCAGAGGTGAACCAGGGAGGTCTGAGGTGTACCTGGGAGGTCGGAGGTACCTGGAGTATCGGAGGTGCACCTGGGAGTGCCAGAGATGTACCTGGTAGTGTCATGGTGTACCTGGGAGTGTCAGAGGTGTATCTGGAAGTGTCAGAGGTACCTGAGCATCAGAGGTGTACCTGGGAGTGTCATGGTGTACCTGGGAGCCAGAGGTGACCTGGAAGGTCAGGGGTGTACCTGAGTGTGTCATTGGTGTACCTGGGAGGCCAGAGGTGTACCAGGGAGTGTCAGAGGTGTACCTGGGAGTGTCATTAGGTACCTGGGAGGTCAGAGGGTACCTGGAAGTGTCAGGGGTGTACCTGGAAGTGTCAGAGGTGTACCTGGGATTGTCTGAGGTGTACCTGGGATTGTCAGAGGTTCACCTGGGAGTGTCAGGGTGTAACTGGGAGGTCAGGTGTACCTGGGAGTGACAGCAGTACCTGGAGAGCCAGAGGTGCACCTGGGAGTGTCTGAGGTGTACCTGGGAGTGTTCGAGGTGTACCTGAAGTGTCTGAGGTGTATGGAATGTCAGAGGTGTATCTTGCAGTGTCATCGGTGTACCTTGGAGGTAAGAGGTACCTGGGAGGTCAGGAGGAACACCTGGGAGGTCAGAGGCCTGGGCGTGCACAGAGGTGTACCTGGGAGGTCAGAGGTGCACCTGGGAGTGTGAGAGGTGCACCTGGGAGTGTGAGAGGTACCTGGGAGTGTCAGAGGTGTTCCTGAGAGGTCAGGAGGTGTACCTGGGATTGTCAGAGGTGTACCTGGGAGTGTGGGAGGTGTACCTGAAGTGTCTGGAGGTACCAGGGAGGCCAGTGGTGTACCTGGGAGGCCAGAGTACCTGGGAGTGTCAGGTGTACCTGGAAGTGTCAGGATGTACTGAAGTGTCAGGTGTACCTGAAGTGTTAGAGGTGCACCTGGGAGTGTCAGAGGTGTACCAGTGCCGAGGTGTGAGTGTCAGAGTTGTACTTGGGAGGTGGATTACGGTACCTGGGAGTGTCAGAGGTGTATCCGAAGTGTCAACAGGTGTACCTGGGAGTATCAGAGGTACCTGGGAGGGTCAGGGGTGTACCTGGGAGGTCAGGTAACTGGGAGTGTCTGAGGTGTACCTGGGAGGTCAGAGATGTACCTGGGAGTGTCTGAGGTGTACCTGGGATTGTCTGAGGTGTACCTGGGAGGTCTGAGTACCTGGGATTGTCTGAGGTGTACCTGGGAGGCTCGAGGTGTCTGGGAGTGTCAGAGTAGCACATGGGAGTAACAGAGGTGTACCTGGGAGGTCAGGAGGTGTGCCTGGGAGTGCTGGGGAGGAGTACCTGGGAGGTGTAGAGATGTAACTGGGAGTGTCTGAGGTGTACCTGGGAGTGTCTGAGGTGTACCTTGGAGTGTCTTAGGTGTACCTGGGAGGTAGGGGAACCAGGAGTGTAAGAGGTGTACCTGGGAGGCCAGAGGTGTACCAGGGAGGCAGAGGAGTCCCTAGAGGTCAGAGGTACACCTGGGAGGTCAGAGGTGTACCTTGAGTGTCGGATGTGTACCTGGGAGTGTAAGAGGTGCACCTTGGGGTGTCAGAGGTACCAGGGAGTGTTAGAGGTGAACCAGGAGGTCAGAGGTGAACCAGGAGTGTCTGAGGTGTACCTGGGAGTATCGGAGGTACTGGGAGTATCGGAGGTGTACATGGGAGGCAGAGGTGTACCTGGTAGTGTTGGTGGTGTACCTGGGAGTGTCAGAGGTGTATCTGGAAGGTCAGAGGTGTACCTGGGAGCATCAGAGGTGTACCTGGGAGTGCTGGGTGGTGTACCTGGGATTGGTTGGGAGGTGCACTGGGAGGCCAGAGGTGTACCTGAATGTCAGAGGTGTACCAGAGGCCAGTGTGTACCTGGGAGTGTCAGGTGTACCTGGGAGGTCAGGAGTGTACCTGAAGTGTCAGAGGTACCTGGAAGCATCAGGTGTACCTGGAAGCACAGAGGTGCACCTGGGAGGTCAGAGGTACCTGGTAGTGTCAGAGGTGGCTGGGAGTGTCAGAGTTGTACTTGGGAGGATTGTGTACCTGGGAGTGTCAGAGGTATCTGAAGTCACAGGTGTACCGGAGCATCAGAGGTGTACCTGGGAGTGTCAGGGGTGTACCTGGGAGTGCTGGGGTGTAACTGGAGTGTCGGAGGTGTAACTGGGAGTGCCAGGAGGTATACCTGGGAGTGTCAGGTGTACCTGGGAATGTCAGAGGTTTACCTGGAGGTGTCAGAGGTGCACCTGGGAGGCTCAGAGATGTACCTGGGAGTGTCTGAGGTGTACCTGGGATTGTCTGAGGTGTACCTGGGAGTGTCTTGAGGTGTCCTGGGAGTGTCAGAGTAGTGACCTGGAAGCATCGGAGGTGTACCTGGGAGTGTCAGAGGTGTACCTGGGAGTGTCATTGGTGTACCGGGAGTGTCAGGAGGTGCACCTGGGGCGTCAGGAGGTGTACCTGGGAGACCAGAGGTACCTGGGAGGTCAGTGGTGTACCTGGGAGTGCCAGAGGTGTACCTGGAAGTGTCAGGGTGTACCTGGGAGTGTCAGAGGTACCTGGGATTGTTTGAGGTGTACCTGGGATTGTCAGAGGTGTACCTGGGAGTGTCAGGTGTACCTGGCGTCAGCGGTGTACCTGGGAGTGTCAGGGGTGTACCTGGGAGTGTCAGCAGGTACCTGGGAGTGTCAGAGGTGTACCTGGGAGTGTCAGGGGTGTACCTGGGAGTGTCTGAGGTGTACCTGGGAGTGTCAGAGGGTTCCTGGGAGGTCGGAGGAGCACCTGGCAAAGTCAAGTGAGTACCTTGGAGGCTGGGAGAGGTACCCAGGAGTACCTGGGAGGTCAGAGTTGTACTGGGAGGACAGGTACCTGGGAGGCCAGAGGTGTATTCGAAGTGTCAGAGGTGTACAGGGAGGATCAGAGGTGTACCTGGGAGTGTCAGGGGTGTACCTGGGAGGCAGGGGTACCTGGAGTGTCGGAGGAACTGAGGCCAGAGGTGTACCTGGGAGGTTGGGAGGTACCTGGGAGCAGCCGAGTAGGCACCTGGGAGGTCAGAGGTGTACCTGGGAGTGTCTGAGGTGTACCTGGGAGTGTCAGGGGAGAACCAGGAGTGTATGGTGTACCTGGGAGGTCAGAGAGGCACCAGGGAGTGTCAGAGGTAAACCAGGGAGGTCAGAGGTGAACCAGGAGTGTCTGAGGTACCTGGGAGTATCGGGAGGTACCTGGGAGTATCGGAGGTGAACTGGGAGCAGGTGCACCGGTAGTATCATTGGTGTACCTAGAGTGTCAGAGGTGTATCTGGAAGCACAGGAAACCATGGAGGTTCTGAGGTTTACCTGGCACGGGAGGTGGGAGACGGGAGGTACCTGGGAGTGTCAGAGGTGTACCTGGTAGTATCATTGGTGTACCTGGGAGGTCAGAGGTATCTGGAAGTGTCAGAGGTGTACCTGGGAGATGAGAGGTGTACCTGGGAGGTCAGAGGTGTACCTGGTGTGTGAGAAGGTACCTGGGAGTGCACCTGAGCACAGGCAACCTGGGAGTGTCAGAGGTGTGCCTGGGAGTGTCAGAGGTGCACTTGGGAGTGTCACAGGCACCTGGAGTGTCTGATGTGTTACTGGGAGTGTCTGAGCTTACCTGGAGTGTCTGAGATGTACCTGGCATGTTGAGGTGTACCTGGTAGGGTACCTGGGAGTGTCAGCGGTGTACCTGGGAGCATCATTGGTACCTGGAAGTCAGGGAGCCTGGAAGTGTAGGAGGTGTACCTGAGGTGTCATTGGTGTACCTGGGAGGTCAGAGGTGCCAGAGAGTGTCAGAGGTGTACCTGGGAGTGTCAGTGGTGTACCTGGGAGTGTCAGAGGATACCTGGAAGTGTCAGGGTACTGAAGTGTCAGAGGTACCTGGGATTATCTGAGGTGTACCTGGGATTGTCAGGAGGTGTACCTGGGAGTGTCAGGGGTGTAACTGGGAGTGTCAGGGGTGTACCTGGGAGTGACAGCGGTGTACCTGGGAGGGTCAGAGGTGTACCTGGGAGTGTCTGAGGTGTACCTGGGAGTGTCTGAGGTGTACCTGAAGTGTCTGAGGTGTACATGGAATGTCAGAGGTGTATCTTGCAGCATTCTGTGTACCTGGGAGGTAAGAGGTGTACCTGGGAGTGTCAGAGGAATACCGGAGTGTCAGAGGTATACCTGGGCGTATCAGAGGTGTACCTGGAGGTCAGAGGCACCTGGGAGTGTCAGAGGTGTACCTGGGAGTGTCAGAGGTGACCTGGGAGCAGTTGGAGGTGTTCCTAAGAATGTCGGAGGTACCTGATTGCTGGAGAGGTGTACCTGGAGTGTCAGAGGTGCACCTGGAAGTGTCAGAGGTACCTGGGAGTGTCTGGTGTACCTGGGAGGTCAGAGGTGTACCAGGGAGGCAGTGGTGTCTGGGAGTGTCATTGGTGTACCTGGGAGTGTCAGAGGTGTACCTGGAAGTGTCAGGGTGTACCTGAAGTGTCAGGGGTGTACCTGGAAGGTTCGAGAGGTGTGCCTGGGAGTGTCAGAGGTGTACCTGGTAGTGTCAGAGGTGTGCCTGGGAGGCCAGAGTTGTACTTGGGAGTGTGATTGGTACCTGGGAGTGTCAGAGGTGTACTGGAATTGTCAGAGGTGTACCTGGGAGCATCAGAGGCACTGGGAGTCAGGAGGTGTAACTGGAGTGCTGAGGTGTACCTGGGAGTGTCAGGGGTGTACCTGGGAATGTCAGAGGTACGGGAGTGCCAGAGGTGTACCTGGGAGCTGAGAGATGCACATGGGAGTGTCTGAGGTGTACCTGGGATTGTCTGAGGTACCTGGGAGTGTCTGAGGTGTTCCTGGGAGGCCAGAGTAGTGCCCATGGAGTGTCAGGAGGTACCTGGGAGTGTCAGAGGTGTACCTGGGAGGTCAGAGGAGTACCTGGGAGGTCAGAGGAGACCTGGGAGGGCAGGTACCTGGGAGTCAGGAGTTTACCTGGGAGTGAGGTGTACCTGGGAGTCAGAGATGTACCTGGGAGTGTCTGAGGTGTACCTGGGAGTGTCTGAGGTGTGCACTTGGAGTGTCTGAGGTACCGGGAGGTCAGGGAGAACCCAGAGGAAGAGGTGTACCTGGGAGTGCCAGAGGTACCAGGGAGGTCAGATGAGCACGGGAGTGTCAGAGGTGTTACCTGGGAGGTCAGAGGTGGACCTGGGAGGCCTGGAGGTACCTGGGAGTGTCAGATGTACCTGGTAGTGTCATTGGTGTACCTGGGAGTGTCAGAAGTGTATCTGGAAGTGTCAGAGGTGAACTTGGAGTATCAGAGGTGACCTGGGAGTGTCATTGGTGTACCTGGGAGTGCCAGAGGTACCTGGAAGTGTCAGGGGTGTACCTGGAAGTGTCAGAGGTGTACCGATTGTCTGAGGTACCTGGGAGACAGAGGTGTACCTGGGAGGCTGGGGGTGTAACTGGGAGTCAGGGGTACTGGGAGTGACAGAGGTGTACCCGGGAGTGTCAGAGGTGTACCTGGGAGTGTCTGAGGTGTACCTGGGAGTGTCTGAGGTGCACTGAAGTGTCTGAGGTACATGGAATGTCAGAGGTGTATCTTGCAGTGTCATTGGTGTACCTGGAGTGTAGGAGGTGTACCTGGGAGCGTCAAGGAATACCTGGGAGTGTCAGAGGTATACCTAAGGACAGAGGTGTACCTAGGAGGTCAGAGGTGCACCTGGGAGGTCAGAAGTGTACCTGGGAGTGTCAGAGGTGTACCTGGGAGTGTCAGAGGTGTCCTGAAGAGGTCAGAGGTACCTGGGATTGTCAGAGGTGTACCTGGGAGTGCTCAGAGGTGTACCTGGAAGTCTCAGAGGTGTACCTGGATGTGCCATTGGTGTACCTGGGAGTGTCAGAGGTGTACCTGGGAGTGTCAGAGAGTAGTACCTGGGAGTGTCAGAGGTACCTGGGAGTGTCAGAGGTGTACCTGGGAGTGTCAGAGGGGTACCTGGGAGGTCAGGGGAGAACCAGTGAGTGTAAGAGGTGTACCTGGGAGTGTCAGAGGTGTACCTGGGAATGTCAGAGGTTTACCTGGGAGGTTCGAGGTGTACCTGGGAGTGTCTGAGGTGTACCTGGGAGTGTCTGAGGTGTACCTGGGAGTGTCAGGGGAGAACCAGGGAGTGTAAGAGGTGTACCTGGGAGTGTCAGGGGTGTACCTGGGAGTGTCAGGGGTGTAACTGGGAGTGTCGGAGGTGTAACTGGGAGTGTCAGAGGTGTACCTGGGAGTGTCAGAGGTGTACCTGGGAGTGTCAGAGGTAAACCAGGGAGTGTCAGAGGTGAACCAGGGAGTGTCTGAGGTTTACCTGGGAGACGGAGGTGTACCTGGGAGTATCGGAGGTGTACCTGGGAGGCCAAGGTGTACCTGGTAGCATCATTGGTGTACCTGGGAGTGTCAGAGGTGTATCTGGAAGTGTCAGAGGTGAACCAGGGAGTGTCTGAGGTTTACCTGCAGGCACGGAGGTACCTGGGAGTATCGGAGGTGTACCTGGGAGTGTCGAGAGGTGTACCTGGTAGTATCCTTGGTGTACCTGGGAGTGTCAGAGGTGTATCTGAAGTGTCAGAGGTGTACCTGGGAGCATGAGAGGTACCTGGGAGTGTCAGAGGTGTACCTAGGGTGTGAGAAGTGTACCTGGGAGTGTCAGAGGTGTACCTGGGAGTGTCGGAGGTGTACCTGGGAATGTCAGAGGTGTGCCTGGGAGTGTCAGAGGTGCACTTGGGAGGTCACAGGCACCTGGGAGTGTCTGAGGTGTTACTGGGAGTGTCTGAGCTGTACCTGGGAGTGTCTGAGATGTACCTGGCAGTGTCTGAGGCACTGGCAGTGTCAGTGGTGTACCTGGGAGTATGGCGTAGGTACCTGGAGTGCCAGGGGTGTACCTGGAAGTGTCAGAGGTGTACCTGAGTGTGTCATTGGTGTACCTGGGAGTGTCAGAGGTGTACCTGGGAGTGTCAGAGGTGGGAGGCGTCATTGGTGTACCTGGGAGTGTCAGAGGTGTACCTGGAAGTGTCAGTGTCCTGGAAGTGTCAGAGGTGTACCTGGGATTGTCTGGAGGTGTACCTGGGATTGTCAGAGGTGTACCTGGGAGTGTCAGGGTGTAACTGGGAGTGTCAGGGGTGTACCTGGGAGGACAGCGGTACCTGGGAGTGTCAGAGGTGTACCTGGGAGTGTCTGAGGTGTACCTGGGAGTGTCTGAGGTGTACCTGGAAGTGTCTGAGGTACATGGAATGTCAGAGGTGTATCTTGCAGTGTCATCGGTGTACCTGGGAGTGTAGGAGGTACCTGGAGGTCAGAGGAATACCTGGGAGTGTCAGAGGCATACCTGGGCGTATCAGAGGTGTACCTGGGAGTGTCAGAGGTGCACCTGGGAGTGTCAGAAGTGTACCTGGGAGTGTCAGAGGGGTGTACCTGGGAGTGTCAGAGGTGTTCCTAAGAGTGTCAGAGGTGTACCTGGATTGTCAGAGGTGTACCTGGGAGTGTCAGAGGTACCTGGAAGTCTCAGAGGTGTACCTGGATGTGTCATTGGTGTACCTGGGAGTGTCAGAGGTGTACCTGGGAGTGTCAGAGTAGTACCCAGTGAGTGTCAGAGGTGTACCTGGAGTGTCAGAGGTGTACCTGGGAGGTCAGGAGGGGTACCTGGGAGTGTCAGGGGAGAACCAGTGAGTGTAAGAGGTGTACCTGGGAGGTCAGAGGTGTACCTGGGAATGTCAGAGGTTTACCTGGGAGTGTCTGAGGTGTACCTGGGAGTGTCTGAGGTGTACCTGGGAGTGTCTGAGGTGTACCTGGGAGGTCAGGGGAGAACCAGGGAGGTAAGAGGTACCTGGGAGGTCAGGGTGTACCTGGGAGTGTCAGGGGTGTAACTGGGAGTGTCGGAGGTGTAACTGGGAGTGTCAGAGGTGTACCTGGGAGTGTCAGAGGTGTACCTGGGAGTGGCCAGAGGTAAACCAGGAGTGTCAGAGGTGAACCAGGGAGTGTCTGAGGTGTACCTGGGAGTATCGGAGGTGTACCTGGGAGTATCGGAGGTGTACCTGGGAGTGTCAGAGGTACCTGGTAGTATCATTGGTGTACCTGGGAGTGTCAGAGGTGTATCTGGAAGTGTCAGAGGTGAACCAGGGAGTGTCTGAGGTTTACCTGGGAGTATCGGAGGTGTACCGGAGTATCGGAGGTGTACCTGGGAGGTCAGAGGTGTACCTGGTAGTATCCTTGTACCTGGGAGGTCAGAGGTGTATCTGGAAGTGTCAGAGGTGTACTCAGGAAGGAGAGGTGTACCTGGGAGTGTCAGAGGTGTACCTAGGTGTGTGTGGGAGAAGTGTACCTGGGAGTGTCAGAGGTGTACCTGGGAGTGTCGGAGGTGTACCTGGGAATGTCAGAGGTGTGCCTGGGAGTGTCAGAGGTGCACTTGGGAGTGCTCAGGTGCACCTGGGAGTGTCTGGAGGTGTTACTGGGAGTGTCTGAGCTTTACCTGGGAGTGTCTGAGATGT
Organism: Homarus americanus; assembly: GCF_018991925.1. Classification (NCBI taxonomy): domain Eukaryota; kingdom Metazoa; phylum Arthropoda; class Malacostraca; order Decapoda; family Nephropidae; genus Homarus; species Homarus americanus. The sequence goes on along the minus strand of NW_024739694.1, from coordinate 25,155 downwards.
ACCTGGCAGTGTCTGAGGTGTACCTGGCAGTCATGGTGTACCTGGGAGCATCATTGGTGTACCTGGAAGTGCCAGGGGTGTACCTGAAGTGTCAGAGGTACCTGAGTGTGTCATTGGTGTACCTGGGAGTGTCAGAAGTGTACCAGGGAGGTCAGAGGTGCCTGGAGGTGTCTGAGGTACCTGGGAGTGTCAGAGGTGTACCTGGAAGTGTCAGAGGTGTACCTGGAAGTGTCAGAGGTGTACCTGGGATTGTCTGAGGTGTACCTGGGATTGTCAGGAGGTGTACCTGGGAGAGTGTCAGGGGTGTAACTGGGAGTGTCAGGGGTGTACCTGGGAGGACAGCGGTGTACCTGGGAGTGTCAGAGGTGTACCTGGAAGTGTCTGAGGTGTACATGAATGTCAGAGGTGTATCTTGCAGTGTCATCGGTGTACCTGGGAGTGTAAGAGGTGTACCTGGGAGGTCAGAGGAATACCTGGAGTGTCAGAGGTATACCCATGCATCAGAGAGGTGTACCTGGGAGTGTCAGAGGTGCACCTGGGAGTGTCAGAGGTACCTGGGAGGCCAGAGGTGTACCTGGGAGTGTCAGAGGTGTTCTAGGAGTGTCAGAGGTGTACCTGGGAGTGTCAGAGGTGAACCTGGGAGTGTCAGAGGTGTACCTGGGAGTGTCAGAGGTGTACCTGGGAGGGTCAGAGGTGTACCTGGGAGTGTCAGAGGTGTTCCTGAGAGTGTCAGAGGCGTACCTGGGATTGTCAGTGGTGTACCTGGGAGTATCATTGGTGTACCTGGGAGTGTCAGAGGTGTACCTGGAAGTGTCAGGAGTGTGCCTGGAAGTGTCAGAGGTGTACCTGGGAGTGCCTCAGGTGTACCTGGGATTGTCAGAGGTGTACCTGGGAGTGTCAGCGGTGTAACTGGGAGTGTCAGGGGTACCTGAGCAACATAGGTATCTGCAGTGTCAGCGGTGTAATCTGGGAGTGGTGCAGCGGTGTACCTGGGAGTGTCAGATGTGTGCCTGGGAGTGTCAGAGGTGCATTTGGGAGTGTCACAGGTGCACCTGGGAGTTTCTGATGTGTAACTGGGAGTGTCTGAGCTTTACCTGGGAGTGTCTGAAGTGTACCTGGCAGTGTCTGAGGTGTACATGGCAGTGTCAGCGGTGTACCTGGGAGTGTCAGGGGTGTACCTGGGAGCGTCAGCGGTGTACCTAGGAGTGTCAGAGGTGTACCTGGGAGTGTTGGAGGTGTTCCTGGGAGTGTCGGAGGAGTACCTGGCAGCGTCAAAGGAGTACCTGGGAGTGTCAGAGGAGTACCTGGCAGCGTCAAAGGAGTACCTTGGAGTGTCAGAGGTGTACCTGGTAGTGTCAGTGGTGTACCTGGGAGTGTCAGAGTTGTACTTGGGAGAGTGATTGGTGTACCTGGCAGTGTCAGGGGTGTATCCGGAAGTGTCAGAGGTTTACCTGGGAGTATCAGAGGTGTACCTGGGAGTGTCAAGGGTGTACCTGAGAGTGTCAAGGGTGTAACTGGGAGTGTCGGAGGTGTAACTGGGAGTGTCAGAGGTGTACCTGGGAGTGTCAGAGGTGTACCTGGGAGTGTCAGAATAGTACCTGGGAGTGTCAGAGGTGTACCTGGGAGTATCTGAGGTGTACCTCGGAGTGTCAGGGGAGAACCAGGGAGTGTAAGAGGTGTAACTGGGAGTGTCAGAGGTGTACCAGGGAGTGTCTGAAGTGTACCTGGGAGTATCGGAGGTGTACCTGGGAGTATCGGAGGTGTACCTGGGAGTGTCATAGGTGTACCTGGTAGTATCATTGGTGTACCTGGGAGTGTCAGAGGTGTATCTGGAAGTGTCAAAGGTGAACCAGGGAGTGTCTGAGGTGTACCTGCTAGTATCGGAGGTGTACCTGTGAGTATCGGAGGTGTACCTGGGAGTGCCGGAGGTGTCCTTGGTAGTATCATTGGTGTACCTGGGAGTGTCAGAGGTGTATTTGGAAGTGTCAGAGGTGTACCTGGGAGTATGAGAGGTGTACCTGGGAGTGTCAGAGGTGTACCTGGGAGTGTCGAAGGTGTACCTGGGAGTGTCAGAGGTGTGCCTGGGAGTGTCAGAGGTGCACTTGGGAGTGTCACAGGTGCACCTGGGAGTGTCTGAGGTGTTACTGGGAGTGTCTGAGCTTTACCTGGGAGTGTTTGAGGTTTACCTGGCAGTGTCAGCGGTGTACCTGGGAGTGTCAGCGGTGTACCCTTGAGTATCATTGGTGTACCTGGAAGTGGCAAGGGTGTACCAGGAAGTATCAGAGGTGTACCTGAGTGTGTCATTGGTGTACCTGGGAGTGTCAGAGGTGTACCAGGGAGTGTCAGTGGTGTACCTGGGAGTGTCATTGGTGTACCTAGGAGTGTCAGAGGTGTGCCTGGAAGTGTCAGGTACCAGTGTCAGAGGTACCTGGGATTGTCAGAGGTGTACCTGGGAGTGTCAGGGTGTAACTGGGGAGTGCCTAGGGGGTGTACCTGGGAGTGACAGCTGTACCTGGGAATGTCAGGAGGTTTACCTGGGAGTGTCTGAGGTGTACCTGGCAGTGTATGAGGTGTACCTGGCAGTGTCAGAGGAGTACCTGAGTTTGTCACGGGTGTACCTGGGAATGTCAGAGGTTTACCTGGGAGTGTTAGAGGTGCACCTGGGAGTGTCAGAGATGTAACTGGGAGTGTCTGAGGTGTACCTGGGAGTGTTTGAGGTGTACCTTGGAGTGTCTGAGGTGTACCTGGGAGTGTCAGGGGAGAACCAGGGAGTGTAAGAGGTGTACCTGGGAGTGTCAGAGGTGTACCAGGGAGTGTCAGAGGAGTACCTAGGAGTGTCAGAGGTGTACCTGGGAGTGTCAGAGGTGTACCTGGGAGTGTAAGAGGTGCACCTTGGGGTGTCAGAGGTGTACCAGGGAGTGTTAGAGGTGAACCAGGGAGTGTCAGAGGAGAACAAGGGAGTGTCTGATGTGTACCTGAGAGTATCGGAGGTGTACCTGGGTGTATCGAAGGTGTACCAGGGAGTGTCAGAGGTGTAACTGGTAGTGTCATTGGTGTACCTGGAAGTGTCATAGGTGTATCTGGAAGTGTCAGAGGTGTACCTGGGAGTATCAGAGGTGTACCTGGGAGGCCATTGGTGTACCTGGGAGTGCCAAAGGTGTACCTGGAAGTGTCAGGGGTGTACCTGGAAGTGTCAGAGGTGTACCTGGGATTGACTGAGGTGTACCTGGGATTGTCAGAGGTGTACGTGGGAGTGTCAGGGGTGTAACTGGAAGTGTCAGGGGTGTACCTGGGAGTGACAGTGGTGTACCTGGGAGTATCAGAGTTGTACCTGGGAGTGTCTGGGGTGTACCTGGGAGTGTCTGAGGTGTACCTGGAAGTGTCTGAGGTGTACACGGAATGTCAGAGGTGTATCTTGCAGTGTCATCGGTGTACCTGGGAGTGTCATCGGTATACCTGGGAGTGTCAGAGGTAAACCTGGGAGTGTCAGAGGCATACCTGGGCGTATCAGAGGTGTACCTTGGGGTGTCAGAGGTGTGCCTTGGAGTGTCAGATGTTTACCTGGGAGTGTCAGAGGTGTACCTGGGAGTGTCAAAGGTGTTCCTGAGAGTGTCAGAGGTGTACCTGGGAGTGTCAGAGGTGTACCTGGGAGTGTCAGAGGTGTACCTGGAAGTGTCAGAGGTGTACCTGGGAGTGTCATTGGTGTACCTCGGAGTGTCAGAGGTGTACCAGGGAGTGTCAGTGGTCTTCCTGGGAGTGTCATTGGTGTACATGGGAGTGTCAGAGGTGTACCTGGAAGTGTCAGGGGTGTACCTGGAAGTGTCAGGGGTGTACCTGGAAGTGTCAGAGGTGTACCTGGGAGTGCCTGAGGTGTACCTGGGATTGTCAGGGGTGTACCTGGAGTGTCATAGGTGTATCTGGCAGTGTCAGCGGTGTAACTGGGAGTGGCAGCGGTGTACCTAGGAGTGTCAGAGGTGTGCCTGGGAGTGTCAGAGGTGCACTTGGGAGTGTCAGAGGTGCACCTGGGAGTTATAGAGGTGTAACTGGGAGTGTCTGAGCTGTACCTGGGAGTGTCTGAAGTGTACCTGGCAGTGTCTGAGGTGTACCTGGCAGTGTCAGCGGTCTACCTGGGAGTGTCAGGGGTGTACCTGGGAGTGTCAGCGGTGTACCTGGGAGTGTCAGGGGTGTACCTGGGAGGGTCAGAGGTGTTCCTGGGAGTGTCGGAGGAGTACCTGGCAGCGTCAAAGGAGTACCTGGGAGTGTCAGAGGGGTACCTGGTAGTGTCAGAGGTGTACCTAGTAGGTGTCAGAGGTATACCTGGGAGGTCAGGAGGTATACCTGGGCGTATCAGAGGTGTGTACCTGGGAGGCCAGAGGTGTACCTGGGAGTGTCAGAGGTGTACCTAGGAGGTCAGGAGAACCAGGGAGTGTGTGTACCTGGGAGGCTGAGGAGGTACCAGGGAGTGTCAGAGGAGTACCTAGGGAGTGTCAGAGGTGTTACCTGGGAGTGTCAGAGGTGTACCTGAGTGTCGGATGTGTACCTGGGAGTGTAAGAGGTGCACCTTGGGGTGTCAGAGGTACCAGGGAGTGTTGGGAGAACCAGGGAGTGCCAGAGGTGAACCAGGGAGTGTCTGAGGTGTACCTGGGAGCACGGAGGTGTACCTGGGAGTATCGGAGGTGTACCTGGAGTGTCAGAGGTGTACCGGAGTGTCATGGTGTACCTGGAGTGTCAGAGGTATCTGAAGTGTCAGAGGTGTACCTGGGAGTATCAGAGGTGTACCTGGGAGTGTCATTGGTGTACCTGGACGCCAGAGGTGTACCTGGAAGTGTCAGGGTGTACCTGAAGTGTCAAAGGTGTACCTGATTGTCTGAGGTGTACCTGGATTGTCAGAGGTGTACCTGGGAGTGTCAGGGTAATGGGAGTGTCAGGGTGTACCTGGGAGTGACAGCGGTGTACCTGGGAGTGTCAGAGGTGTACCTGGGAGTGTCTGAGGTGTACCTGGGAGTATGATTGGTGTACCTGGAAGTGTCAGGGTGTACCTGAAGTGTCAGAGGTGTACCTGTGTGTGTCATTGGTGTACCTGGGAGTGTCAGAGGTGTACCAGGGAGTGTCAGAGGTGTACCTGGGAGTGTCATTGGTGTACCGGGAGTGTCAGAGGTGTACCTGGAAGTGTCAGGGTGTACCTGGAAGTGTCAGAGGTGTACCTGGGATTGTCAGAGGTGTACCTGGATTTTCAGAGGTGTACCTGGGAGTGTCAGGGTGTAACTGGGAGTGTCAGGGGTGTACCTGGGAGGACAGCGGTGTACCTGGGAGTGTCAGAGGTGTACCTGGGAGTGTCTGAGGTGTACCTGGGAGTGTCTGAGGTGTACCTGGAAGTGTCTGAGGTGTACATGGAATGTCAGAGGTGTATCTGCAGTGTCATCGGTGTACCTGGGAGTGTAAGAGGTGTACCTGGGAGTGTCAGAGGCATACCTGGGCGTATCAGAGGTGTACCTGGGAGTGTCAGAGGTGCACCTGGGAGTGTGAGAGAGGTGTACCTGGGAGTGTCAGAGGTGTACCTGGAGTGTCAGAGGTGTTCCTAAGAGTGTCAGAGGTGTACCTGGGATTGTCAGAGGTGTACCTGGGAGTGTCAGAGGTTACCTGGAAGTGTCAGAGGTGTACCTGGGAGGTCATTGGTACCTGGGAGTGTCAGAGGTGTACCAGGAGTGTCAGTGGTGTACCTGGGAGTGTCATTGGTGTACCTGGGAGTGTCAGAGGTACCTGGAAGTGTCAGGGGTGTACCTGGAAGCAAGTCAGGTACCTGGAAGTGTCAGAGGTGTACCTGGGAGTGTCAGAGGTGTACCTGGTAGTGTCAGAGGTGTGCCTGGGAGTCGAGTTGTACTTGGGAGTGTGATTGGTGTACCTGGGAGTGTCAGAGGTGTATCCGGAAGTGTCAGAGGTGTACCTGGGAGTATCAGAGGTACCGGAGTGTCAGGGGTGTACCTGGGAGTGTCAGGGGTGTAACTGGGAGTGTCGGAGGTGTAACTGGGAGTGTCAGAGGTGTACCTGGGAGTGTCTGAGGTGTACCTGGGAGTATGATTGGTGTACCTGGAAGTGTCAGGGGTGTACCTGGAAGTGTCAGAGGTGTACCTGTGTGTGTCATTGGTGTACCTGGGAGTGTCAGAGGTGTACCAGGGAGTGTCAGAGGTGTACCTGGGAGTGTCATTGGTGTACCTGGGAGTGTCAGAGGTGTACCTGGAAGTGTCAGGGTGTACCTGGAAGTGTCAGAGGTGTACCTGGGATTGTCAGAGGTGTACCTGGGATTGTCAGAGGTGTACCTGGGAGTGTCAGGGTGTAACTGGGAGTGTCAGGGTGTACCTGGGAGTGACAGCTGTACCTGGGAGTGTCAGAGGTGTACCTGGAGTGTCTGAGGTGTCCTGGGAGTGTCTGAGGTGTACCTGAAGTGTCTGAGGTACATGGAATGTCAGAGGTGTATCTTGCAGTGTCATCGGTGTACCTGGGAGCAGGAGGTGTACCTGGGAGTGTCAGAGGCTACCCAAGTATCAGAGGTGTACCTGGGAGGTCAGAGGTGCACCTGGGAGGTGAGAGGTACCTGGGAGTGTCAGAGGTGTACCGAGTGTCAGGGTGTTCCTAAGAGTGTCAGAGGTGGGATTGTCAGAGGTGTACCTGGGAGGTGAGAGAAGTGTACCTGGGAGTGTCAGAGGTGTACCTGGAAGGGTCAGGGGTGTACCTGGAAGTGTCAGGGGTGTACCTGAAAGTGTCAGAGGTGTACCTGGGAGTGCCTGAGGTGTAACTGGGAGTGTCAGAGGTGCACTTGGGAGTGTCACAGGTGCACCTGGGAGTTTCTGAGGTATAACTGGGAGTGTATGAGATTTACCTGGGAGTGTCTGAAGTGTACCTGGCAGTGTCTGAGGTGTACGTGGCAGTGTCAGCGGTGTACCTGGGAGTGTCAGGGGTGTACCTGGGAGCGCCGAAGGAGTACCTCGGAGTGTCAGAGGTGTACCTGGGATTGTCGGAGGTGTACCTAGGAGTGTCTCAGGTGTACCTGGGAGTGTCTGAGGTCTACCTGGAAGTGTCTGAGGTGTACATGGAATGTCAGAGGTGTATCTTGCAGTGTCAGCGGAGTACCTGGGAGTGTCAGCGGTGTACCTGGGAGTGTCAGAGGTATACCTTGGCGTATCAGAGGTGTACGTGGGAGTGTCAGAGGTGTACCTGGGAGTGTCAGAGGTGTGCCTGGGAGTGTCAGAGGTGTACGTGGTAGTGTCAGTGGTGTACCTGGGAGTGTCAGAGTTGTACTTGGGAGTGTGATTGGTATACCTGGGAGTGTCAGAGGTGTATCTGGAAGTGTCAGAGGTGTACGTGGAAGTGTCGAGGGTGTACCTGGAAGTGTCAGGGGTGTACCTGGAAGTGTTAGAGGTGTACCTGGGAGTGCCTGAGGTGTACCTGGGATTGTCAGAGGTGTACCTGGGAGTATCGGAGGTGTACCTGGGAGTGTCAGAGGTGTACCTGGTAGTATCATTGGTGTACCTGGGAGTGTCAGAGGTGTATCTGGAAGTGTCAGGGGTGTACCTGGGAGTATGTGAGGTGTACCTGGTAGTGTCAAAGGTGTACCTGCGTGTGTGAGAAATGTACCTGGGAGTGTCAGAGGTGTACCTGGGAGTGTCGGAGGTGTACCTGGGAGTGTCAGAGGTGTGCCTGGGAGTGTGGGGAGGTGCACTTGGGAGTGTCACAGGTGCACCTGAGAGTGTCTGAGGTGTTACTGGGAGTGTCTGAGCTTTACCTGGGAGTGTCTGAGGTGTACATGGCAGTGTCTGAGGTGTACCAGGCACTGTCAGCGGTGTACCTGGGAGTGTCAGCGGTGTACCTGGGAGTATCATTGGTGTACCTGGAAGTGTCAGGGGTTTTCCTGGAAGTGTCAGAGGTGTACCTGAGTGTGTCATTGGTGTAAATGGGAGTGTCAGAGGTGTACCAGGGAGTGTCAGAGGTGTTCCTGGGAGTGTGATTGGTGTACCTGGGAGTGTCAGAGGTGTACCTGGAAGTGTCCGGGGTGTACCTGGAAGTGTCAGAGGTGTGCCTGGGATTGTCTGAGGTGTACCTGGGATTGTCAGAGGTGTACTTGGGAGTGTCAGGGCTGTAACTGGGAGTGTTAGGGGTGTACCTGGGAGTGACAGCGGTGTACCTGGGAGTGTCAGAGGTGTACCTGGGAGTGTCTGAGGTGTACCTGGGAGTGTCTGAGGTGTACCTGGAAGTGTCTGAGGTGTACATGGAATGTCAGTGGTGTATCTTGGAGTGTCATCGGTGTACCTGGGAGTGTAATCGGTGTACCTGGGAGTGTCATCGGTGTACCTGGGAGTGTCAGAGGTATACCTGGGAGTGTCAGAGGTATACCTGGGCGTATCAGAGGTGTACCTGGGAGTGTCAGAGGTGTACCTGGGAGTGTCAAATGTGTACCTGGGAGTGTGAGAGGTGTACCTGGGAGTGTCAGAGGTGTTCCTGAGAGTGTCAGAGGTGTACCTGGGATTGTCAGAGGTGTACCTGGGAGTGTCAGAGGTGTACCTGGAAGTATCACAGGTGTACCCAGATGGATTGGCGTGCATCCGGGGAGTGTCAGAGTTGTATCTGGAAGTGTCAGAGGTGTACCTGGGAGTATCAGAGGTGTACCTGGGAGTGTCAGGGGTGTACCTGGGAGTGTCACGGGTGTAACTGGGAGTGTCGGAGGTGTAACTGGGAGTGTCTGAGGTGTACCTGGGAGTGTCAGAGGTGTACCTTGATTGACGGATTGATTTGCTGCTTGCAAAGCGGTTACTTTATTGTGCACCCCACACTCATCCTGGTGAGCGTAGCGCAAAAGGATTACACAGAGTAGGGTTTACAAAGGGTCATAATAATTAACCCCGGTTGTCAGGGGATATTATGGCACTGAAAGTTAAGCACAGTATTTCATTTACATTATTTGTTTAGTTTATACATAAAGGGTAACTTATTCACAATGAACAGTGTGTGAGGCAGTATGTCTGGCCTCACACTTTGTTATTCATGCTATTTACGTGGGAGGTATTCACACATTGCGTATTTGCCTTGTACATGAGACCTGATATAGTTACTGAGGCAAAAAAAGTGATAATCTTGCACATGTCGGCTATCTTGCCATAGAGATGAAGTGTTGTGCCATTTCACACACAGTGTGCTTGGACTCAACCTCAAAAGGTTCTATCTTCACACGTCGAGGACGAGAAGCCATGGTGTGGCCATATGTATGGCCAATAACACCTTACATTTAGTTTTGTTTACATCTGTTTGAGGAACATACTGCCAGAGGTACTTATATCCTAACCTTAATCTAGCGGTTACAACATCTTGTAATCTAGTGATCTTGTTACTTGCTCCATATACACAACACTGATACATCTCATCACAGTAAACTATGGATCGACTATGCCTGTTTGCACTTGTCTACTTGCGTCAAACTCATCAATAAAGTTCTTCCTAATTACAGTTTTAAGGGTTCTTTTGACAGACCCAAATTGTATTCAACGGTGTCTTGTTAGACGCGAGTTTGGCGAGGGCATCAACCTTAAAGTCATGTTTTGGCGAGGCCTGGTGTGAGAGGGGATCCACAACAGTTTGACCCCGACACCCCGGTCATCAAGGCACGCATATTGTGTCTGGCTTCAGAGACAAGATCGTGACAACCCAGAGTCGAGGGTACCAAGGGCAAGTAGTGAGGATAGAGAGTCAGTGATGATGAGACTATTAGTAACAGTGGTTTCCATGAATTTAATAGCTGTGGAGTATGGCAACTAATTCAGCTTGTAGAGTGGATGCCCAGTTGTTAATTCTAACTCCTTCTCAATTATATTACTGTCAGGTTGAGTCACAACAATAGCACTTCCAGCCTCCCACAGGCGGTGTTTAGAGATCCATCAGCGTAGATGGTCTGCAGATATTATCATCAGTCTGTAGAGTGTGTATGTGTTCAAGGGCTCTCACTCTAGCAGTGTGTTGGAGATGGAATGCTTTGTATAATTACTTTTTAGGCGGATACGTCGGTATTGTGATATCGAAGGAACTGTCCGCCAGGGTGGCAGGAAGCGCTGTTGTGTTCAACTTTGTACAGGTGGTCTAGTCCAAATATCTTCACATGTGTAGCTGTAGTTTGGATCCATTTAGACCTCAGTAGGGCCCATGGTTCACATTCTAGCAATTTTAAGGAAAAAACAATGTTATCAGGGATCCACGCAGAAGCCCTCAGGGCTATCATGAGGTTGGACTTCAATTATTCTTATCTTTAACACTGCATACCTAGTTCTTTCCTCATACAAGTACTTTTAGTGCCTGCGGGACATCCTAGGACAATTCTGAGGGCTTTATTTTTTCATTTTCTCGAGCTTGTCAACGCCTTTCCTGTCACGAATGACCAGGGCTGGTGCGTGGTAATCTATCAGAGATCTTATATAGCCTAGGGACATTGTTTTAACACCTAATATTAGCACCATAGCGGGCTGTACCCCGCCACACCCCCTAAGAGGTCTCAGTCTGTCAGCACATTGGCGGGTTAGCTGTTGTATGGCAGGTAGGGGTACAAGGGACGGAAACACCACAAGATATTTAAAAAGAAGAAACATAGTCAAGGTGTTGTTACCTATCTTGAACAACTTGGCGGGGTCATAAGCCAGGAAGTCATTGAAGTTTGTTTGTTGAACACCTTAGTTTTGGTTGTGCGGAGATAATAAGACTGGAGGTGTTACAGGCTGCGCATACATGGTTCAGGGTGGTTTGCATTTCAATGATGAGTTTAGTATGTATAAGAATATCATCAGCATAGCTGATTGGAGATATTGCTGGGGTTGTCTGGTATTAAATTTAATAATGCATTCATAAGAACATTGAACAAAGTGGGGCTAAGTAATTCCACGTTGAGGGGCACCAAGTTGCATATCTTTAACTACCTTTGTAACCCTGAAACAGTGCAGCAGCCCTTCTGTTGGTTAGTAACCACTTATCCAGAAAGTGTAACAGCCTACCTCCTATATCCACATTTTGGCCAGTTCGTACAATATCAGTTGCCTGGCTGGCAATATCAAATGCAGCTTTTAGGTCAAGAAATGTGGTGATGCAATTATGTACACCTTACCATGGGTGAAGCCATTTATGTTAGAGACATGTGTTTCTCTGGATCTCCTATATAAGAGTCTGCCAAGAACCATCCTTCAAAGGTTTTACACAGGCAGCCGGTTAGTGTGATAAGGGACGAAAGCGCATCAGGCTGTCCTGGTTTCCGGTATTGGTGTCAACAATACTGCTGGTCCATGATGTGGGGTAGCTGGCCCGGCATGACTCATATTGTACAATACCAACAATGGATTGCCTGGCACGCGCCTTGCAGTCTAATGATGTTGTAGGTGACTCCGTCTCTCCAGGGAAGTAGACCTACCCCTGGCGAGGGCGGCGTCAAGCTCTACTCAGTATAAGGCGGAACATCACACTCATCGTGCTGTTTGCCCAGCATAAAGCACAAGATTACTTTCTCTACAGACTGCATCAATGAGTCCCTCAGAGTCCTAGCGCTGGTAACATGTCATAGTTTCGATGAGCCCACTTTGTTATTAGCTCATTCGACTTTTGCAGAGGGTTTGGATGGGAGACGTGTGTTCTGTTTTTACCCTCTGATTATGTTTATGTCTTTCCAGGCTTTGCTGGAGGGATGTGTGTGTTGTTCAGGTTGCTGTTGACATATGTCTCCATGCATTTTGTCTGGGAGTTCGTTTACACGTTCCCCTGACAGCAGCAAGGGTGCTTGATAGCTGTCTGTAAACATTTGAGGTGTTCTACATTGTCTGTAACCCTTACTCCACCCTCCTGACCTAGCCCTGAGTTTTTCAGCTCAGGGTCATTATAGCACTGCTGTTGCCTGTTCCCTATTATGCCGACCACGTTTTTCTCCCTTTTTTGGTGGGAGGCATTGTTGGTGAAGCATAAGTCCCATCTATCAGATCGTCGCGGAAACTTTGGTAATTGTCAGGCTTGTAGTCCTTTTGTACCAGTCATGGATGAAGTCGCAGTGTGAACTGGCTTGCCACCTTGCTTGACTATGATTCTACGTCTGTTGAGTTTACCACCAGTGGGGGTGTCATTGGCTGCTACGTATACTAGCTTGGATTGGGCTGTGGTCAGACATAAGATCATTGACAACATCAGAGCTATGAGTTGTGTGGCGATAGATTAAAAGCCAATACATTTTGTCTTCACAGACCCCCGCCATAGAGCGTGTAAGTTGGTTCATTACATTATACCTGAACATCTTCATATGCGCTGAGAAGTGAGATAAGTCTCCTCACCATTGGTGTTAGTGGTGGAGTCACCTAATTTTTGTGTCTAGTATCTGTGTCACCCATCAGGACAGTGGGCTCAGTGTAAAAAGTCTGGGAGATCTGTGTATTGAAGCTGATCTGAGGGAGCATAGGCGTTAGCACGTTGAGTGTGGAGTTGCCCAGGTGGGATAGTGATCCCATGGTACTGAAGGTTGGTGCAGTCTTTTTTGGATACAAGAGGTACATGCGGAGTGGTACTTTTAACATATACATCAAACATGTGTGGGAGTAGAACTAGGATCATAATACACACACTGGGCAGACTGTGGGGCTTACCACAGGAGACACTCCCTGCAGACACACAATATTTGATGTCCCCAGTCACAACTTTGTGGTGTAGGTCAGGGTATCGTTTCTAAGGGATGTGAGATGTTCCCAACTCATCACCTTCACCGCTCTGGTATCTTTGCCTGGTATACACTGGGCCATTATGAAATGTATTTGGAATTTTGTCTGGTATTAACAGGTACCTGGTAGTGTCAGAGGTGTGCCTGAGAGTAAGAGTTGTTCTTGGGAGGTGATTGGTGTACCTGGGAGTGTCAGAGGTGTATCCATGTCAGAGGTGTACCTGGGCATCAGGAGGTGTACCTGGGAGGTCAGGAGGCACCTGGGAATGTCAGAGGTTTACCTGGGAGTGTCAGAGGTGTACCTGGGAGTGTCAGAGATGTACCTGGGAGTGTCTCAGGTGTACCTGGGAGTGTCTGAGGTGTACCTGGGAGTGTCTGAGGTGTACCTGGGAGTGTCAGAGTAGTACCTGCGAGTGTCAGAGGTGTACCTGGGAGTGTCAGAGGTGTACCTGGGAGTGTCAGAGGGGTACCTGGGAGTGTCAGAGGAGTACCTGGGAGTGTGAGGGGTGTACCTGGGAATGTCAGAGGTTTACCTAGGAGTGTCTGAGGTGTACCTGGGAGTGTCTGAGGTGTACCTGGGAGTGTCTGAGGTGTACCTGGGAGTGTCAGGGGGAGAACCAGGGAGTGTAAGAGGTGTACCTCGGAGTGTCAGAGGTGTACCAGGGAGTGTCAGAGGAGTACCTAGGAGTGTCAGAGGTGTACCTGGGAGTGTCAGAGGTGTACCTTGGAGTGTCGGAGGTGTACCTGCGAGTGTAAGAGGTGCACCTTGGGGTGTCAGAGGTGTACCAGGGAGTGTTAGAGGTGAACCAGGGAGTGTCAGAGGAGAACCAGGGAGTGTCTGATGTGTACCTGGGAGTATCGGAGGTGTACCTGGGAGTATCGGAGGTGTACCTGGGAGTGTCAGAGGTGTACCTGGTAGTGTCATTGGTGTACCTGGAAGTGTCACAGGTGTATCTGGAAGTGTCAGAGGTATACCTGGGAGTATCAGAGATGTACCTGAGAGTGTCAGAGGTGTACCTGGGAGTGTCAGAGGTGTACCTGGGAGAGTCAGAGTGTTCCTGAGAGCAGAGGTGGCACCTGGGAGGCCAGAGGTGTACCTGGGAGTGTCAGAGGTGTACCTGAAGGTCAGAGGTGTACCTGGGAGGCCACTGGTGTACCTGGGAGAGTCAGTGGTGTACTTGGGAGTGTCAGAGGTGTACTAGGGAGTGTCAGTGGTGTACCTGGGAGTGTCATTGGTGTACCTGGGAGTGTCAGAGGTGTACTTGGAAGTGTCAGGGGTGTACCTGGAAGTGTCAGGGGTGTACCTGGAAGTGTCAGAGGTGTACCTGGGAGTGCCTGAGGTGTACCTGGAAGTGTCAGAGGTGTACCTGGGAGTGTCAGGGGTGTAACTGGGAGTGTCAGGGGTGTACCTGGAGTGTCATAGGTGTATCTGGCAGTGTCAGCGGTGTAACTGGGAGTGTCAGCGGTGTACCTGGGAGTGTCAGAGGTGTGCCTGGGAGTGTCAGAGGTGCACTTGGGAGTGTCACAGGTGCACCTGGGAGTTATAGAGGTGTAACTGGGAGTGTCTCAGCTGTCCCTGGGAGTGTCTGAAGTGTACCTGGCAGTGTCTGAGGTGTACCTGACAGTGTCAGCGGTGTACCTGGGAGTGTCAGGGGTGTACCTGGGAGTGTCAGCGGTGTACCTGGGAGTGTCAGAGGTGTACCTGGGAGTGTCAGAGGTGTTCCTGGGAGTGTCGGAGGAGTACCTGGCAGCGTCAAAGGAGTACCTTGGAGTGTCAGAGGTGTACCTGGTAGTGTCAGTGGTGTACATGGGAGTGTCAGAGTTGTACTTGGGGGTGTGATTGGTGTACCTGGGAGTGTCAGAGGTGTATCCGGAAGTGTCAGAGGACTACCTGGGAGTATCAGAGGTGTACCTGGGAGTGTCAGTGGTGTACCTGGGAGTGTCAGGGGTGTAACTGGGAGTGTCGGTGGTGTAACTGGGAGTGTCAGAGGTGTACCTGGGAGTGTCAGAGGTGTACCTGGGAATGTCAGAGTAGTACCTGGGAGTGTCAGAGGTGTACCTGGGAGTGTCTGAGGTGTATCTGGGAGTGTCAGGGGAGAACCAGGGAGTGTAAGAGGTGTACCTGGGAGTGTCAGAGGTGTACCAGGGAGTATCGGAGGTGTACCTGGGAGTATCGGAGGTGTACCTGGGAGTGTCAAAGGTGTACCTGGTAGTATCACTTGTGTACCTGGGAGTGTCAGAGGTGTATCTGGAAGTGTCAAAGGTGAACCAGGGAGTGCCTGAGGTGTACCTGCTAGTATCGGAGGTGTACCTGTGAGTATCGGAGGTGTACCTGGGAGTGTCAGAGGTGTACCTGGTAGTATCATTGGTGTACCTGGAAGTGTAAGAGGTGTACCTGGGTGTGAGAAGGTGCCTGGGAGTGTCAGAGGTGCACTGGGAGTGTCACAGGTGCACCTGGGAGTGTCTGAGGTGTTACTGGGGAGTGTCTGAGCTTTACCTGAGTGTCTGAGATGTACCTGGCAGTGTCAGAGGTGTACCTGGAGGCTGAAGGTGTACCTGGGAGTATCATTATGTACCTGGAAGTGTCAAGGTGTACCTGGAAGTCAGGAGGTGTACCAAGGTGTCGGGTGGTACCTGGGAGTGCTCGGAGGTGTACCAGGGAGTGTCAGAGGTACCTGGGAGTGTCATTGGTGTACCTGGAGTGTCAGGAGGTGTACCTGGAAGTGTCAGGTGTACCTGGGAAGCGTCAGAGAGGTGTTCCTAAGAATGTCAGAGGTGTACCTGGGATTGTCAGAGGTGTACCCTGGAGTGTCAGGAGGTGTACCTGGAAGTGTCAGAGGTGTACCTGGGAGTGCCATTGGTGTACCTGGGAGTGTCAGAGGTATTGGGGAGTGTCAGTGGTACCCAGGGAGGTAATTGTGTACCTGGGAGGTCAGAGGTACCTGAAGTGTTAGGGGTGTACCTGGAAGTGTCAGGGGTGTACCTGGAAGTGTCAGGAGGCACTGGGAGTGTCAGAGGTGTACCTGGTAGTGTCAGAGGTGTACCTGGGAGTGTCAGAGTTGTACTGGGAGTGTGATGGTGTACCTGGGAATGTCAGAGGTGTATCTCGGGAGTGTCAGAGGTGTACCTGGGAGTATCAGAGGTGTACCTGGGAGTGTCAGGGGGTGTACCTGGGAGGTCAGGTAACTGGAGTGTCGGAGGTACCTGGGAGTGTTCAGAGGTGTACCTGGGAGTGGCAGGTGTACCTGGGAATGTCAGAGGTGTACCTGGGAATGTCGGAGGCACCGGGAGTGTCAGAGGTGTACCTGGGAGTGTCTGAGGAGTACCTGGGAGTGTCAGGGGTGTACCTGGGAATGTCAGGAGGTTTACCTGGGAGTGTCAGAGGTGTGACCTGGGAGTGTCAGAGGTGTACCTGAGGCCGAGGAGTACCTGGGAGTGTCAGAGAGTACTGGAGTGTCAGGTGTACCTGGGAATGTCAGAGGTTTACCTGGGAGTGTCAGAGGTGTACCTGGGAGTGTCAGAGATGTACCTGGGAGTGTCTGAGGTGTACCGGGAGTGTCTGAGGTGTACCTGGGAGTGTCTGAGGTGTACCTGGAGTGTCAGGAACCAGGAGTGTGGTGAGGTGTACCTGGGAGTGTCAGAGGTGTACCAGGGGAGTGTCAGAGGAGAACCTAGGAGTGTCAGAGGTGTTACCTGGGAGTGTCAGAGGTACCTTGGAGTGTTTGGATGTGTACCTGGGAGTGTAAGAGGTGCAACTGGGGTGTCAGGGGTACCAGGAGTGTTAGAGGTGAACCAGGGAGTGTCAGAGGTGAACCAGGGGAGTGTCTGAGGTACCTGGGAGTATCGGAGGTGCACCTGGGAGTATCGGAGGTGTACCTGGGAGTGTCAGAGGCCTGGGAGGCCAGAGGTGTACCTGGAAGTGTCAGGGGTGTACCTGGAAGTGTCAGAGGTACCTGGGATTGTCTGAGGTGTACCTGGGAGTGTCAGAGGGCACTGGGAGTGCTAGGGGTGTAACTGGGAGTCAGGGGTACCTGGGAGTGACAGGTGTACCTGGGAGTGTCAGAGGTACCTGGGAGTGTCGTGTGGTGTACCTGGGAGTGTCTGGTGTGGTGTACCTGGGAGTGTCTGAGGTGTACCTGGAAGTGTCTGGAGGTGTGCATGGAATGTCAGAGGTGTATCTTGCAGTGTCATCGGGTGTACCTGGGGAGAGTAAGAGGTACCTGGAGTGTCAGAGAATACCTGGCGTGTCAGAGGATACCAGCGATCAGAGGTGTACCTGGGAGTGTCAGTGCACCTGGGAGTGTCAGAAGTGTACCTGGGAGTGTCAGAGGGCACCTGGAGTGTCAGAGGTCTTCCTGAGTGTCAGAGGTGTACCTGGGATTGCAGGAGGTGTACCTGGGAGTGTCAGAGGTACCTGAAGTCTCAGAGGTGTACCTGAGTGTCATGATGTACCTGGGAGTGTCAGAGGTGTACCTGGGAGGTTGAGTAGTACCTGGGAGTGTCAGAGATGTACCTGGAAGTGTCAGAGGTGTACCTGGGAGTGTCAGAGGGGTACCTGGGAGTGTCAAGGAGAACCAGTGAGTGTAAGAGGGTACCTGGAGTGTCAGAGGTGTACCTGGGAATGTCAGAGGTTTACCTGGAGTGTCTGGAGGTGTACCTGGGAGTGTCTGAGGTGTACCTGGGAGTTTGAGGTGTACCTGGGAGTGTCAGGGGAGAACCAGAGTGTAGAGGCACATGGAGTGTCAGAGGTGTATCTGGAAGAAAAGTCAGCGGCATTTGGGAGTGTCTGCGTGTACCTTGAGTGTCAGAGGTACCTGGAGTGTCAGAGGTGTGCCTGAGCAAGTCAGAGGTGCACTTAGAGTGTCACAGGTGCACCTGGGAGTGTCTGAGGTGTGTACCTGAGTGAAGCTTGAGCTGTACCTGGGAGTGTCTGTGGTGTACCTGGCAGTGTCTGGAGGTGCACCTGGCAAAAGTGGTCAGAGGAGCACCTGGAAAGGTCACGGTGTACCTGGGAATGTCGGAGGTTTACCTGGGAGTGTCAAGGGGTGTACCTGTGAGTGTCAAAGATGTACCTGGGAGGCCTGGAGGTGTACCTGGGAGGCCTGAGGTGTACCTGGGAGTGTCTGAGGTGTACCTGAGTGTCAGAGTAGTACCTGCGAGTGTCAGGGGAGGTGTACCTGGGAGCAAGCCAGAGGTGTACCTGGAGTGTCAGAGGAGTACCTGGGAGGTTGGGGAGAACCAGGAGGTAAGAGGTGTACCTGGGAGAGTCAGAGGTACTCTGGGAATGTCAGAGGTTTACCTGGCAGTGTCTGAGAGGTGTACCTCGAGTGTCTGAGGTTTGACCTGGGAGCAAGTTCTCAGGTACATGGAGGTCAGAGGTGGGTCTGCAGTGTCATGGTGTACCTGGGGGAGTGTCTCATGGTACCTTGGAGTGTCAGAGGTACCTTGGAGTGTCAGAGGTGTGCCTGGAGTGTCAGAGAGGTGCACTTAGAGTGTCACAGGCACCTGGGAGGCCTGAGGTGTACCTGGGAGTGTCTGAGCTGGGTACCTGGGAGTGTCTGGAGGTGTACCTGGCAGTGTCTGAGGTGTACCTGGGGAGTGTCAGAGATGCACCTGGAAGTGTCAGGGGTGTACCTGGGAAGTCAGGAGAGGTACCTGGGAGTGCCTGAGGTGTACCTGGGATTGTCAGGAGGTGTACCTGGGAGTGTCAGGGTGTAACTGGAGCAAGTCAGGGGTGTACCTGAGCGTCATAGGTGTATCCTGGCAGTGTCATGGTGTAATCCGGGAGTGTCAGCGGTGTGCTCCGGGAGTGTCAGGAGAGGTGTGCTCCGGGAGTGTCACACAGGCACTTGGAGTGTCACAGGTGCACCTGGAGTTATAGAGAGGTGTAACTGTGAGTGTCTGAGCTGCACCTGGGGAGTGTTCAAGTACCTGGCAGTGTTCGAGGTGCACTGGTGCAAGGCGGTGTACCTGGGAGTGTCAGCGGTACCTGGGAGTCAAGGTGTACCTGGGAGGTCAGAGGTGTACCTGGGGAGGTTGAAGGTGTACCTGGGAGGCCAGGAGGTGTACCTGGGAGGCCGAGGTGTTCCTGGGAGTGTCGGAGGGAGTACTCAGGTGCGTCAAGGAGCACCTTGGAGTGTCAGGAGGTGTACCACCAGAAAATTGGGGTGGCGTACCCTGGGAGCGTCACAGCCAGGCCCAGGAGTGTGATTGGTGTACCTGGGAGTGCTGGGGAGTGTGCATCCGGAAGTGTCAGAGGTGCACCAGGAGCATCAAGAGGTACCTGGGAGCAAAGTCAGAGGTGCACGTGGGAGGCCGAGGTGTTCCTGGGAGTGTCCGGAGAGCCCCTGGCAGCATCAAAGCGAGTACCTGGGATTGTCAGAGGTGTACCTGGTAGTGTCAGTGGTGTACCTGGGAGTGTCAGAGTTGTACTCTGGGAGTGTGATTGGTGTACCTGGGAGGCCAGAGGTGTGATCTGGAAGTGTCAGAGGTGCACCTGGGGAGTATCAGAGGTGTGGCCTGGGTGTCAGGTGTACCTGGAGTGTCAGGGTGTAACTGGGAGTGTCGGAGGTGCACTGGGAGGTCAGAGGTGTACCTGGGAGTGTCAGAGGTGTACCTGGGAGTGTCAGGAGTAGGGCACCTGGGAGTGTCAGCGGTACCTGGGGAGCATCATTGCGTACCTGGAAGTGTCAGGGGTACCTGGAAGGTCAGAGGTGTACCTGGAAGTGTCAGGGGGTGTACCTGGGAGTGTCGTAGAGGGTGTACCTGGAGTGTCAGGGTGTACCTGGAAGTGTCAGAGTGTGTGTGGCCCTTGGGATTGTCTGAGGTGTACCTGGGATTGTCAGGAGTGTGTACCTGGGAGTGTCAGCGGTGTACCTGGGAGTGTCTGGAGGTGTACATGGAATGTCAGAGGTACCTGGGAGTGTCAGAGGAACTTTAGGAGGTCAGAGGAATGCCTGGGAGGAGGCATACCTCCAAGTACCAGAGGTACCTGGAGGTCAGAGGTGGCACCTGGAGTGTCGAGGTGCACCTGGGAGCAATGAGGTGGTACCTGGGAGTGTCAGGAGGTGTTCCTGAGAGTGTCAGAGGTGTACCTGGGATTGTCAGTGGTGGTACCTGGGAGCGTCTGGAGGTGTACCTGGCAGTGTCTGAGGTGTACCTGGCAGTCTCAGGAGGAGTACCTGGGAGTGTCACGGTACCTGGAATGTCAGGAGGTTTACCCGGGGAGCAAGCCAGGAGGTGTACCTGGGGAGGCCGGGGAGATGTACCTGGGAGTGTCTGAGGTGTACCTGGGAGGCCTGAGGTGTACCTGGGAGGTGCCCGAGCTGTACCTGGGAGGTCAGGAGTAGTACCTGCGGGAGTGTCAGAGGCAGTACCTGGGAGTCAGAGGTGTACCTGAAGCAACAGGGGTGTGGGCACCTGGGAAGGGTCAGAGGTGTACCTGGGATTGGTCTGAGGTGTGGCCCTGGGATTGTCAGAGGTGCAATTGGGAGTGTCAGCTGCACCTGGGAGCAAGTCAGAGGTGTACCCAGAGTGTCAGAGAGGAATGGCTCCTGGGAGTGTCAGAGGTGTACCTGGGACAGCCAAAGTGTACCTGGAGGCGCAGGTGTATCTGGCAGTGTCAGGTGTAATCTGGGAGTGGCAGCGGTGTACCTGGGAGTGTCAGGAGGTGCCTGGGGAGTGACAGAGGTGCATCTCAGAGTGTCAAGCAGGTGCACCTGGGAGTTATAGAGAGGTGCAACTGGGAGTGTCTGAGCTGCACCTGGGAGCGTTCGAAGGTACCTGGCAGTGTCTGGAGGTGTACCTGGCAGTGTCGCGGTGTAACTGGTAGTGTCATTGGTGTACTCCGGGAAGTGTCAGAGGTGCATCTGGGAAGTGTCAGGAGGTGCACCTGGGAGCATCAGAGATGTACCTGAGAGTGCTCGGGGAGAGGTGTACCTGGGAGTGTCAGGAGGTGTACCTGGGAGAGTCAGAGGTGCACCTTGGAGTGTCAGAGGTGCCTGGGAGGTCAGAGGAGAACCCAGGGAGTGTCTGATGTGTACCGGGAGTATGAGGAGGTGCACCTGAAGTATCAAGGCACCTGGAGAGTGTCAGGAGGTGTAACTGGTAGTGTCATTGGTGTACCTGGAAGTGTCAGGAGGTGATCTGAAGTGCTCAGAGGTACCTGGGAGTATCAGAGATGTACCTGAGAGTGTCAGAGGTACCTGGGAGTGTCAGGAGGTGTACCTGGGAGAGTCAGGAGGTGTTCCTGAGGGTGTCAGAGGTGTACCTGGGAGGTCAGGAGGTGTACCTGGGAGTGTCAGAGGTATCTGAAGTGTCAGAGGTACCTGGGGAGCGTCATTGGTGTAACTGGGAGTGTCATTGGTGTACCTGGGAGTGTCAAGGAGGTACCTGGAAGTGTCAGGGGTGTGGCCTGAAGTGTCAAGGTGTACCTGGGAGTGCCTCAGGTGTGCTCTGGGAGTGTCAGGGTGTAACTGGGAGCAAGTCAGGGTGTACCTGGGAGTGACAGCGGTGTATCTGGGAGTGTCAGAGGTGTACCTGCGAGTGTCTGAGGTGTACCTGGGAGTGTCTGAGGTGTACCTGGAAGTGTCTGAGGTGTACATGGAGTGTCAGAGGTGTATCTGGCAGTCAGCGGTGTACTCTGGAAGCGTCTGCGGTGTACCTGAGTGCTTGGGAGGTACCTTGGAGCAAGTCAGGAGGTGTGCCTGGGAGTGTCATCAGAGGTGCACTTAGAGTGTCACAGGTGCACCTGGGGAGTGTCTGAGGTGTACCTGGGGAGTGGCTGAGCTGGGTACCCTGGGAGTGTCTGGAGGAGTACCTGGCAGTGTCTGGAGGTACCTGGCAGTGTCAGAGGAGTACCTGGGAGGTCAATGGGTGTACCTGGGAATGTCGGAGGTGTACCTGGGAGGCGTCTGAGGTGTACCTGGGAGTGTCGTGAGTAGCACTCTGGTGAGTGTCAGGAGGTGTACCTGGGAGCAAGCCAGAGGTGTACCTGGGAGGCCAGGGGAGAAACCAGGGAGGTAAGGTGTACCTGGGAGAGCCAGAGGTGTACCTGGGAATGTCAGAGGTTTACCTGGCAGTGTTGAGGTGTACCTGGGAGTGTCTGAGGTTTACCCAAGTGTCTTTTTGGTGTACATGGAGTGTCAGAGGTGTATCTGCGTCAGCTGTGGGCCTGGGAGTGTCTCATGAATCTTGGAGGTCAGAGGTGCACTTTGGAGTGCTCAGGAGGTGTGCCTGGGAGTGTCAGGAGGTGCACTTGGGAGTGTCACAGGTGCACCTGGGAGCAAGTCTGGAGGTACCTGGGAGTGTTCGGAGCTGTACCTGGGAGTGTCTGGAGGTACCTGGCAGAAAAGCCTGAGGTGTGTACCTGGGGAGTGTCAGAGATGTACCTGGAAGCAAGTCAGGGTGTACCTGGGAAGTGTCAGAGGTGTACCTGGGAGTCGGGAGGTGCCTGGGATTGTCAGAGTGTGTACCTGGGAGGCGTCAGGGGTAACTGGGAGCAAGCCGGGGTGTACCTGGGAGCGTCAGCAGGTATTCGGCAGCCGCTGTGTAACTGGGAGGTTGAAGGTACCTGGAAAGTCAGAGGTGTGCCTGGAGTGTCAGGAGGCACTTGGGAGTGTCAACAGGTGCACCTGGGAGTTATAGAGGTGTAACTGGGAGTGTCTGAGCTGTACCTGGGAGGTTCGAAGGTACCTGGCAGTGTCTGAGGTGTACCTGGCAGTGTCAGCGGTGTACCTGGGAGTGTCATGGTGTACTCTGGGAGGTTGGGTGGTACCTGGAGCAAGGCCAGAGGTGTACCTGGGAGGTTGGGCAGGCACTGGGAGTGTCAGAGGTGTACCTGGGAGTGTCAGAGGTGTTCCTGGGAGTAAATGGAGGAGTGCACTGGCAGCGTCAAAGGAGTACCTTGGAGTGTCAGAGGTGTACCTGGTAGTGCTGTGGTGGTACCTGGGAGTGTCAGAGTTGTATCACTTAGAGTGTGATTGGTGTACCTGGGAGTGTCAGAGGCATCTGGAAGTGTCAGAGGTGTACCAGGAGCATCGAGAGGTGTACCTGGGAGTGTCAGGAGAGGTGGCATGGAGTGTCAGAGGTGTTCCTGGAGTGTCCGAGGAGTACCTGGCAGCGTCAAAGGAGTACCTGGGATTGTCAGAGGTGTACCTGGTAGTGCTGGGTGGTGTACCTGGGAGTGTCAGACAGTACTTGGGAGTGT
Source organism: Homarus americanus (assembly GCF_018991925.1). Lineage (NCBI taxonomy): Eukaryota > Metazoa > Arthropoda > Malacostraca > Decapoda > Nephropidae > Homarus > Homarus americanus. Next base: position 2,230 of record NW_024739694.1, on the reverse strand, counting down.
GATTGTGTACCTGGGAGTGTCAGAGGTATCCGGAAGTGTCAGAGGTACCTGGGAGTATCAGAGGTGTGGCCTGGGAGCAAGTCAGGGGTACCTGGGAGGCCAGGGGTGTAACTGGGAGTGTCGGGAGGTGTAACTGGGAGTGTCAGGAGGTGTACCTGGGAGTGTCAGGAGGTGTACCTGGCGGTTCGAGTAGTGGGAGGTCAGAGGTGTACCTGTGTGTCTGGAGGTGTACCTGGGAGTATCGGGAGGTACCTGGCATCGAGGTGCACCTGGGAGTGTCAGAGGTGTACCTGGTAGCATCATTGGTGCACCTGGGAGCAAGTCAGGAGGTGTATCTGGAAGGTCAAAGGTGAACCAGGAGTGTCTGAGGTGTACCTGCTAGTATCGGAGGCACTTGCAGCATCGGGAGGTGTACCTGGAGTGCTGGGGGAGGTGCCTGAGTAGCATCATTGGTGTACCTGGGGTGTTCGAGGTGTACCTGGGAGGTCAGGGGAGAACCAGGAGTGTAAGAGGTGTACCTGGGAGAGTCAGAGGTGTTCCTGAGAGGTCAGAGGTGTACCTGGAGTGTCAGAGGTGTACCTGGGAGTGTCAGAGGTACCTGGAAGTGTCAGAGGTGTACCAGGAGTGTCAGGAGGGTGTACTCCGGAAGTGTCAGGGGTGTACCTGGAAGTGCGCCGAGTGGTGTACCTGGAAGTGTCAGGAGGTGTACCTGGGAGTGCCTGGAGGTGTGTACCTGGGATTTTTCAGGGGTGTAACTGGGAGTGTCAGGTGTACCTGGAGGTCACAGGTGTATCTGGCAGTGTCAGCGGTGTAACTGGGGAGTGGCAGCGGTGTGAGGTGTACCTGAGTATCGGAGGTGTTCCTGGAGTGTCAGAGGTGTACCTGGTAGTATCATTGGTGTACCTGGGGGTGTCTGAGGTGTACCTGGGAGTGTCAGGAGAACAGGGAGTGTAAGAGGTGTACCTGGGAGAGTCAGAGGTGTCCTGAGAGTGTCAGGAGGTGTACCTGGGAGGGTCAGAGGTGTACCTGGGAGTGTAAGAGGTGTACCTGGAAGTGTCAGAGGTGTACCAGGAGTGTCAGAGGTGTACCTGGAAGTGTCAGGGGTGTACCTGGAAGTGTCGGGGTGTACCTGGAAGTGTCAGAGGTGTACCTGTGAGTGCCTGAGGTACCTGGGATTGTCAGGTGTAACTGGGAGTGTCAGGGGTGTACCTGGAGTGTCATAGGTGTATCTGGCAGTGTCAGGCGGTGTAACTGGGAGTGGCAGTGGTGTACCTGGGAGTGTCAGAGGTGTGCCTGGGAGTGTCAGAGCACTTGGGAGTGTCACAGGTGCACCTGGGAGTTATAGAGGTGTAACTGGGAGTGTCTGAGCTGTACCTGGGAGTGTCTGAAGTGTACCTGGCAGTGTCTGGAGGTGTACCTGGCAGTGTCAGCGGTGTACCTGAGTGTGGGCGGTGTACCTGTGAGTGTCAGAGGCATGGAGTGTCAGAGGTGTTCCTGGGAGTGTCCGAGGAGCACCTGGCAGCGTCAAAGGAGTACCTGGGATTGTCAGAGGTACCTGGTAGTGTCAGTGGTGTACCTGGGAGTGTCAGAGTTGTACTTGGAGTGTGATTGGTGTACCTGGGAGTGTCAGGTGTATCCGGAAGTGTCAGAGGTACCTGGGAGTATCAGAGGTGTACTTGGGAGTGTCAGGGGTTTACCTGGGAGTGTCAGGGGTGTAACTGGGAGTGTCGGAGGTGCAGTGTACCTGGAAGTGTCAGAGGTGTACCTGGGATTGTCTGTGTACCTGGGATTGTCAGGGGTGTACCTGGAGTGTCAGAGGTGTACCTGGAAGTGTCAGGGGTGTACCTGGGAAGTCAGAGGTGTACCTGGGATTGTCTGAGGTGTACCTGGGATTGTCAGAGGTGTAACTGTGAGCACGGAGGTGTACCTGGGGAGTCAGAGGTGTACTTGGAGTCCCAGAGGTGTACCTGGATGTGTCATTGGTGTACCTGGGAGGTCAGAGGCCTGGGAGTGTCGGAGGTGTACCTGGGAGGTCAGAGGTGTGCCTGGGAGTGTCAGAGGTGCACTTGAAGTGTCACAGGTGCACCTGGGAGTGTCTGAGGTGTACCTGGAGTGTCAGAGGTGTTCCTGGGAGTGTCGGAGGAGTACCTGGCAGCGTCAAAGTAGTCAGTTTAGTGTCAGAGGTGTTACCTGGTAGTGTCAGTGGTGTACCTGAGTGTCAGAGTTGTAT
>NW_024739693.1:0-4409 GCF_018991925.1 Homarus americanus | reverse complement strand
TGTGGCGTTCACAGCAGGAACAGCACCAACATCATGATGTGGCGCTCACAGCAGGAACATCACCCAACATCATGATGTGTGGTGTTCACAGCAGGAACATCACCCAGCATCATGCTGTGTGTTGTTCACAGCAGGAGCATCACCCAGCATCACGCTGTGTGGTGTTCACAGCAGGAGCATCACCCAACATCACGCTGTGTGGTGTTCACAGCAGGAACATCACCCAGCATCACCCTGTGTGGTGTTCACAGCAGGAACATCACCTAGCATAACGCTGTGTGGTCTTCATAGCAGGAACATCACCCAACACCATGCTGTGTGGCGTTCACAGCAAGAACATCACCCAACATCACGCTGTGTCGTGTTCACAGTAAGAGCATCACCCAGCATCATGCTGTGTGATGTTCACAGCAGGAGCCTCACGCAGCATCACGCTGTGTGGTGTTCACAGTAGGAGCATCACCCAGCATCATGCTGTGTAGTGTTCACAGCTGGAGCACCACCCAGCATCATGCTGTGTAGTGTTCACAGCAGGAGCATCACCCAACAGCATGCTGTGTGGTGTTCACAGCAGGAGCATCACCCAACATCACGCTGTGTGGTGTTCACAGCAGGAACAGCACCCAACATCATGATGTGTGGCGTTCACAGCAGGAGCATCACCCAACATCACGCTGTGTGGTGTTCACAGCAGGAACATCACCCAACATCATGCTGTGTGGTGTTCACAGCAGGAGCAACGCCCAACATCACGCTGTGTGGTGTTCACAACAGGAACATCACCCAACATCACGCTGTGTGGTGCTCACAGCAGGAACAGCACCCAACATCATGCTGTGTGGTGTTCACAGCAGAAACATCACCCAACATCACGCTGTGTGGTGTTCACAGCAGGAGCATCACCCAGCATCATGCTGTATGGTGTTCACAGCAGGAGCATCACCCAGCATCATGCTATGTGTTGTTCACAGCAGGAACATCATCCAACATCATGCTGGGTGGTGTTCACAGCAGGAACAGCACCCAAGATCACGCTGTGTGGTGTTCACAGCAGGAACATCACCCAAGATCATGCTGTGTGGTGTTCACAGCAGGAGCATCACCCAACATCCTGCTGTGTGGTGTTCACAGTAGGAGCATCACCAAACATCACGCTGTGTGGTGTTCACAGTAGGAGCATCACCCAGCATCATGCTCTGTGGTGTTCACAGTAGGAGCATCACCCAACATCACGCTGTGTGGTGTTCACAGCAGGAACATCACCCAACATCATGATGTGTGGTCTTCACAGCAGGAACATCACCCAGCATCATGCTGTGTGTTGTTCACAGCAGGAGCATCACCCAGCATCACGCTGTGTGGTGTTCACAGCTGGAGCATCAACCACCATCACGCTGTGTGGTGTTCACAGTAGGAGCATCACCCAGCATCATGCTGTGTGGTGTTCACAGCAGGAGCATCACCCAGCATCACGCTGTGTGGTGTTCACAGTAGGAGCATCACCCAGCATCATGCTGTGTGACCAGCAGGAAGCATCACGCTGTGTGTTCACAGCAGGAGCATCACCCAGCATCACGCTGTGTGGTGTTCACAGTAGGAGCATCACCCAGCATCATGCTGTGTGGTGTTCACAGCAGGAGTATCACCCAGCATCACGCTGTGTGGTGTTCAGAGCATCACCCAGCATCACGCTGTGTGGTGTTCACAGTAGGAGCATCACCCAGCATCATGCTGTGTGGTGTTCACAGCAGGAGTATCACCCAGCATCACGCTGTGTGGTGTTCTCAGTAGGAGCATCACCCAACACCACGCTGTGTGGTGTCCACAGCAGGAACATCACCCAACATCACGCTGTGTGGTGTTCACACCAGGAGCATCACCCAACATCACGCTGTGTGGTGTTCACAGCAGGAACATCACCCAGCATCACCATGTGTGGTGTTCACAGTAGGAACATCACCCAACGTCACGCTGTGTGGTGTTCACAGCAGGAACATCACCCAACATCATGCTGTGTGGTGCTCACAGCAGGAACATCACCCAACATCATGCTGTGTGGCGTTCACAGCAGGAACATCACCCAGCATCACGCTGTGTGGTGTTCATAGCAGGAACATCACCCAACATCATGCTGTGTGGCGTTCACAGCAGGAACATCACCTAGCATAACGCTGCGTGGTCTTCATAGCAGGAACATCACCCAACACCATGCTGTGTGGCGTTCACAGCAAGAACATCACCCAACATCACACTGTGTGGTGTTCACAGCAGGAACATCACCCAACATCTTGCTCTGTGGTGCTCACGGCAGGAACCTCACCCAACATCACGCTATGTGGTGTTCGCAGTAGGAACAGCACCCAACATCATGCTGTGTGGTGCTCACAGGAGGAGCATCATCCAATATCATGCTGTGTGGTGTTCACCGTAGGAGCATCACCCAAGATCACGCTGTGTGGTGTTCACAGCAGGAACATCACCCAACATCATGCTGTGTGGTGTTCACAGCAGGAACATCACCCAACATCACGCTGTGTGGTGTTCATAGCAGGAACATCACCCAACATCATGCTGTGTGGTGTTCACAGTAGTGAGCATCACCCAGCAAAACTCTGTGGTGTCTATAGCAGGAACATTACTCCAACATCATGCTGTGGCGCGTTCACAGCAGAAACATCACCCAACATCACGCTGTGTGTCGTATAGTAGGAGCATCACCCAACATCACGCTGTGTGGTGCTCACAGCAGGAACAGCACCCAACATCATGCTGTGTGGTGTTCACAGCAGAAACATCACCCAACATCACGCTGTGTGGTGTTCACAGCAGGAGCATCACCCAGCATCATGCTGTATGGTGTTCACAGCAAGAGCATCACCCAGCATCATGCTATGTGTTGTTCACAGCAGGAACATCATCCAACATCATGCTGGGTGGTGTTCACAGCAGGAACAGCACCCAAGATCATGCTGTGTGGTGTTCACAGCAGGAACATCACCCAAGATCATGCTGTGTAGTGTTTATAGCAGGAGCATCACCCAACATCCTGCTGTGTGGTGTTCACAGTAGGAGCATCACCAAACATCACGCTGTGTGGTGTTCACAGTAGGAGCATCACCCAGCATCATGGTCTGTGGTGTTCACAGTAGGAGCATCACCCAACATCACGCTGTGTGGTGTTCACAGCAGGAACATCACCCAACATCATGATGTGTGGTGTTCACAGCAGGAACATCACCCAACATCACGCTGTGTGGTGTTCACAGCATGAACATCACCCAACATCACGCTGTGTGGTGTTGACAGCAGGAACATCACCCAACATCATGATGTGTGGTGTTCACAGCAGGAGCATCACCCAGCATCACGCTGTGTGGTGTTCATAGCAGGAACATTACCCAACATCATGCTGTGTGGCGTTCACAGTAGAAACATCACCCAACATCACGCTGTGTGGTGTTCATAGCAGGAACATCACCCAACATCATGCTGTGTGGCGTTCACAGAAGGAACTTCACCCAACCTCATGCTGTGTGGTGTTCACAGCAGGAGCATCACCCAACATCACGCTGTGTGGTGTTCACAGCAGGAACATCACCCAACATCATGCTGTGTGATGTTCACAGCAGTAACATCACCCAAGATCATGCTGTGTGGTGTTCACAGCAGGAGCATCACCCAACATCTCGTTGTGTGGTGTTCACAGCAGGAACATCACCCAACATCATGCTGTGTGGTGTTCACAGCAGGAACATCACCAAACATCACGATGTGTGTTTTTCACAGTAGGAGCATCACCCAGCATCATGCTGTGTGTTGTTCACAGCAGGAGCATCACCCAGCATCACGCTGTGTGGTGTTCACAGCTGGAGCATCAACCACCATCACGCTGTGTGGTGTTCACAGTAGGAGCATCACCAAGCATCATGCTGTGTGGTGTTCATGCAGGAGCATCGCCCAGCATCACGCTGTGGTGTCTACAGGAGCATCACCCAGCATCATGTTGTGTGGTGTTCACAGCTGGAGCATCACCCAGCATCATGCTGTGTAGTGTTCACAGCAGGAGCATCACCCAACAGCATGCTGTGTGTTGTTCACAGCAGGAGCATCACCCAACATCATGCTGTGTGGTGTTCACAGCAGGAACAGCACCCAACATCATAATGTGTGGCGTTCACAGTAGGAGCATCACCCAACATCACGCTGTGTGGTGTTCACAGCAGGAACATCACCCAACATCATGCTGTGTGGTGTTTACAGCAGGAACATCACCAAACATCACGCTGTGTTTTTTTCACAGTAGGAGCATCACCCAGCATCATGCTGTGTGGTGTTCACAGCAGGAGCATCACCCAGCATCACGCTGTGTGGTGTTCACAGTAAGAGCATCACCCAGCATCATGCTGTGT
>NW_024739692.1:0-23029 GCF_018991925.1 Homarus americanus | reverse complement strand
TGGAGTACTGTCACCCCATCTGGTCCCCGAGATATGCTAGGGACTGTCAGATGGTTGAAAATGTTCAAAGGAGGGCCACCAGACTGGTGCCTGCACTTCGGCACCTCAGCTAGAGGCCGGCTCATCCACGCCCTCGCCGTTCTGCCTCACATGTGGCATGCAACCCTGCAGACAACAAGTCTCCTACACCGCCTGGAGGGAAGGGGGAGTATTGTAGTGGATTCCTCCCCTACAAACGCTTGTCGCTGAGTAGCCGACCCCGCGAATTCCCCAGTGTATGCCTCGAGGTCTAGGTCAACCAGCGCCGCCTTACATGACGGAGGTCAACTATTAAGCCACGCCTACCTCCGCTATATAAGACCTGACCTCGTGGTGACCTACCTTTCTCTTTCTACCTACAGCCAGTCTTCAAGCAACACCTACTCCTCTACTCCTGCTTAGCGGTCCTCGCTCCCGCCGGCGAGCATGGCGACCCACAAGCTGTCCTCCTCTGAGCATCCTCACCAACCAGCTCTCTCTACATCACGCTTGTAACCACGCTGCCTTCCCAGCACCAAGCTTCACTGTACATCCAATACAACATGTATACAGAGAGCACATTGTGAGTTTCCTTTCTCCATCCCATCCTGAGTGTGAACCAAACATCCCATACCCCACAGGTGTGTATATATATATATATATATATATATATATATATATATATATATATATATATATATATATATATATATATATATATATATATATATATATATATATATATATATATATATATGTGTGTGTGTGTGTGTGTGTGTGTGTGTTTCTAATTAAAATCCAAAGCTATTATAATAGTCCTGTGTGTGGGTTACAGGGCCAGCGGGTTGAGGCCGCCACCCTCACCCACCCGCCTCAGTGTAAACAAGACCTGTTGTGGAGGCGGCCCAGGACACCACACAGCTCCATGTTAATATCCATGCCAGTAGATATAAACAACCTTGCAGATGGCTGGCTTGAACTCGAAAGTGATCCAGGTATATATAGTTACAGTGTTGTGTTGAAGAATGACATAGAGTATGACAACACTGGCCAGGTGTAGGCTCACACCATCAGTGTATACATCATCATAGTTACTCTGCAGGCTTAAAATGGCCTGTTTTTATATTTTCGGTAAAGGTGTAGTTTAGGGCTAACACCCGAAGGGGTTTGTAGAAATCGTTTACATTTTTGTACACACTAATAACATGTTAATAAACACAAATGGAAACGACAATACAAAGAACCTGACCTAACATACCCATAGGTTGGGTATGTTAGGTCAGGTTTTATTATGTTAATTAATGTGTTAAACAACTTAACTTAATATTAAGGTTGATATACATCACCAGTGGTGAGAGGAATATGTGGAAGCGTTCACCATCATTTATGGGAAACGTTTCTTGAAGAGGGATTCAGGGAAATAAACAAAAAAAATGGCGCCGGGAGGAGAATAGTGAAGTGGGATAGAGTAAATAAAAAAATAAAATACTTAAAATTATACCAGAAATTTGTCATTTCTTTTAATATACTTAAAATCATCAAAATAATAAGTATGCCAAAAATAAAGACAATCAACAAACTCCTTCTGGTGCTAACCCTAAACTACACCTTTACCATATTTTCATTTAATTGCTTAAATAAATACAAAGAAGGGTATGTTTTATATAATATAGAACTCCTGTATGACATCTCGCATGTGTTAAAAATTGGTTATTTCTAAATTAAACGTAACTTAACCTTAGTGGGTATGAAAAACAGACCTAGCCAAACAAACCTAACATATTTATTTCAGAATTTGGGGGGATGATAGCGTCCTGAAATGTAATTGGTGGGAGATCGTCTACTTTACAAAGTGTAATTGGTAAATATTGAGTTTTGTTACTATTGAACTTAACCAAGTTTGTATCTCCCCATTCAGAGATGCTGCACAGATCCGCGTTGATAGAAGTAATGATATCAGTTCTAGAAACAGATCTAGTTTGAGAGTTAGGAGGAAGGGGAAAATGTGAGGAAGAGTGAAGAGTAGCAGTTTATTGAGGAATCTAGAAGAAAATACAGTCCAGCCCACACCTGAATGGAAATGAAATGCTAACACATATACTGTACTGTTTACAGGGTTGTTCACGCTGCTGCTGGAGGACATGGGAGTGCGGGGAGTTCAGGTTGAGGAGATATACGACCTCCAGAAATCTTTTGAAGGCAAAGTATATGGCTTCATATTTCTCTTCAGGTAAAGTAATGTTAAATTGGTTATTTGTTTTAGTAGGTACATAAAGGCAGTTATTTTAGTTACATGGCCCTACCAGTATAGTACAGCATTCATGTAATATTTGCTAGAAATTAAAGACGTGTTTATTCATCATTGCTACAGAAATAAACCTTCCATTTTTTCTCCAGAGTAAATTTAGAGCCATTGCCTACAGGAGAGAGAGAGAGAGAGAGAGAGATTGATTTTTTTCTTTGGCTGACATGAGGCTGTTTGTCCTGTGTCTGTCCTTCTCATTGTAAACACAAGATAATGACAAATAATTTTAAAATCCATTACAGTACTTTACACAATTTGTATTTGTACCCCATTAATATTAATAAGTAAACGCCTGGGCCAAAATACTGTACTGTACCGTATCTGCCCTAACTCATCCTGTCTATGATGCCAGGCCCATGTGATACACACCCCAGGTTGATTCAATAATTCCATATTTCATTACAGTATTAGGAAAGTCTTTTGTGAGGATAAGTCTCATTACCAGGGCACAATTTTTATATTGAATATGTCAAAAATACTCATTCACATCAGCATTATGAACAATCATATAGTATTCATCTGGATTCCCAGTTAAGAGTCATCCAGCAACAATGTCATATATTTCTTAATACAGAGCGTCCTCGCTTAACGTCGGGGTTACATTCCTAAAACCACGACATAATGGGAAAAAATGTTAAGCGGATAAATTTCCCCATAAGAAATAGATAAAATACAGGAGTTATGTCCCCAGCCTCCCTTTGACCCATGAAATACATTACATATACAGAAAGTCATTGCCCTTTCTATAGAAAATAGTTTATAAAACTACAGTACGAAGTTTGTACAGGGGTATTGGTACTCTCCAATGGGCGGAGGTGGTTAACATCCATTCTCATGCTTTTCCTGAATTGGTTAGCCACATTACCAGCAGTCTCTCACTTTCTTTCTCTAAGGAATTTGAAATGAATTGGCATTATGTCATTATTATTTCAGTTTGGCAGAAGACATAAGGAGGATGAAAGAATTATACAGTACTGTAATTAATTTCAGATGGATAGAAGAGAGAAGATCCAGAAGAAAAGTCGTAGAGAATCCAGACAATTATGTTCAAGATGAAAATGTTGTCAACAATATGTTTTTTGCCCAACAAGTAAGTGAATTTTAGGAAAGACTAGACTATATTTAAAGTGAGCCCTTACGTGACAGCTAAAGATCTCTTACTGCACCTCCGTGTGGGCACAAATAAAACACAAGCACCATTAATGATGATGGCTGCCATTGAATGGTTAAAAGAACTGCTGAACCTGGAACTTTTTGTGAGACTTTATCAGTGATTCTGTGTTAGTAGAGTCCTCTATATACTGTATGTGAGCACCCTATAGTAATCACCTCTATCAGTCTCTTGACAATTCCTTATGACCATCACATCTTGTTATGATCCAATTTATTTACAAAGAATTTAATATTTGCATTATCTTTCTTGGGTGATGCAGTCAGGCTTTGCATAGTTTTATATGTTACTGCACTGGATGTTTTACCTGTGTTTTGGCATCACATACTGTACAGTACAGTATATCTGCATAGGCACCCCTCATTTATGTAAGGGTTCCATTCCTGAAAAACCTTTACTAATTGGATCACGTGTTCCTGTAGACTCCCATTGGTATACTGTAGAAGCTGACCTAATTTCTGTGAAAGAAAAAAATCTTCCAAAATGGCTTAAAATTCTACATATATTGTACTTTTAATTTTATAATGATGCACCAACAGTAAGTCTACTGCATTGTACGTACATTAGAGTTCAATACTATACTGTACTGTATAAATAATTTGAGATGTTTGGCTTTAACTGGTTTTATTTTTACTAAGGTTTTTATCTAAAGAAGAATGACAAAACTTATCTATTTAAAATATCTTAAGTCACTGTCTTTGCACTGCTTCAGAAAACAAATCAGTGAACAATGATAACTAAAGCATTGCATATATGTACCTGTACAGTACAGTACAGGTACTACAGTACTTTATTTTTAGCTTACAGTAGTTAAGCATTCTTATTACAGTACCGTATGTTGTTGTAGTAAAATTTTTCTTTATAAACTGACCAACTCCAGTACAGGAAGCCCTGAGATGCCTGTGTCAGCACCTCAGTTGTTATATTGTGAAAAGGTTACAAAAAGACAAAAACTAAAAAATTTAATTTTTTTGGTTCCGTCAAATTTTTGTAAACGGAATCTTCATAAATTGGAAACTGTCTGTATGTAATGGGACCTTAAATAGCTAAATCATCTTTTTCTCTTTGGGTATGTGGATGTTGTCAACTTAATTACTACTGTAGTCTCTCATTGTCTGTAGCTTGGTATAGTTTGTTAAGAATAGTCCTGTAGTGTCCAACAAATAATGTTACTGTATATTATCATTCAGTATCTTTGACAAAATGTTGAGAAACTTTAGGCCTCAGTACAGGGACTGTATTTTAAATCTTTACGATACAGTAGTATGTCCATGATCTTTCTTGGTACTCGGGTGCATCAGTGCTCACAACATAATGAAATAAACCCATTTGTATCTAATCTTTCATAAGTAAAATACAATAAAGGGATATCCAGACTGGTGTTAAATACTTCATTATTCTTTACTTTGATCAATAAGTTGATGCTCTATGTTAAATTACATGACCTTACATATAAATCCCTGGATGGTGTCCTAAACAACATTGTTTTTTGTGGTTACAGTTTGTATTAGTGTGTGTTTACAGTATAATATTCATAATGTTTTGTATGATAACTTAAGTGATATTGTACTGTACTGACAGATGGTGCCCAACAGCTGTGCTACACATTCTCTGGTGTCTGTTCTTCTCAATTGCTCAACACTGGATCTAGGGCCGACCCTTTCCCGCCTCAAAATACACACAATTGGAATGAACCCAGAGAATAAGGTACATTACTGTACTGGTATTTTTATTACAAAACATTTCAAAGCATTAATGGTAGTTTGTAATAAAAAACACTAATTTAAGATTCCCAGTCATTGTAGCTAAAGTAAGTATTCTTTAGGTTTGAATTTGGGTTAGACAATGTTAGATGGTTTTATTTTGTCACATTCCCAACAATTTTTCCAGATGATCATACAACTATATGGCTGTATTGAAAGTGATTACAATTGAGGCAGTTTTAACAGTGTTGAGTTTTTGATGCGTTTGTCATGATTTCATATCAAACTAAAGGAGACAATTGTTCATGTTTCTCTGCTACATGGGATGCCAGATTCAGGGTGGGAGTCCTTACAGATAGAAAGTTTTAATAATGTAATTTTAAAACTACCTTACAAGAACTTGTCTTGTATAGTTTTAGTCTAAGATGCCAAATTAATGCCATTGGCCTGCTGACAATTGTTGTCCATTGGCTTTTTAGATTATAGATAAATATTCAGTTAATTTCCACACAACTCTCACACCCAGAGATCAATGTCAGTAAGTGGTAGTGACTGATATGGTGTTGTTGTGTTCTCTTTCTTTATTATTATTATACATTTAAGGATTCATCACTGACCATGCTATTAACACTTGTGTATGTAAAATTCCCAAGCCTCTGTTTCTAGTACAGTGAACCCTCGTAGATCTGGACCCGGTAAATCCGGATTTCGGAAGATTCAGACAAAAAAATTGGGGGGTTCTGGGCTCAGAAGCCTCCCTAAGAAGCATTCCCAAAACAGAACAAAGAACATTTTAGGCCCGTGGGCACTGGTTGAGCGTCGTCCGCTCTTGTAACTCTCCTCCCTCCCTGTCGCATTTCACTGGATTTATTGTTATTATTGGTGTTTGCTGATATAATAGTGATTAAAAGTGATTAATCATGGCATTGTAGCCAGGTTAGGCTCATCATTATAACCGCCAGGCTACTGGGTCAAGCTGTGTGGTGTTATAGTACAGTAGTAGTTGTTTTTCAACTCGTAATTTTGAGTAGATATACAAACTTTTTTCATTTATTTTTACTCAGTTACATGCACACACCATCCTACACACATATTGTAAAAAAAAAAGTAAAATAAATAATTGTCCTAAGGGCTAACCCATAATGGGAGGAGAGGCCAGTGTAGTGGGTGGGGAGCACTGCGTCCCAGCTGGTCTTCGTTACTACTGAGAGCCAGGGACTATATGCAAATGGTGACTGTGTTAAACTTTCATTTGGCTGTTACTTACTGGATTGGCAATACAGTATTTTTTGTTGTAACTTATTTATTGGTATTATTTTTATTTATTCCTCACATTTACTGGTATTGTGTGTATTATTTTAAGAAAACTATGGCTACAGGAGGAAAATACACACAAAAGTTTTTTCCAAAATATTCACTGCTAAAATGGGGTGTGTGTCTTATATGCCAAAAAATGCTGTATGTATTTTTGGTGTTTTTTATATAATTATGTATCATTTTATGCATTTTGTACATTTACTGGGAGATCCAGACAGGTGGTTCCCCCTTTTAGTCCGGATCTTCGAGGGTTCACTCTATTATTGTAAGAGTTTAGCTCATTAAGGTGGCTGATATGTTGTAAAAGTTTCCTCATGAGTTCCAAGTACAGAAATTCATAAACTGGTCATTGTAATGAGAGAGAAGGTTAGTAGAGGTCTTATCACAAGGAACACAGCATCAAAAGCATGGAAGGACTGTTCATTAAATTGAGACGTATTGAATTTTTAGGAGTTACTATTTCCCTGTTTATTATTGAGTGATCCTCTCCTTACCAGGTTGTGTCTTATTAACACATCTTCTCACTACTCACCTGACTTAATGAGATGGGGGGGGGGGTCTTTTTAACGCTTGTATTAGACAAAAATCATCTTTCATTTCATAATTTCTGATTTTCCTCCATTATTTTCCCACAATGAATGATTTATGTTCTACAGGGTTGGGCGATTGGTAATACACCAGAGCTGGCAAACGCACACAACTCGCACGCAGCTCCTCAGGCTCGCCGGCGACCAGACAAAACTCCGGGAGTGCCCACCAGCAGTCGAATGTCTAATGCAGAAACTTTTCATTTTGTATCTTATGTTCCTGTTAGTGGCCGACTCTTTGAACTAGATGGCCTCAAGCCTTTTCCAATTGATCACGGTAAAAGGTTTATTTTCATTTACATTCATATAGATATAGTGTACAGTACAGTAGTCATCATGTTAGAATAATCTTCATAACTCACCTCATCGACCACTTTATGTATTCCCACTTAATCTTAACTAAGTCATTCTTATTTGTCATCTTTCCTGCTCTGCTCTCTCCTTATTTTAAACTATTTTTTATCAGTATCATCTGTTGTTAGAATTCATCAGCTTTCATGCTGTATCAGTTTGTTTAATATTATAGTTGTCTCAAAAGTTTGGTCCAAGTTGTTTCTTAGTGTTTTATGTATGCTGTTTAACTCCTTTGTTTTTTATTGCTCTTCAGTGAACATCAGTGTTGAATTATCTTGATCTAAGAATTACCCTTTTTGCTTTGATTAATCATATAATATTATCATATCCAGGATTTCTTTGTACTAGTTTCATTAGCTTCATATCTTACGCTGTGTAGTTATTGAATGATTTTGGGGAGATGTGTGGATAAGGTGTTTAATACCAATTAGATATACAGTACAGGGTTTTTCACTTTGCCATGATATAAATTTTATGTAAAAATATTTATGGTAAAATTTTTTGAAAAAAAATATTTACCGATGATTTATGTCTTGCTGTAACAGGTATGAAAATAATAATATGTTAAAGTAATTAGAAGAAATGAATGTTAGTAAATGATGGGAGAGAGTGCATGAACAGGCTTGAGAAACAGGGGAGTTGGAAGCCTTTGTCCACATTCCCAGCAGGAGGGGTTGGAGTTTGGGACCCAGCTCTTGGTACTGTAGTATTATACCATGTGAAGATATTTAAAAACTGTTGACAGAGGAAGTCTTAGACAGTGCCGAGTATGACAAGATACTTGTACTTGTGTCTCCCAGGTTGAGTAGAATGTAAATAGGAGGGAAGATGAATGTAAGTGAACAGCATTTAAGGATTGTGATGTAGATCTTTGAGGAATATGTGAGGCAATGACGAAAAAGTATGAATAACCCATTTCTAATTGAGACGTGGGAAAGATACTTGAAGGTATTCTAAGGCAAATGCTGTCAATTTGGATAAAAAATTTAGCATTTCATTAGTTTGTTGAAGGAATGTTAAAGATAAGAAAGTTTTTCACTACATGGTTATCCAATAGGTCCGTGGTCAGAGGGAGAAGACTGGACAGAAAAGTTTCGTCGTGTCATAACTGAGAGGCTCGGTATAGCAACAGGGGGAGAACCATATCACGACATTCGGTTTAATTTAATGGCCGTAGTACCTGATAAAATAACAGCCTACAGAAGAAAACTTGTGGCATTAAGAAGAAACAGGTATGTATGTATAAAATTAACTTTGTATATGTAACAATAGTTAATGAATATGTACTGTATGTCTGCATTTAATCTTTCTATAAATACTGAGTTGTTTTAATTTAGACTATTTTCCCTTGATCTATGTTTCAAAACTTGCTCTCATCAGTGAACCATAGATAAGAAAGCTATGACCCCTGAAAAATGGTGAAAGAGCACAACTAACCAGACACTAATTATAACAATAATACAGCTGCACAAATAATATTTCTCGGTGCAGAGAGACAGAGTCATTCATATATTCAGTTGTATATATAAAGAGATCTTGGATTCCTTCATCCTGGGGCTGAGGGTAATAAATCTTTCCAGTGAATTATGAAAGACATACAATATTGACTTATATTTCAGAGAAACAATTTTGGAGGCTCTTCATCAGTTTGTTAGACAAAAATACCCGCAGTACATAGGAAAAGAGAAGCCGGCACCCATCAACACATCACGACCGGAAGATGATATTGGTAAGAGAGGAATGTATGGAATCTAACACAACATTGCCATTCCTTTAGTCACTTTTCATAAACATTTTTCTCCATTTATAGTAAGTAGAATTTATAAAACTTTCTTATGACATTATTGCCTCCATATATCTTTTCATATTGAAGTACAGTTTTGAGACCCAGTTGCAGAAATGTTTGTTGTATGTTATGGTGATTCATCTGTATCTGAGATGTCACACAAATCATCTGCCTCTATTGTACTGATCTCCTCCATCTTCATGGTGTGGCTTGTAATCACAAGCCAAGGTGTTTGGCCTGAATTCTTTCCAAAACTCACCCTCTGGCATAGAATTGGGGGTGGCTTATGTTTGTTAAAATACAGTATTCATGAATTGGTGAATTTATCCACGTCCTAATTCACAGCTCATCAACTTACAGTACAGGGGGCCCCCAACTTAGGAATAGGTTCCGTTCCTGAGGATGTTCATAAGTCGGGGATCCCCTGTATTAATGAATTAGCCAGCTCATCACCCTGCTCCCACAACACTACCCACCCACTATACCACCTCTCCACCATTAATGAATTAGCCAGCTCATCACCCTGCTCCCACAACACTACCCACCCACTATACCACCTCTCCACCATTAATGAATTAGCCAGCTCATCACCCTGCTCCCACAACACTACCCACCCACTCTACCACCTCTCCACCATTAATGAATTAGCCAGCTCATCACCCTGCTCCCACAACACTACCCACCCACTCTACCACCTCTCCACCATTAATGAATTAGCCAGCTCATCACCCTGCTCCCACAACACTACCCACCCACTATACCACCTCTCCACCATTAATGAATTAGCCAGCTCATCACCCTGCTCCCACAACACTACCCATCCACTATACCACCTCTCCACCATTAATGAATTAGCCAGCTCATCACCCTGCTCCCACAACACTACCCACCCACTCTACCACCTCTCCACCATTAATGAATTAGCCAGCTCATCACCCTGCTCCCACAACACTACCCACCCACTCTACCACCTCTCCACCATTAATGAATTAGCCAGCTCATCACCCTGCTCCCACAACACTACCCACCCACTATACCACCTCTCCACCAACTTGGATGCACTCTGTGTTTCCTTCTCACTGAAGTTCTCAAACCACAAATACATCGTGGCTCACCTTGGCTTGCTGTCATGAAGTTTGGAATTCCTTTGCTTATTTCTCTCCCTTAATCATACCCTCTAAGTGTAAAATGCCTGGTGGGGAAGGTGTGTGTGATGGAAAGAGGCAAAACAGGTGATGAATTTGAATGAAAAAATTAATGTAGTTGGAAAGGCTGGCTACAGGTGTGAGTAAGTCTCCAGTGGACAGGCATTTTGTTGTGTAAAAGTCCATTATCTAGAAGAGTGTCATGGCAACTGTTTCCATAACTGGCAAAGTTATTACAGTCTTCCAGAACTTTTCTGTCTAAAAAGGAAAGGTCATCTCCTAGCTTCAAGGAAACTAAGGACAATTTATTCCTTCTTTTCTGTGCCAATGCCAAAGGAGACTGTGTGGTCAAGCACATGCTTACTTGCTTCCCTACAGAACACTGTACAGGTACCATTATTCACCAACCTTGCATCTTTCTATCACTCTTCCTCTCACCTCTCTTACTATGATACTGTACAGTACTGGAGTTTAAAGTCATAATATTTGGATAATTCAGTTTCTCATTCATATATATATATATATATATATATATATATATATATATATATATATATATATATATATATATATATATATATATATATATATATATATATATATATATATCTATATCTATATCTATATCTATATCTATATCTATATCTATATCTATATATATATATATATATATATATATAGTAGAATTTCGCTAATCTATGGTCAATTGAACCCACAGGGCACCGCGTTATGAACAACAGAACATATGGGATTAATTCCAATAGAGACGGCCCTAATTCCCCAACTCCACTTTTTGACTATATAACAACTATGTTGTAGTATTTATCTTAACTATGATGGTATGCACACACAATTAATAATTAAGAGAAATATCAATAATATTAGGTTTTTAACACTTGCATTAGTAGAAAAGATGGCTGAGCACACGGGATGGGGTTGGTTCCAGGCAGAGGGCAGATTATTGGCCTCACCTGTATCACTTGTATCAATTGTATCACTATCCACCACAGAGGCTTGCAGGGCTTCTTTGTCAAACCCTCAAAGTCCATATAAGTCCATATCCTCACTATAATTATCACTATCACTGACTGGGCCGCTGTGGGTGGCGCGGTGAAGAACTCGTAATGTTTTGATGATCAGCAACCTTGTGCGCATCGTTCATACGCTTCCCGCCAGATATGATGAAAAATTCCGCTATGAAAGTTCATTTCTGGCGAGGCAACCCAGATATGATAAAACGCGTTATGAAACCGTTAGCGGGTAATAATATATATATATATATATATATATATATATATATATATATATATATATATATATATATATATATATATATATATATATATATATATATATATATATATATATATATATATATATATATATATATATATATATATATATATATATATATATATATATATATATATATATATATATATATATATATATATATATATATATATATATATATATATAATAACATAAAATTCCCACTTAACGCGTCATAGAACTGAGGTCCTGCTTTTAAGTGAAATCTGGTTATGAACAACAGAACATATGGGATTAATTCAATAGAAACTGCCCGAATTTCTAAACTCCACTTTTTGAAGACACATAACTATGTTGTAGTAAAATAACATCTTAATTTATGATGGTACATGCACACAATTACTTAAGAGAAAAGAGAAATACAGTCGCTAAGTTAATGTCCATTCAAATAATGGACTCAACTCCTCCCCCTCTCACACTACACTGCCGGCTCTTCCCTCTCTGAGAAATTTTTGGGGAAACCACTAAATTTTAATAAATAATACCTCAAACTAAAGTTAGATAATATAAATTGACATTGCTGATTCTTGAAGAATATTTTGAATATAAATGTCATATATTTTACAAAAGATAAACATAGTTACCTAGAGAAAAAATTTTTATCTAAAATTTGTATGTTTAATGCAAAATATATGATGTTTATATTCAAAATGATCACCAAATTATAAGAATTCCAGCAATGTAAATTATATTCTGACCGGTAATTTGTATGAATTTTATGAGCTAAAACAAATATCTTCAGTTAATAAAAAAAATAATCTTCAGGACACTATCTGTCAATCAAAGAATCCCACCTTGCCTCCTCTTCCAACTGCGCGTCAGTCCCAACCTCCCCCCACCCCCCACCAATCCTCCCCTTCAAGAGTTTTTAACATTTAGTATTAAATAATACTCAGATTAAAGTTAGATATAATTGACATTGCTGGATTCCTTTAAGACTATGAATATTTTGAAAATGTCATATATTTTGCACAAAAGATAAATATAGTTACTCTGAGAAAAATTTTATCTAAAATTTGTATGTCTAATGCAAAATATATGATGTTTATATTCAAAATGATATCATCAAATTATAAGAATTCCAGCAATGTAAATTATATTCAGACCGGTAATTTGTATGAATTTATGAGCTAAAACAAATATCTTCAGTTAATAAAAAAAAAAATATTCTTCACGGGTACGATGGTCGGTCGGTCCCTCCTCCCTACCCCCACCAACCGGCCCCAAGGAGATGTGTGGAAAACCAGAATACTTACCTTTTGTAATAAATAATACCTCAAACAAGTTAGATAATATAATTGACATTGCTGATTCCTTGTAAGACCAGGGAATATTTTGAATATAAATGTCATATATTTTGCACAAAAGATAACATAGTTACTCTGAGAAAATTTTTATCTAAAGTTGTATGTCTAATGCAAAATATATGATGTTTATATTCAAAATGATCACCAAATTATAAATTCCAGCAATGTAAATTATATTCTGACCGGCAATTTGTATGAATTTTATGAGCTAAAACAGGCACGTCAGAAAGCAGGGTGGGTCGGCCAATGTAAAAAAATCTACTTTTTGTAATAATAATACCTCAAACAAGAGATAATATAAGACAGCGAGTAAACAGAATTATATAAATTATATTAAAATAAAATACTAAATTATCAAATTTATTCAAAAATATATATTTATATAAATATAAATTATAAAATAGCAATATAAATTATATTCTGACCGCTGGGCGGACACTCACCGTATATGTGGAAAAAATCCGTGTTAAGTGAAAGTTCAGCTCTGGCGAGGCACCACGTATATGATAAAACGTTAAGTGAAACCGTTGAGGTAATACTGGAATAAATATATATATATATATATATATATATATATATATATATATATATATATATATATATATATATATATATATATATATATATATATATATATATACACACACACACACAGTGGTCGCCAGGTTATGACAGTTCGATTAAAAAATTTGGTTACTGAATTAGCTCCCATAAGGATCTTCAATTCGGTTAACGAACAAAACTTCGATTAACGAAATCCTTACAACAAACACGTTTTGTTGTGAGCATCAGCTGATGGGCTACTCTGCCAATACAGTAATCTGTTCCATGTTTACATTCGTTTCCCATGGAGTAAATATCAAGAAAGTTGTGCTCTTGAATATTTTTGCATTTTTTATACCTGTATTAAAATTATTAGTCATTTTAAAATTTAGTTAACATATTGATAATATATGCAGTACAGGGAACTAGTTTTTTGTGCACCCATCAGCCACTTGACTCACCCGCCAAAGCGTCAGTTTAACTTTGTTTACAGTGGAGGAAACATCGTGTTTGTCACTCTCTTGAATACGAAATATTTTACGTTTTTATGTTACAATTATTGGTCATTCTGAAATTTAGTTAACATAATGATAATATATAGCACAGTGCAGCGTTGATTTAAAGAAAATAATCTTTAATTACACCTAGTGAACTTAAAATTTTATTGGTGAAATTACTGCATCAAGCATGGGTCCCCTGAAAGGTGATTTCTCCTCCACCCCCACTTCCTTCTCTTCTCTCCTTCTCTTCCACCCTCACTTCCTTCTCTTCTTCCTTCTCCACCCCACTTCCTTCTCTTCTCCCTTCTCCTCCACCCCACTTCCTTCTCTTCTCCCTTCTCCTCCACCACACTTCCTTCTCTTCTCCCTTCTCCTCCACCACACTTCCTTCTCTTCTCCCTTCTCCTCCTCCCCCACTTCTAATTCCCATCATCATCATCAACCACAGGAGCCTTCTACACATACACACCTCAAAGTAAGTGTACTTTTACTGCATTTGTGTTTATACTTTGTATGTACTTTTCTGTGAGCTGGAACCAATTACCCAATATCATTGAAACAATGGATTAGGTTTAATGAATAGGAGCAGGATAGAACTCGTAGCAACTGATATAAGTTAGATAAGTTTAGGTTTAGGAGGAGATAGGAAGGAACAGTTCTAAATAGGGTGGTGGATGAGTGGAACAAGCTTAGCAACTTTGTAGTAAGTGCTGGAATGCTGGAAAGTCTTAAAGGAGGCTAGATAGATTCATGGATGATAGAGAGTGGTAAACTCTCGACAGAGCTGCCATGCACAGGCCAACCAGCCTATTGCAGACTCCTTATTTTCTTATGTTTAAAAAAAAAAAAAAAAAATTGCCCCACAAAAACTCGGTTTTAGAGCTTTTCGGAATTTCGGATAAAGGGTTGTCAACCTGTAATAACCAAATATAATAATTGCTGTCACTGCAGAATATTCAGCCTATGTATTTTTAAACATGATTACCATTGTTGCATTAGGCTTTTGTACATTTCCTTTCTCCAGAAGAAGGAACAACCTGTCACTCTTGGCTGTTGCATCCCAAAGCTGGAGGCTCAGGTTATCTGATACACCCATTAGTGAATCTCATGAGCTTACCCTGTGTCTGGGCTACACCACACTCCCATCAGAGGGAGCACACCACTCTTGGTCAGAGTCAAATTCTTTGTTGTCCCTCAACTTTATTGACTTTGATTTGTATTGAAGAGTTGTGTATAATAAACTTATTATCTTTTCCCATTTTACTACAAGCTGGCTCATTTTAGAATACAGCATTTCCTTTCACTAACTGTTAGTGCTGTCTCATTCCTACTTGGTACCATGCTTTCTTGTTACTGTACTCTTACATGTCCATTTCCTTTACTTCTGATCATACTTTCCTTCTCTTTTCTTGGCCTTCCCTTCTCCTTCCTTGAACTATAAATTCTTTATACCAATCTTTCACTTTCCATATTCTCAACATATTGTTTCCCTTAAGATAACCCAGGTCAGCAGAGTGTAAGTACTGGTTAATGGCAGCAGATAGTAACAAAACAGCACATCACAACAGGTGCCATGAGTGAATCTTTATTTATTTTTCATTAACTCACAAATCAGGTTCAACAAAGCCTTTTTATGCATGGATATATGATATGTGTTAAATAAATAGAGTTACTCACCTGATAAGGTAGAGAAATTCTCTGTAAGTCTACCCAAAGTAGTGATGGCAGTATGCAGATTTAGAATTCTCCCAATTTGAAATGACACAATTAAAAATGGTAATTTATGATTTTTTTTTAACAAAATATGCTTAGAGGAAAAAAATAAAGTAAGTTGAATTTTGACACACTGTACTGTACTGTACAGCATTTTTTTACCATACAAGATATGCATTTTGATTGTTGGAATAGGAAAAACTCCCATTAATAAATCCTCCTATAACAGACATGTCTTGCGTGAATTAGTCCGGTATTGAAGGGTTTCCTGCTGTACTATATACCAATTATATGGTTTGTTTGACAGTAAGATATAGGAGAAAGAATGAGTTTTCTTGATACTGTAACAGCACATGATCGCCAGTTCAAAAATCCCAAATAAAAATACATTCATTGAAAATTCCCACAGGAACAGATCCCGAGTTTCTGGAGAATTCCGTTCTTTTTCCATACACTTTTATCTTTTATTTGCTCTTCAGATACTCGGCATGCCCTCAGTTGGAAGCATCTCGCCGGATTATGCCCGCCTTTGACCATAGAAACGTCGCCTGGTCCTCCGTCTACTCCCAGCACTGATCGGCCTCAGAGGCAGGAAGCGTCAACTCTCCACTGGTTGGTATTTATTGTACAAATGTTAGACTGCTTGTTATGATACAGTATTTGTTACTAAATTACTGAACTTTGATTTGTATATTGGCTGTTCTAGATGTGTTGGTGAGTGAATATTGATGGGTGGATATGTATTGGTGTATGTACTGATGGAGATAGGTACAATCAAGGGTGCAGTTATCCTGGGTTACAGAAGGGTTCCCTTCTGAAGATCTTTCGTGCTCGAAACCATTTTCCATTGCGTGATGGATTGCAGTGTTGAGAATTTAGCCATATGGATGATATACAGTTTTAAAGGTAATAAAGGATAGCAGATTGTAAGAAGAATGGATAGTACTGTGTTTATATATAATTAACATGTACAGTAGAGAATGGTACAGTATTGCCCATTCTATAGACTGCAATTTTGAAGTTAGTATTTCCATTGTGAAATATTAAAAAATTAGTAAATTAGTTAGTGACAACGAATACAGGTAGTTAATTTACATAGACATTATAGATACAGTACTCCCTCTTTATCGGCGGATTTTTTATCGGCGGTTTCGATTATCGACGGATTATTTAGCGGATTTTTATTTTGGCACCAAACAGCTTCTCCCAGTCCTCTCCTTGAACAGGGCTAGAAGTGCGTGTTTGAATCGTTTTCAGTTAAAAATTTTACATCACATATATTTTACCTAAACTGCGCCTGAATGAATATATTCTCGGAAATAAATAGTAGTTTTGCTGAAGCGTGATGTATTTCAATGTAAAATAGGATAAAATACATAGCGAAACAAAGACTTTACCTAAGCTTCCGATGTTCTTGAGATGTTACTCTTTTTTTAATAGTTTTCGGTTAAAATTCTGTTATATTACAATGATATTCTATTCATACTGTGCGATATAATACATTCACGAAATGTAATATTTTGCTAAAATAGCGTCGTATTATAGTGGAAAGTGGGATCAAATCGTGGCGAAAACAATGACTTGCGCTTTCTTTTCGTTCAAAAGATGTTACCGTAATCACTTTGAATGGTTTTAGTTAAAAACTGTTGTATTGTATTACAATAATATCTAATTGACTTGAATAAATATTACGATACCATATTTCTGAATATTTTCATTAAAATCCATCAAATCATTTTCCTTGTCATCGTCTGCAGCACCAAACAGCTCCTCCCAGTCCTCTCCTTGAACAGGGCTAGAGCTACGTGTTTTGAATCGTTTTCAGTTAAAATTATTACATCACGTATATTTTACCTAAACTGGCACTGAATAGAATATTCTCGGAAATAAATAGTAGTTTTGCTGAAAGCGTGATGTATTTCAATGTAAAATAGGATAAAATACATGTCGAAAACAAAAGACTTTACCTATGCTTCCGATGTTCTTGAGATGTTACTCGTTTTTTAATAGTTTTTGGTTTAAAATTCTGTTATATTACAATGATATTCTATTCATACTGTGCTTGATATAATACATTCACGGAAATGTAATATTTTTGTTGAAATGACGTGCGTATTAAAGTGGAAAGTGGGATCAAATCGTGGCCGAAAACAATGACTCACTTTCTTCGTTCAAAGATGTTACCGTAATCACTTTTGAATGGTTTAGTTAAAAACTGTTGTATTACAATAATATTCCTCTAATTGACTTGAATAAATACTTGAATGGAAATATACAATATTTTTGTTGAAACTACCCGTTTCAGTGTAAAGTGTTGTAATAATAAATGGTAAACAATTTGCCTCGGGCAGCCGGATTTTGGACTTTTACTGTACTGTACACTGTTTTGTTTACTGTAAGGACCGATGTTCACTTCAATAAATGAAATCGTAAGTTTGCTAGTATTTTGTCCACTTATTTTATTTATACACTATTATTTAAGGTTATCGTAAAGGAAACGCGCATTAATGCTTAAAAGGTACATTTATTCAACATATGCTAATAATAGTTAGAAAAATTAGTAACCATCACGATGTCGACGGTTTCTTTATCGGACCGTTTACAGAGCAACTTAACGTCGATAAAGAGAGTACTGTATATGATTAAGTTACTGAGTTAGAAGTTTTGCAAGTTTTGTTGGATAAAATTGATAGGTTAAAAGTACAGAAGAAATACTCATGTTACAAGTGGTTGTGTTAGTAGATATTTTCAAGTACTTTAGCATTAGAAGTGGAAAGTTGTGTTGAGGTGACGAGTTGACTTGAGACCTTACAGGAGTCATTGATACGAGTATATAGTATGAGTTGGTCAGTATATTACTGTATAACACTTCATATTTTAAATTGTGTTTTATTAAATACTGTATAATGTTCTCTGCAGTAATACATAAAATAAATCTTAATATAAGGAGACATAAGTAAAATATATATTTTGTACATATAAACAGGCAAGCAGTGGATCAATGCAGAGCAGTCCAACACCAGTTGTGAATACCAGCATCTGGTTGTTGTCACGCCTGACTCCTGCTGCTCCTCCTGTTGCCCTGGTGGCTCCTCACCCGTCACCACAGCTCTTCCTGTTACATCTACTACTAACCCAGGTTCAACTCACTAGTGCCCCATCAAGCTTTGCTGGTAAGTGCTTATAATACACAGTAATTTACACTTCTAATTAGAGTTTATTTAATGATAATTCAGAGACTACTACACTAAGCTCGCTACACTGTACACTACAGTATTTTCAATATGAACCAACCTGATTTTAAGATACAACATGCTCTTAAAATTAAATGATTTTAGTCTCAAAATGGCTGCCAATAGCCAAATCATGAGTATCATTTGCTGACCGTTGGGTGGGGTTATTTTACTGGTGTGCAATTAAATGTATATTCCCTTTATGTGTTTGCCCTTAGGACAATTATTTCTTTTTACCTGTATTGTATATATGTGTGTGTGTGTCACAAAACACACACAGTACAATATAGTCTTGATTTCTGCGGTCAATTGAACCCGAGGAGGTCGCGTAACGAAGCAACTTAAGCGAAATAACAGAACATATGGGATTAATTGAAATAGAACTGGGCCAACCCCAAACTACACTTTTTCCAACCACGATACCTATGTTGTAGTAAAAATAACATCTTAATTTTATGATGGTATGCATACACAATTAATATTTCAGAGAAATACAGTAAGCTGGTTAATGTCCATTCAAATAATGGACTCAACTCCCACCCCCTCTTCCCGCTCGCTGGGTCCCTCCGATGTTTGGGGAAAAACAGTATATTTACATTTTTAGTAATAAATGATACCTCAGACTAAAGTTAGGAATATAATTGACATTGCTGGATTCCTTGCAGGACAGAATATTTTGAATGTAACGTCATATATTTTGCACAAAAGATAAAATTTTTGCTCAATTACATCAAATTTGTATGTCTAATGAAAATTTTAGGATGTTTATATTTAAATGATCACCATCTTGTAAGGATTCCAGCAATGTAAATTATATATTTTATGAGCTAAACATATATATCCTCAGTAAATAAACAAATTATACTTCACTCCGTAAATGGTAATTTACAAAGTAATTAAAACATTTCATTCTGGCAGTGCTATAAATGACCAAACTTCGTAAAATCCGCGTAAATCCAGACTATACTGTATTGGTAATTACTGTATTAGACAAAATGGTTTTACTAGGTAGTCTATAATATCCTGAATGATTTCTATGGCAAATGCGTATTTCGTGTATTTACACACCCAGACTTGAATTATATGTAGAGAACACAATTATTTTTTAAATTTATGAGTTTATATTACAAAAACTTACTCCATGTAAATATCAACACCATCTATGAAACATTTATCATTTCTCGCTAAAATATTGTGAACAAATATGATAATCTTGGCAGCCATGGTACCATCCAATTTTTTTCATAGGTCTTATATTCAGTGTTAGTGAATTCACGATCTGAAATCCGGTTCACAATTACGCCCTTCACAGATTTTGAAATTATGACCCAAAAATTTGTGATATGGGAAGAAACTACCCTTAGGGAATTCTGATAAAGTTTTAAATTTGTCAAGCATTAAAATCACTGTATGTATATTTGGGTCCAAATTATAGGGTGAAAATTTGAAAGTTGTCTGAACCAACGACACATAGTGCCCTCGTTGCACTTCATGTACACTAGTGAAACTTTGTATAAAATTTGAAGAAAATTGTATATGATGTTTGGGGCTGCAAAATGTTTAGTTATTTTAGTCATAAAAATTCTAGCTCACCTCAGGGATGATTACAAGGAACTTATTACACACACCTTTTGGGAAATTCGAGAGGTGTGAAGATCAGTGCACCTGGGGCCTTCCACCAAGCCAGATGGATGGCAAAGGCCATTTATGCTCTTAAGATCTTCCTCTTCAGAGAGCAGTTCATCCTCACTGCTCACAAATCGGGACCCCTGAATACTGAGATGAGGAACTGAAATTTTGCCTGAAGACATGTTTTGGGGTAAAGGTATTAGGGCAACATGTGTCTAAATTAAAATTCCACCCAAATATATATAACAAATTTATTTTGTGTTGATTCTTGGTTACAGTGTCACTACAGTATATACTGTAGTGTCTTATATGTAAATTCAGTACTGTAATGTGAAATGTACAGTTTAAAAGTAATTTAACCAAAACTTATATTGGGTGGCTGCTCTTTCATAAATTCCCACAAGCCTTAAGCAAAAATTACTTGATTTATGTTTTCCTGTTACTTTCAAAGTCATATTTTATTGGTAATGGTTAATGTAGTGTAGGAACCCATCAAAACAAGACTTTGCTCATAACGTTGTTTTAACACACTGTGCTGTACTAAGCTTTATAGCTCTAAGCTGAGCTAAAGTCTCATGGAAAAGATATTGTGTCTACCTGTACTGTAAATTTATTTTTGCCTGTCTGATTATTTACTAGGGCAATAGATAATATACTGTACTCTTTATAAAATAATGCTAAATAAAATTTTGTTTCTAGGATCATTTGACACTACCCAAGTGGAATCTCCCTACCACAGTTACAGAATACTGCACACAGTTGCTAGAGGCTGGAGTTTGAAGGAGGAAATTTCAATAAGTTTACCAGTAGGAAGATCCACACCACTGAGCTCGTGATGAGTCGCCACTGTTTGGTCAGTGTTACTCATTTCACCAATTTGTATTGAAGAAAAATATTAGTTTTTGCTTAATTTTATAACAACAGACATTGTCATTCTTCAGGAGGGTCTTATATGCATTGATTATTGGGTCCCTCAGGTGTGTTCTATTAATTCCTCTTAAATGAAATACATCAGTAGCTACCTGGTATACATACACCACCGATTTTATAGGAACTGATGGTCCGGCACCTCCTTTAGTTCAGACAAAACTATGAGGGCGGGCACTTAACTCTCAGCCTGGGGTGAAAGGTAGTTTTGGCTTAAAATTTTTATCTTATAAAATGTAGCTGACTAGACTTAGTAGAATATAACTTGCATTGCTGGAATCCTTGTAAGATAGTGATTAATTTGAGTATAAACATCATAGTTTGCAAAGAGAGATAATTTTTTTTAGTCTAGTGTACTTGTAGTACATTTGGAGTACAAAGTGTGTACAGTAATGTTGCTCAAAATTATGACTTTTTCACATTAATTTGAGTTTCAGTCCATGGTGCTTTAGAGACACAGGAGGTGTATAATTAGTGGGTCAGAGGTGTACAGTATTGTTGAATAATTATTACCTGACTGTTGGTCCCAAGCAAAAGCGGATAATCCGGCAAGACTTTGGAACCAAGAGTGCCAGAAAATTGGTGATTTACCTGCAGTAGTTACTTGGTAATATTTAGTAAGAGTTGTGACATTATATGGTTTGATTTAAGATTTTAACCTTTAAGCCCAGGTTAAGGTGCTGGTATTCCCACTTGCGGGTAAATTGAGAAAAATTAACTTTTCAAAATTATTTTAACCTTTTAAAATTATAAAAAAAAAATAACAAAAAACTATATATTGACCTCTAGAAACTTCTCTGGCCGTGCAGAGGAGGGAGGAGGGAGGAGATAAAGAGACAGTGTTGGTTTGACAGCTGACGCTCGTGGTCCCTCGGCACTTAGCAGCCCTATTTTTAGCTCGCCTTTAGTGTCCAAGGTGGCCAGTTATGTATTTTACAATCTCAATACTTATTTGCTATAAATAATTCATTTAGAATACATAAAATAATAATAATTCCACAAATAAATACATTTATAACATAATCACAGCATTATCTTACAGTAATACTACACTACAATACAACTACACTACTTTTAGCAATATTACTTTGATACAACATGATAAAATAGACAAACAATGAAAATGAAACAAACAAAAGTAGAGTAAATTATGTTCAGGAAGCTTCCCTGTGGCCGAGGTGTGGCGTGACAGGCAAATAGTCTGCCTGGAACCTGATGACCTGCTGGGCATTTAAACAGTGGCGAGAATAGGCGCTCGTTCTGGAATGTCACCCAGGGCCAAAGGGTTAACAGCCTCATCATCACTGAGCATGACACCTCCCTTGTCTCAAATCTTACCATTATATGATTCATCACAACATTGTCCAAACTTCCTCAGTGAAGCTCAGGCTTATGCTGAGAGCTAGGTTCAACTTTACCTGATGAACAATTGAACCATATGAGCAATACGTAACTTCTA
>NW_024739691.1:0-1270 GCF_018991925.1 Homarus americanus | reverse complement strand
GACCCATCGAGGATCCATATATATTTCATTAACCCAATAAAGCAGGGACTTCTACATATAATCAACACCTCACCCCACATTTGAACCCACGATCTTATAATTGTGACCGGGGAATGCTACCTCTGGGCCACCAGGACAATAAAAGCAGTCTAGACTCTGCTATATTTCACACAAAGCCTGTTCAACGAGCTTATGGCGCCGTGAAACTCTAATGGGACCACCCGTGCCGCAGGTGATCAGACCAACGTTTTGCAAATGTGGCTTCGAAACAAGAGGATCCATATTTTCATTAGCCCAATAAAGCCCGTGGACTTCTCATTTAATCAACACCTCCCCACAGGATTTGAACCCACGATCTTATAATTGTGACCGACCTACCTCTGGCTCACCAGGAGACTAAGCATTCTGAACTCTCTATATTTCACACAAAGCCTGTTCAGCGAGCTTATGGCGCCGTGAACCTCTAATAGGGACCACCGTGCGCTTAGGTGATCAGAGCAACGTTTTACCAAATCGGCTGAAACCGAGGATCCATATATTTTTCATTAGCCCAATAAAACCGCAGACTTCTACATATAATCAACACCTCACCCACCAGCATTTGAACCCACGATCTTATAATTGTGACCGGGAATGCTACCTCTGAGCCACCAGGACAATAAAAGCAGTCCTAGACTCTGCTATGTTTCACACAAAGCCTGTTCAGCGAGCTTATGGCGCCGTGAACCTCTAATGGGGACCACCCGTGCCGCTTAGGTGATCAGAGCAACGCTTTACCAATGCAGCTTCGAAACATGAGGATCCATATATATTTCATTAGCCCAATAAAGCCGCGGGACTTCTACATATAATCAACACCTCACCCCACCAGGTTTGAACCCACGATCTTATAATTGTGACCGGGAATGCTACCTCTGGCCACCAGGACACTAAAAGCAGTCCTAGACTCTGCTATATTCACAAAGACTGTTCAACGAGCTTTTGGCGCCGTGAACCTCTAATGGGGACCACCCGTGCCATAGGTGATCAGAGCAACGTTTTTGCAAATGAAGCTTCGAAACGAGGATCCATATATATTTCATTAGCCCAATTAAGCAGCGGACTTCTTCATATAATCAACACCTCACCCACCAGGATTCAGACCCGATCTTCTAATTTGCGACCGAGGGAACGCTACCTCTGGGCCACCAGGACACTAAAAGCATTCCTAGACTCTGCTATATTTCACAAAGCCTGTTCAACTTGCTTATGGCACCGTGAACCTCTAATA
>NW_024739690.1:0-14376 GCF_018991925.1 Homarus americanus | reverse complement strand
GTAACTGCAACTAGAAAAATATGAGGTAAAGATGGAAGAGACAGTTAGCACCAAAACGCGTTTATATACAGTATTTCGTTCATAATTTCCACAGTTGTTCTTTGGATAATAATAACTAATAAAATCGATACAACTTTTTATTTCAGTTATGAGTACAGATTTTTTTGTTTTCCTTTTTTGTGTTTACCATCATAAATCGCCCGGATAGTGGGCAGGGCATGAAGATGAGGGATATTGCAGGGTAAAAACGCTGCGAAAAGGTGATCTATGACACTAAACTCAAGTCCCAGCGTGCTTTGTCTACGAGTATGCGCGAAGAATTTTAATATTTGCCGGAAAATAATTAGCCGAAAAATATGGCGTGTTGTCGTCAGAATGTAAACAAATTAGATCTAACTCTGGTCTCCCTTAAATTGTCAAAAAAACGACGGAGTCAGGGTTTTACTACCTAAGTTAATAGGTATGATTGTCTTATGTTTTGTTTTCTTTGAGTTAATATCCCGAGTCAAAGACTTTATGACCCGCTTGAATCCCATTTTTTATCTTTTCTTTCCGCTCAATAGGTTCGTAAACCTATTCTATTTATAAATGATGAGCGTCATATTGCGGGAATCAAATCCCATATTTTAGGTTTTGATTATTTTCCAATGCCTTACGAGAAGTCTTAGTTAATAAATGAACTGCATGTTCGTATACTCATTGTTCTTCCTCAAGGAGGACTGTCCGACTGGGGGAGAAGCCATTATTTTCAATGGTGCCCTTGTCACATCGTGTTTGGTATCATATCACAAGTTATCTGTGCTTGTGGAGTATGAAGACCGTCTCCAAGTGTTCATCTGTCAAAATAGATTAGTTGGCAAAACGTGCAAGTGCTCAAAATGCGACAGAAAACGAACAGTGAAGAAGAAACATGCCGTTCAGTGCAACAACCGCTCGTACTCTCACGTTCCCCAAAAAAGACAAAACGTAAAATTGCATCATACCAGATACCAACGTAAGTTCATTCTGCCTAACATGCCGGGGGGTTCGCCCTCTGACTAGGAAGCTAGGTAGGTTTCTTTGGTTAGATCAGCTTCTGTTAGGTTGGTAAATTTTTACAAGTTGCCCATGACCTAACAAATTAAATCGATTTTCTAGAAAACGAATCATTTGTGACGGAAATGTTACTCAGAAAAGTTGTTAGAAGTGACGAGATATACCTGGGCCTGGAACCAAAATTATTGTGGGACATTATGGGCAACTTGTAAAAAAAATACAGTTAGGTTCAGTGCATTCTCATTTCCATTTTCGTGTTCAATATGGTGGAAATTGTATCTCCGGAAATTTGGGTTTTATTATTTTTTTTCTGGTGCTAACCATCTACTTCATCATTACCAAATATAAGTTTGTCAGGAAAACGTTTAGTTAATATTTAGAAGTTGCCAACACCTATTTATATATTAAGTACTATATAGGGAGAAAGGAAATAAAAATATAATAATTTATTCTATAGCGTATCTGTCGGAAATTTTTATTTTTCGAGTATTTTAACTGATAACATTACTCTCAATATTAATTGTTGAAAGTGGACTGCCCTCTGAAGTAGAAGGAAAATGTGAGGTAAAATACTGTTAGACCCTTCTCCTTTCACCGCTTACCCAGCTTCCACCACTGGTTACCACTGGCTAGGATCGTATGGACAGAGCAGTGGTTCCCTCACAGGTGTTGTCGAATTACTCGCCAATCCCCGGTAATTTCCCGACGATCGGTATCAGTGTACAGACAAACAACAGGCCGGTAGAGTTCCACCAGGTCACAGAAACACACTTGTGTACTGTAGTCTGCTTTAATAATCACTGATTCTTCACATCACTGTTAACAGTGTAATGGCTTCACAGCTGGACTTCTCACTTCGAATATATACTGTAATCGGCACACTACCAGTGTATATTTCCTTAGTCTTTACACTTTATATTAATTACAACAATTCCACAATACTTGCACAACAATTGTCTTCAGTTGTTCTACTAGCCTTATTCTTTACTCTCTGAGCGGATCGACTGACCCCTAGGTTAGCTTAATTTGTTTAGAGAATACTGGCCACTTCGCCTTTCGGCCGGAGCTGATGGCTTCTTTCTTCTTCTGGATCGTTCTTGAGGTTTCTTCTTGCACTCTTGGTCTTCATTCTTGCACTCATTACTTTGATGGTTTAACTACTCTGATGGTCTTATTTCTTCTTTTTCTTGGTATTCTCATGGTCTTCTTTCTTTTTGTTCTTGGGACTCTGGTGGTCTTCTGTCTTCTTTTCTCTTGATGTTGTTGTGTTGGTTTTTGGATGAATTATATGAATGGGTTATATGATGGTGAATTAATGACAGTCCACATGAAATAGCCAGTCAGTTGACAAGTTTTTTGTGCACCTGACTAAGTTGATCCTCGAACACTTTTACAGCTTAGGACCCAAATTCGCCGCAAACAGAGAAGCTCGGGAAGCAGCCATCCCCTTGGACTCCCCGCCCACCTGGTACGATGTCCTCCATAAACTTCCTGACCTCTCGTATGTCTATGGGAAAGGGTCGCGGAAAAGGGACGTGATAGCTGCCCGTATCATCATTGGGTATGACTTTGCTTGGGAGATTAGTATCCCCGCATCCCCTGAGCAACGCTCTTGTGCATTATGCAGAAGACACGACAGCAGCACCCTTATCCACTACCTCCTAAGATGTCCCCACACACAACGCTTCCGTGACGCCTGCTGGACCACCACTCCGCGACCCCCTGACGGAGACACGATGATCCTCCCCATACTGGCCAGATATTTTGTAAATAACATTGATTATGTGCTAAAGGAATATCCAGCCTTCCTTAGGCTTTAGTAAGCCTCTTTATAATATTTATACTGTATATACTTGTCACACTTGCCAGATGCTTCTGGTGTCAATGTACAGGGGTACCTAGTGACAGCACTAGGATCTCGCTTCCTCCATCAAGGAATAAACAATTGAAATTGAAAATTTTTTATTGAATTTCTCTCAACGATACACCCCAACACAAAGCACATTCATTACAGACGACTTGTTAACTCGTCTTAAGCTTTGAGAGGCGGAAAACGAGGGAGAGAGAGGAAGGGTGAGAGAAGGGAGGAGGGGGTGGGGGCGTATTTTTTCCCTGTGTAATACCTCATCAACATTTCAAACGCTTCTTTACCATAAACAAATAAGGTAGAATGTTAGTACCTGCCAACCCGTGAAATTTCTACCTCCCTTGAGGCCATTGTTTCCGGTGAAGTTTCGACCTCCTTTCATAGTTATTATTTTATGTGTAATTTCTACTCCCTGTCAGTCACTCATACGCTCATGAGTGACACATCTACCAGTCTACCTATGGCGTCAGTCGCTCAAAGACTCATGAGTGACCCATAGACCAGTCTTCCCACCTGCGTCAGTCGCTGAAACATTAATGACTGACACATCTATGGCGTGAGCCACTCAAGTGCATTTTTTTTAAGACAACACTAACGTGTTTATATAGAAAAATTATCTATGTTTTAAGATATTGTACATTAAAGCGATTTAAAATTTACGGCTACAGCATTAAAACAACAAGAATGGTTTTTGACAACCCTGCGGCACGCATCACCCCATCAGAGGAACACTCACCTGGGTGTGGTCTGAGGGTGACAAGCAGAATGTCTGTCTCAACCCACATGCAAATTTGATCCAAGCCAATGTTACTAAGTGTCTGGCTGCGTGCTCTCCCAGGCCACACCGCGTCTGTTTGACTGTCTTTTTGTTTGTCATTCTCGGGTTGAAGTCTTTGAGATTTGTGAGTTAAGTCTACAGTACCAGCAGGTCATTCCTGTCTTTATTTGGGTTATGATTTTCCCTTTGTTTTGTTGTTGTTCTTCTCTTTCAATTATTTTCTTATTGTTCTCTTTGTTCACTCAAGCACTTTCAACTCTCCCTAACTTAGTCTCCTTCCCCTAAAACACACACACACACACACACACACACACACACACGTCAACAAAGCTTTATCTTTACTCTCTCACCTATAAGTAACTGTTTCCCATTTTTACCAATGAAATTCACTTTTACCCGTGGAGGCTGTTATTAAATTCTTGTCCTCCCCACCCCAGCTGTGGTCTATGACACGTGCTGGACCGGGTCACCCTGTGTGTGTGTGTGTATGTGTGTGTATGTGTGTGTGTGTGTGTGTGTGTGTGTGTGAGAGAGAGAGAGAGGGGGGGGGTCACAGTAGGGACCTTTGTAGTAAACTCTGCCATAGACGCGGCAGTTCAATTAGACTGACTGTAACTTTATCTTTCACAGCTAAATTTCCCGAATGATTACTATTGATGGCCTTCTCACTCTCTCTTTCCTTTACCCTTTCCTTTTCTCAAACGTTAACTCACCCCTGAACATGTGAATTACACGAATGCGCTTGGGAACTTCGTGTTTTCTTCTTTCCTTGTGGTTATAAGCATATATATATATATATATATATGTATATATATATATATATATATATATATATATATATATATATATATATATATATATATATATATATATATATATATATATATATATATATATATATATATATATATTTATATATATATATGTATATTGTTGGCCATAAACTAGGAAAATGCTTGGACAGCAAGTCAGAATACCCCGGTGAGTGATATGTTTGTATATGAGAGTTGGGCTATTTTAAAGTGTTATTTATACCCAGGTATTATCAGTTCTGTATATATGTGATAAGTAAGTGCAGTAAGAATTGTATGCAGGAGATGCTTTATAAGTTATTTGTGGAGTAATTATACAAATAATATTAATTTATACTTTATTTTTAGTTTACACAAAAACATAAACAAAAAGAAAACAACGTGGATTAATCACTTTTGTTTCATAGCAGTTTTCAGGCGGAGCTCCTTGGCCATGGCATGGCCATGTTGGGCAGCAGCTTTACGGGCTTCAGCGACCCTGTTAGTTGGGTGCTCAGCCTTTGATTTGAGAAAACCTTTGGCCCCTGGGACCAAGGTATTCTTGGCCTGAGTTTTCAGGCGGTGCTCTATGGCTATGGCCCGGGCCTGTTGGGCAGCAGCTTTACGGGCTTCAGCGACCCTGTTAGCTGGGTGCTCAGCCTATGATTTGAGATGACCTTTGGCCCCTGGGACAAAGGTATTCTTGGCCTGGTGAGGAGGCCTATTGGCCCGGAGCTTTTGTACAGCAGCTCTACGGGGCACTTCTTGGGGAGTATCCCCTTCGGTGGCCATCTCCAGGGGAGTGACCTCTTCGGTGACCACCTCCAAGGGAGTGTCCTCTCCGGTGACCACCTCCAAGGGAGTGGCCTCTTCGGTGACCACCTCCAAGGGCGTGCCCTCTTCGATGACCACCTCCAGGGGAGTGTCCTCTTCGGTGACCACCTCCAGGGGAGTGTCCTCTTCGGTGACCACCTCCAGGGGAGTGTCCTCTTCGGTGACCACTTCCAAGGGAGTGTCCTCTTCGGTGACCACCTCCAAGGGAGTGTCCTCTTCGGTGACCACCTCCAAGGGAGTGTCCTCTTCGGTGACCACCTCCAAGGGCGTGCCCTCTTCGATGACCACCTCCAGGGGAGTGTCCTCTTCGGTGACCACCTCCAAGGGCGTGCCCTCTTCGATGACCACCTCCAGGGGAGTGTCCTCTTCGGTGATCACCTCCAAGGGAGTGTCCTCTTCGGTGACCACCTCCAAGGGACTGTCCTCTTCGGTGACCACCTCCAAGGGAGTGTCCTCTTCGGTGACCACTTCCAAGGGAGTGTCCTCTTCGGTGACCACCTCCAAGGGAGTGTCCTCTTCGGTGAACACTTCCAAGGGAGTGTCCTCTTCGGTGACCACCTCCAAGGGAGTGTCCTCTTCGGTGACCACCTCCAAGGGAGTGTCCTCTTCGGTGAACACTTCCAAGGGAGTGTCCTCTTCGGTGACCACCTCCAAGGGAGTGTCCTCTTCGGTGAACACTTCCAAGGGAGTGTCCTCTTCGGTGACCACCTCCAAGGGAGTGTCCTCTTCGGTGACCACCTCCAAGGGAGTGTCCTCTTCGGTGAACACTTCCAAGGGAGTGTCCTCTTCGGTGACCACCTCCAAGGGAGTGTCATTGTCGGTGACCACCTCCAGGGGAGTGTCCTCTTCGGTGACCACCTCCAGGGGAGTGTCCTCTTCGGTGACCACCTCCAGGGGAGTGTCCTCTTCGGTGACCACCTCCAAGGGAGTGTCCTCTTCGGTGACCACCTCCAGGGGAGTGTCACTGTCGGTGATCACCTCCATGGGGGTGTCACTGTCGGTGACCACCTCCTGGGGAGCGTCACTGTCGGTGACCACCTCCTGGGAAGTGTCACTGTCGCTGACCACCGCCATGGGGGTGTCACTGTCGGTGACCACCTCCTGGGGAGTGTCACTGTCGGCGATCACTTCCTGGGGAGTGTCACTGTCGGTGACCACTTGGGGACTGTCACTTGTTGTGGTGAAGGAGGCAAGGCCTTTGTTGATGAGCTGCTATGATTTAATAGCATTATCTAGCATTACGCAAATAGTTTCTGTATTGAAGCATTCTTTTTGAAAGCCTAATTTGAATTTCTTCAACACCAGTGGAGGATACACCACATATTCATACCTGGCGTACCCGTACTTAGTTTGTCTTCCGCACTTGGCGGAATAATAGAACATTATCCCCTTGTCTGGTAAATTTCTCAGGATTTTTACCTGGTGCCGTAGGAACGCGCATCCTTGTACTACGGTCATGTTATGGTAACCGAGGTCTTCCAGATCGGCAATTTTATCCAACACAAAGTTTACGTTTGTGTAGGGGGGAATTTCAATGGAGACGCTGCAGCCCACAACCCTTACACGACTTAAATTTGTGTAAGCCTTGGCTAACTCGTCGACCACGCTACGGAGTGTGCTAGCGGCTGCCAGGAAAAAACCTTTGTCGTATTCTCCCATTTTGACCAATTCCTGGAGAGTGCGACTCTTGTTGACCACCTCCTGGAGAGTGTGACTCTCGTTGACCACCTCCTGGGGAGTGTCCCCTTCGGAGGTCACCTGGGGACTCTCACTTGTTGTGGTGCAGCGGGCCAGACGGGCCAGTGAGTCGGTAATAAAGTAATGTATTACACAAATAGTTTCTCTATCGAAACTTTCCTTTTTGAAACAAATTTTGAATTTCTGCAACGCCAATGGTGGAATCACCACATATTCAAATTTGACGTACCCGTTCTTAGTTTGTTTTCCGGTCATGGCGGAATAATAAAACATTATCCCCTTGTCTGGAATCTTCTCCAGTTTTTTTACTTCTTCCCGTAGGTACGAGCATCCTTGTACTACGGTCATGTTGTGGTAACGGAGGTCTTCCAGATCTGCAATTTTATCCAACACAAAGTTTAGGTTTGTGTTGGCGGGAATTTCAAGGGAGACGCTGTAGCCCACAACCCTTACACCACTTAAAGTGTTGTAAGCCTCGGCTAACTCGGCGTCCATGCCTCGGAGTTGACTGGTGGATTCTTGAAAAAATCTTTTGTACTGATCACCCATTTTGCAAAGAAAATGTTTTATAGATATATAATAAAGGCACCCCAGGTGCCCCAGGCTCCTCAGGCACTTGTGAAAGAATGTAGTAAGAGGTTACCCGCTACTACAGAGCTGAGTGATGATGTAAACTACAGTGATGACGTGTAGTGATGCTATGAACTGTGTAGTGATGACGTGTAGTGATACTATGAACTGTGTAGTTATGATATGAACTAGAGTGATGATGTATAGTGATGCTATGAACTGTGTAGTGATGATGTGTAGTGATACTATGAACTGTGTAGTTATGATATGAACTAGAGTGATGATGTATAGTGATACTATGAACTGTGTAGTGATGATGTGTAGTGATACTATGAACTGTGTAGTTATGATATGAACTAGAGTGATGATGTATAGTGATACTATGAACTGTGTAGTGATGATGTGTAGTAATACTATGAACTGTGTAGTTATGATATGAGCTATAGTGATGATGTATAGTGATGCTATGAACTGTGTAGTGATGATGTGTAGTGATACTATGACCTGTGTAGTTATGATATGAACTATTGTGATGATGTATAGTGATGCTATGAACTGTGTAGTGATGATGTGTAGTGATACTATGAAGTATGTAGTTATGATGTGAACTATAGTGATGATGTGAACTATAGTGATGATATATAGTGATGCTATGAACTGTGTAGTGATGATGTGTAGTAATACTATGAACTGTGTAGTTATGATGTGAAAGATAGTGATGATGTATAGTGATGCTATGAACTGTGTAGTGATGATGTGTAGTGATACTATGAACTGTGTAGTTATGACATGAACTATAGTGATGATGTATAGTGATGCTATGAACTGTGTAGTGATGATGTGTAGTGATACTATGAAGTATGTAGTTATGATGTGAACTATAGTGATGATGTATAGTGATGCTATGAACTGTGTAGTGATGATGTGTAGTGATACTATGTACTGTGTAGTTATGATGTGAATTATAGTGATGATGTATAGTGATGCTATGAACTGTGTATTGATGATGTGAAGTGATACTATGAACTGTGTAGTTATGATATGAACTATAGTGATGATTTATAGTGATGCTTAACTGTGTAGTGATGATGTGTAGTGATACTATAACTGTGTAGTGATGATGTGTAGTGATACTATGAACTGTGCAGTTATCATGTGGACTATAGTGATGATGTGCAGTGATACTATGAATTATGTAGTTATGATGTGAACTATAGTGATGATGTATAGTGATGCTATGAGCTGTGTAGTGATGATGTGTAGTGATACTATGAACTATGTTGTTATGATGTGAAATATAGTGATGATGTATAGTGATGGTATGAACTGTGTAGTGATGATATGAACTATAGTGATGATGTATCATGATGCTATGAACTGTGTAGTGATGATCTCCCTCTCTTCCCTCCCCACTATCTTTCCCCTCTCCTCCCTCCCTGTCCTTACTAGTCTCCCTCTCCTCTCCTCCCCGCCCTTCCCTCCCTCACCTCCCTAGTATCCCTCTCCTCTCCTCCCTGCCCTTCCTAGTCTCCCACCCTTCCCTCCCTGCCCTCCCTAGTCACCCTCGCCTCTACTCCCTGCCCTCTTTAGTCTCTCTCTCCTCTCCTAACAGCCCTTCCCTCCCTGCCCTCCCTTCTATTCCTTCCCTCTCCTCCCTGCCCTTCCTAGTCTCCCTCTCTTCCCTCCCTGCCCTCCCTAGTCTCCCTCTCCTCTCGTACCTACCCTCCCTACTATTACCCCTCTCTCCTCCCTGCCCTCTCTAGTCTCCCTCTCCCCTCTGTTCCCACCCTACCCTCTAGTCTTCATCCCCTCTCCTCCCTGCCCTCCCTAGTCTCCCTGTCTTCCCTCCCTGCCACACAGAGAGACATGATGTGTGATAGTAGGTCGGTCACGTCTTGGCTATCAGACCATATCCTGAGTGTAGGAGGATGTCTCTCTCTCTCTCTCTCTCTCTCTTTATTTTACAAAATGTCTCCCTCTTTATGTATGCATGTATGTTTGTATGTATGTATGTATGTATGTGCCTGCCTGTCTGCCTACCTGCCTGCCCGCCTGCCTGTTTGTCTGTCTGTCTTTCTAAAAGGTCATACAACAAGTAACCCTCGACGAGCACACGACCTCACCTTAGCGAGAGTTGATGACTTCCACACACACACACACACACACACTCTGAACTTCTTAAATGATTCATTGACACATTATAAACAAAACACCTGTACTACTGTCCTCAACATCTTTGTTTAATAGCCTCAGTTAATTCCTTCCACCAAATATATAATAAGGTAAGATTATGTTACGATAATCTTTTGTTAAATGTTCTATTTTGTCTCAATAAAACAATAACAACAAGAGCAACAATAACGCAATAACAGCAACTTAAACAATATCAACAACATAATCAACAACAACAAGAATAACAACAACAGCAACAACAACTAAAACAATATCAACAACAACAACAACAGCAACAACAACCAACGTCCGATTTTGTTACAATATTCCTTCGTTATTGAATTGACAGAGAGAAGCTCGGGAAGCAGCCACCCCCCTGGACTCCCCGCCCACCTGGTACGATGTCCTCCGTAAACTTCCTGACCTCTCGTACGTCTATGGGAAAGGGTCGCGGAAAGGGGACGCGATTGCTGCCCGTATCATCATTGGGTATGACTTTACTTGGGAGATTAGTATCCCCGCATCCCCTGAGCAACGCTCTTGTGCATTATGCAGAAGACACGACAGCAGCACCCTTATCCACTACCTCCTAAGATGTCCCCACACACAACGCTTCCGTGACGCCTGCTGGACCACCACTCCGCGACCCCCTGACGGAGACACGATGATCCTCCCCATACTGGCCAGATATTTTGTAAATAACATTGATTATGTGCTAAAGGAATATCCATCCTTCCTTAGGCTTTAGTAAGCCTCTTTATAATATTTATACTGTATATACTTGTCACACTTGCCAGATGCTTCTGGTGTCATTGTACAGGGGTACCTAGTGACAGCGCTAGGATCTCGCTTCCTCCATCAAGGAATAAACAATTGAAATTGAAAATTTTTTATTGAATTTCTCTCAACAATACACCCCAACACAAAGCACATTCATTACAGACGGCTTGTTAACTCGTCTTAAGCTTTGAGAGGCGGAAAACGAGGGAGAGAGAGGAAGGGTGAGAGAAGGGAGGAGGGGGTGGGGGCGTATTTTTTCCCTGTGTAATACCTCATCAACATTTCAAAGGCTTCTTTACCATAAACAAATAAGGTAGAATGTTAGTACCTGCCAACCCGTGAAATTTCTACCTCCCTTGAGGCCATTGTTTCCGGTGAAGTTTCGACCTCCTTTCATGGTTATTATTTTATGTGTAATTTCTACTCCCTGTCAGTCACTCATACACTCATGAGTGACACATCTACCAGTCTACCTATGGCGTCAGTCGCTCAAAGACTCATGAGTGACCCATTAGGGTGTGTCATAGGAGGGAAGATGAGCTAAAACTAATGGCCCATCACTTTTTTGGTAGATTTTAGTGTATATAAACAGAAAATAATTTCAGTTTCAATATTTTGCAACCTTTTGCTAGGTAAATTTTAGCGTGAAATTTATCGAAAATCTAACGTACAGCTGCATTACAATTAAATAGTGAACATTGCTGTTACGAGTTGGGGATTTAGAATATAGTTATACATCTACCCAGATCCCAACAGGTAACAACAAAAAAAAAACAAAGACAATCGGACTATAAAAGGGTAGACAAAGGATGCGAGTTTTCGTTGTATATAATAAAGTACCATAAATCCCTAAACAAAATATTCAGCTTATAAATTACCCTTAACCAAACTTAACCTAAACATTAACAGTATATACATATTAATACAACATAAACCATTTTGAAGCAAGTGGACGTGGGGGAGGCAATACAAAATACAAGTACTTAAGTGAGGAGCTGAGATGGCTGACGAGTAAGGCTGAGTATTGTAGAAGACGGTAGGTAGTCACTGCACGTAGGTTTAGAGGATAGATGATCCTGTGGTCACTTCCCAGAGCCAAGTGCTCTCTCCTCGAATTGGAGCTCACAAAGAAGACTTGGAGGAAGTGACGTAACAACCAGGATATGGAGAAGGGAAACCCCGGAGTGGTAACTAAGACGAGTCATACTCGTGTCTCGTCCCTAGATGGCGTTGCTCGTGGTGCTGGGTAGGTAGATCAGGACAATAGATGGCGTGGTTCGTAGTGCTGGGTGGAGGGGTTCGTAACACACCCCCCTCCAAAGACCTCCGTAGCGCGGGCGCGAAGGAGGTGATCACCTGGTGCGTCTGGAGAGTAGCTGCTGCATTTCCACTGGAGCTCGGGATAAGGAGTCTGCAATCAGGTTATCGACCCCCTTTATGTGCCGGACTTGTAGATTATAGGGCTGGGTGAGGAGAGCCCAGCGGAGGATTCGCTGGTTGGAGGTCTTGTTGGTTTGGATGAACGTGAGTGGGTTATGGTCGGTGAAGACTAGGGTTGTTTGTGGGCAAGACTGGAGGTAACATTCAAACTTCTTTATTGCCAACACCAGAGCCAGGGCCTCCTTCTCTATGGTCGAGTAGTTGGTCTGATGTTTTTTCAACTTGGCGGAGTATATGCCACAGGGTGAAGAACATCAGTGGTTGGGTCGGGTTGTAGGAGCACAGCCCCCACTCCGACACCACTAGCGTCGATTTGCAGATGGAAGGGCGAGGTGTAGTCAGGGGGTGGACTACAGGCTTGGAGGCAAGGAAGGCTTTGAGGCGGTGGAAAGACTGGTCGCACCTCTGGTTCCAGATGTAAGGGACCGCAGAACTGGTAAGGTCTGTGAGGGGTCCGGCCACGCTGGAGAAGTTACTGCAGAACCGACGGTAGTAGCCGCACATCCCCAGGAAGCGCATGAGTTCCTTCCTCGTCCTTGGAGTGGGGAAGGACAAGATGGCTTTAACGTTTGCGTCCTTGGGTCTCACCATACCATGCCCAACGATATGTCCCAGGTAAGTCACTGAGGCCCGGCCAAAAGCAGATTTAGCCAGGTTTATGGTGAATCCAGTCTCTTGCAGTCGTGCAAACAGTATCTCCAAACGCACCAGATGTTCGTTCCAGCTGTCCGACACCACCACCAGGTCATCCAGGTGGCGAACGTCCCACCTAGGTCCTGAATTAGGGAAGTTGATGGCCCTCTGGAATGTGGCCGGAGCATTAGAAAAGCCAAACGCCATAACCAAATATTGAAAAAGACCAAATGGAGTTATAAATGCCGAGATTATTTTTGCCCTATCCGGTGAGTCCCACTTGATAATAATATCCTTTCAATAAGTCCACCGTACTGATAAATTTGGCACAGCCTATGCTGTCTATTATATCTTCAATTAAAGGTAAAGGATAGGAGTCTGAGACAGTGACCTGGTTCACTTTACGATAATCGGTACAGAAACGAAAAGTGCCATCGGGTTTTGGAATGAGAAGGCAAGGTGAAGCCCAGGGGGAGGTACTAGGCTCAGCTAAGTTATGTTTTAACAAAAAATCTACCTCCTTTTTCATAATCTCTCTTTTTTGTGGATTTAGTCGATATGCCGATTGCCTAATGGGTTGTACATCATCTGAGATTAGCTTAATATCATGTTTAAGCATATTGCAAAACCCTGGGAGGTCTGACGTGACTTTAGGAAATGTTGATAATAACTTAGTGAGATCTTTTGCTTGAGATGGATTCAGAACAGAAAAATACTCATCCAAGTTGTTG
Organism: Homarus americanus; assembly: GCF_018991925.1. Lineage (NCBI taxonomy): Eukaryota > Metazoa > Arthropoda > Malacostraca > Decapoda > Nephropidae > Homarus > Homarus americanus. The sequence goes on along the minus strand of NW_024739690.1, from coordinate 1,047 downwards.
AGTATGTGACTGTTAGCAGGGTTTTCTTTAGGTAAAGGGAAGTCTAAATTCTCCAATAGGTCCATGTCATCTGTCTCCGGCTCCGGCCCTGACAAAACCTTATGCAATACAGGTTGGCTTATAGCCTCTGGGATGTCTTCCTCTGACTGCCTGGAATGGTAAAGTTTCATGAGATTAATGTGAACAAGTTGTGAATCTTTTCTGCGATCAGGAGTATGGACTATATAGTTGAGGGGAGATAGTTTATTAGCATCGACTTGAAAGTTTTGATGGAACCGTTCCAAGCAACCTTGGGACGGTGGGTGGTAAGCCGAAGAGGTACAATGGTCCGCACTGGGGTCTTTCATCACCTGTTTGAACAAAGATGGATCAGATTGTTGGGCTGTAATGAGCTCATCCTTCCTAATGGTCTTAGTGTACAGATCTTCTGTGGGTAGGAAGATATTAGAGGTGGTTTTAGACGAAGAGGGCCCATTTTGCACACTCTGTGACCGGGTGACAGCACAAGATGGGAAAAGATGAGGAATAGTTTCTTTAAGGTCAGTGGTGGAGTTGACAGGTAAGGGAGAGTCGACTGTCTTTATGCTAGGAACCACTAGATCTCCTACCAAGTCATTACCCAATAATAAATGAATGCCGCACACAGGCATTGGGTCTTTCCTTATGGCTATTTGCACTTCCCCAGTAATCAAGGGACATTGGAGGTGCACTTTAGCTAAAGGATAAGAAGAATGGGATGAGAGATCCGAAATTAGAACACTCTCATTAGTAAATGCGGTAGATATATCAGGAATGACGTTAAACAGGAGGATAGATTGTGCTGCGCCCGTATCACGTAGTATACGAATAGGGAAAGAACGAGACCCCTCTATGATTGAAATTTTTCCCTCATAGGTGAATGAAGAGAAGAGATCCTGATGGGGCCTTTCCACATTGGTGTTTGCTATTGGTTTGGATTTGGGATCCAGGGAACTACTTTTTAGCAGTTCGACACTTTTGGTGTTTACAAGACTGGATCGTATGGCCTGGGTTTTACAGTAAGAACAA
>NW_024739689.1:0-5372 GCF_018991925.1 Homarus americanus | reverse complement strand
AGGGGACATTGTTATAGACTTTAGGTCCTTTTGTTATGCTCGATCAGGGGCCTTTGTTATACCTGCTGTTCAGGGACTCTGTTATACCTCGATCTAGGGCCTTTGTTATACTCTGGATCAGGGACTTTGTTATACTCGACCAGGGACTTTGTTATAATTTCGATCAGGGACTTTGTTATACTCCGGGAGCAAGGGACTTTTTGTTATACCTCTTCGGATCAGGGACTTTGTTATACTCGATCAGGGGACTTTGTTATACTCAATCAGGAGAATTTGTTATACCCGATCAGGGGACTTTGTTTTACTCGATCAAGTTCTTTGTTATCCTCGATCAGGGGACTTTGTTAAACTCGATGAGTGGGCTTTGTTATACTCGATCAGGGGACATTGTTATAGACTTATAGGGTCCTTTGTTATACTCGATCAGGGGCATTTGTTATACTCGTTCAGGGGACTTTGTTATACTCGACCAAGGGACTTTGTTATACTCGATCTAGGGCCTTTGTTATATTTGATCAGGGGACTTTTCTATACTCGACCTGGGAACATTGTTGTACTCGATCATGGGTCTTTGTTATACTCGATCATGGGGCTTTGATATACTCGATCAGGGAACTAAGTTATACTCGATCAGGGGCCTTTGTTATAATCGTTCAGGGGACTTTGTTATACTCGACCAGGGGACTTTGTTATACTCGAACTGTAGCCTTTGTTATACTTGATCAGGGGGCTTTGTTATACTCGATCAGGGGACTTAGTTATTCTCGATAAGGGGGCCTTTGTTATACTCGATCAGGGGACTTTGTTATACTCGACCAGGGGACTTTGTTATACTCGATCAGGGGCCTTTGTTATACTTCATCAAGGGGCTTTGTTATACTCGATCAGGGAACCCTGTTATACTCGATCAGGGGCCTTTGTTATACTCGTTCAGGCGCTTTTGTTATATTCGATCAGGGGGCTTTGTTATACTCGATCAGGGACCTTTGTTATAATCGTTCAGGGGACTATGTTAGACTCGAACAGGGGACCTTGTTATACTCGAACAGGGGACTTTGTTATACTCGATCAGGGGACTTTGTTATATTCGATGAGGGACTTTGTTATTCTCCATCATGGGACTTTGTTATACTCGATGAGGGCCTTTGTTATATTCGATGAGGGGACTTTTTTATACTCGATCATGGGACTTTGTTATACTCGATGATGGGCCTTTGTTATACTCGATGAGGGGCCTTTGTTATACCCGATCATGGGACTTTGATATAATCGATCAGAGGACTTTGTTATACTCTATGAGGGGGCTTTGTTATCCTCGATCAGGGAACTTTATTATACTCGGTGAGGGGACTTTGCTATACCGGATCAGGGGACTTTGTTTTACTCGATGAGGGGGCTTTGTTATACTCAATGAAGGGACTTTGTTATACTCGATTAGGGGCCTTTGTTATACTCGATCAGGGGCCTTTGTTATACTCGATCAGAGGACTTTGTTATACTCGACCTGGGACTTTGTTATACTCGATTTGGAGCCTTTGTTATACTTGATCAGGGGGCTTTGTTATACTCGATCAGGGGACTTTGTTATTCTCGATAAGGGGGACTTAGCTATACTCGATGAGGGGGCTTTGTTATACTCGATCAGGGAACATTGTTAAACTCGATCAGGGGCCTTTGTTATAATCGTTCAGCGGACTTTGTTATACTCGACCAGAGGATTTTGTTATACTCGATCTGGAGCCTTTGTTATACTTGATCAGGGAGCTTTGTTATACTCGATCAGGGGACTTAGTTATTCTCGATCAGTTTTGTTATAATCGTTCAGAAAATTTCGTTATACCTCGATCAGGGGGCCTATACTCGACCAGGGAGTTTGTTATACCTGACCAGGGACTTGTTATACCTATCAGGGCCTTTTGTTTAAACTCGATGAGCGGCCTTTTGTTATACTCGTCAGGGACTTTGTTATACTTGATCAGGGAATTTGTTATACTCGATCAGGGACTTTGTTATACTCTCGATCAGGGGACTTTGTTATACTCGATCAGGACTTGTAATACTTATTGAGGGGCCTTTGTTATACTCTGATTCAGAGACCTTTGCTAGGCCTCGATCAGGGGACTTTGTTATACTCGATCAGGAGACTTTGTTATACTCGATCAGGGGACTTTGTTATACTCGACCAGGGGACTTTGTTATACTCGATCAGGGGACTTTGTTATACGCGATCAGGGGACTTTGTTATACTCGATCAGGGGACATTGTTATTCTCGATAAGGGGGATATTGATATACTCAATTTGGGGGCTTTGTTATACTCGATCAGAGAACTTTGTTATACACGATGAGGGGCCTTTGTTATACTCGATCAGAGGCCTTTGTTATACTCGATCAGGGGACTTTGTTATACTCGATCAGGAGAATTTGTTATACTCGATCAGGGGACTTTGTTATACTCGATCAAGGACTTTGTTATACTCGATCAGGGGACTTTGTTATACTCGATCAGGGAACTTTGTTATACTCGATGAAGGGCCTTTGTTATACTCGATCAGAGGCCTTTGTTATACTCGATCAGGGGACTTTGTTATACTCGATCAAGGACTTTGTTATACTCGATCAGGGGACTTTGTTATACTCGATCAAGGACTTTGTTATACTCGATCAGGGGACATTGTTATAGACTTTTAGGGTCCTTTGTTATACTCGATCAGGGGCCTTTGTTATACCTCGTTCAGGGACCTCTGTTATACTCGACCAGGAGACTTTGTTATACTCTCGATCTAGTGCCTTTGTTATAATTTCGATCAGGGACTTGTTATACTCGATCAGGGGACTTTATTATACTCGATCAGGGGCCTTTGTTATACTCGATCAGGGGCCTTTGTTATACTCGATCAGGGGACTTTGTTATACTCGACCTGGGACTTTGTTATACTCGATTTGGAGCCTTTGTTATACTTGAACAGCGGGCTTTGTTATACTCGATCAGGGGACTTTGTTATTCTCGATAAGGGGGTCTTTGTTATATTCGATCAGGGGGCTTTGTTATACTTTTTCAGGGGGCTTTGTTATACTCGATCCGGGGGACTTTGTTATTCAAGATAAAGAGCTTTGTTATACTCGATGAGGGGGCTTTGTTATACTCGACCAGGGGACTTTGTTATACTCGATCAGGGGCCTTTGTTAAACTCGATCAGGCCTTCGTTATACTCGCTCAAGGGACTTTGTTATACTCGATCAGGGGACTATGTTATTCTCGATCAGGGGGCTTTGTTATACTAGATCAGGGAACTTTGTTATACTTGATCAGCGGCCTTTGTTATAATTGTTCAGGGGACTTTGTTATACTCGACCAGGGGACTTTGTTATACTCGATCTGGAGCCTTTGTTATACTTGATCAGGGGGCTTTGTTATACTCGATCAGGGGACTTAGTTATTCTCGATAAGGGGGCTTTGTTATACTCGATGAGGGGGCTTTGTTATACTCGATCAGGTAAATTTTGTTATACTCTATCATGGGCCTTTGTTATACTCGATCAGGGGACTTTGTTATACTCGATCAGGAGAATTTATTATACTCGATCAGGGGACTTTGTTATACTCGATCAAGGACTTTGTTATCCTTGATCAGGGGACTTTGTTATACTCGATGAGCGGGCTTTGTTATACTCGATCAGGGGACATTGTTATAGCCTTTTAGGGTCCTTTGTTATACTCGATCAGGGGCCTTTGTTATACTCGTTCAGGGGACTTTGTTATACTCGATCTAGGGCCTTTGTTATACTTGATCAGGGGACTTTGTTATACTCGACCAGGGGACTTTGTTATACTCGATGAGGGGACTTTGTTATACTCGATAAGGGGACTTTGTTATACTCGATGAGGGGACTTTGTTATACTCGATCAGGGGACTTTGTTATACTCGATCAGGAGAATTTGTTATACTCGATCAGGGGACTTTGTTTTACTCGATCAAGGACTTTGTTATCCTCGATCAGGGGACTTTGTTATACTCGATGAGCGGGCTTTATTATACTCGATCAGGGGACATTGTTATAGACTTTTAGGGTCCTTTGTTATACTCGATCAGGGGCCTTTGTTATACTCGTTCAGGGGACTTTGATATACTCGACCAAGGGACTTTGTTATACTCGATCTATGGCCTTTGTTATATTTGATCAGGGGACTTTTCTATACTCGACCTGGGAACATTGTTATACTCGATCAGGGGACTTTGTTATACTCGATCAGTGGGCTTTGTTATACTCGATCAGGGAACTTTGTTATACTCGATCAGGGGCTTTTGTTATAATCGTTCAGGGGACTTTGTTATACTCGACCAGGGGACTTTGTTATACTCGATCTGGAGCCTTTGTTATACTTGATCATGGGGCTTTGTTATACTCGATCAGGGGACTTAGTTATTCTCGATAAGGGGGCGTGTGTTATACTCGATCAGGGGACTTTATTATTCTCGATAAGGGGGACTTTGTTATACTCAATTAGGGGGCTTTGTTATACTCGAACAGGGAACCCTGTTATGCTCGATCAGGGGCCTTTGTTATACTCGTTCAGGCGCTTTTGTTATATTCGTTCAGGGGACTATGTTAGACTCGAACAGCGGACCTTGTTATACTCGAACAGGGGACTTTGTTATTCTCGATCATGGGACTTTGTTATACTCGATGAGGGGCCTTTGTTATACTCGATGAGGGGACTTTGTCCTACTCGATCAGGGGGCTTTGTTATACTCGGTCAGGGAACATTGTTAAACTCGATCAGGGGCCTTTGTTATAATCGTTCAGGGGACTTTGTTATACTCGACCAGAGGATTTTGTTATACTCGATTTGGAGCCTTTGTTATACTTGATTAGGGGGCTTTGTTATACTCGATCAGGGGACTTAGTTATTCTCGATCAGGGGCCTTTGTTATAATCGTTCAGGGGACTTTGTTATACTCGATCAGGGGACTTTGTTATACTCGACCAGGAGAGTTTGTTATATACTCGACCAGGGACTTTGTTATCACCAGTCAGGGGCCTTTGTTACCAGAAGCTCGATGAGGGGCCTTTGCTATACTCAGTCAGGGGACTTTGTTATAACCTTGATCAGGGACTTTGTTATACTCGATCAGGGGACTTTTGTTAACTTACTCGATCAGGGGACTTTGTTATACTCTATCAGGGGACTTTGTAATACTTATTGAGGGGCCTTTGTTATACTTTCGATCAGAGACCTTTGTTATACTCGATCGGGGACTTTGTTATACTCGATCAGGAACTTTGTTATACTCGTTCAGGGGACTTTGTTATACTCGACCAGGGGACTTTGTTATACTCGATCTAGGGCCTTTGTTATACTCGATCAGG
>NW_024739688.1:0-5741 GCF_018991925.1 Homarus americanus | reverse complement strand
TTACCCTCCTCATCAGTATAGTTTAACAAATTCTCGTCAACAGCAGCATCAGAATCTTCCTCCTCTTCAGATCTGCCAGTGCATTCTTCCTTTTGCTGATTCTCCTCTCTAATTTTTCTTATCATTGAGACAGCTTTTTCTCTAACAGTCATGTCCTCATCTGCACACATACCAAGAAGAAGTTGATCTGTGTGGGCGAAGTATGCATTTCTCTGGACAGCCTTCTTCACTATCGTCTCCTCCTCACTATTCAGGTGTTTCATATATAGCAGGGACTGGAATACGTTCCTTGAGCCGTGTGTTACGTAAGGGTGTATCTTGATGTAAAACCACATTGGAGCACTGAACTTTATTATTGTAATGACAATTCTTTTCAACTCATGGCTGGATCTTGATGTTGCTACATACAGCCTGAGGATTCTACTCCATAAGGTGTTCCACCTTGACACACAGGGAGGACCTGGCTCAATAGCAGCCAAGTCATCTTCAACAACACCTGTGATAGCTCCTTTACAAATCCTATACAGGTATTTCTGATCCCAGGACAGATCTTTCTCCACTTCATCATTAAACACAGGGAAATCAGGGAAACTGACTGGCTGGAAGGCGACAACTGGAAGCTCAGACAAAGACTCCTTGATCTGCTTTCCAATGGGACCACGCCAATGCTCAGGACCACTTGGTTTACCATCATATTGATAAAAAACTGCGCGGAAAGGCAGCTCATTTCCGTGAAGCTGACATATGAAATAATGGAGCGGGTGACCAAGTAACATTTCAAGATGATGAATGACTCCATTTTCTGATCCTACATTTACATTGGTTCCATCACAACCAACACACACAATGGGCTGCTGGGTTTAGATTTTTCTCCACCAGAAACTCGTGAATAGTTTTGGCAATCTGCTTTCCGTGTCCAGTCTTGGGAGTCACATGTGTGAGATATTCATTGCCAGGCTCAACCATGATGACATAATGATCTTTCACCATCATCCTCGAACTCCATTTCTCGGTCTTCTCATTCTTTATCATCACACAAGTGGCGGTCTTCTTACCATCAAAATAGAGTGACGTCAAATTATCTAAACTAGCCATCTCAATTTCTTGCCTCTTAAATCGGTATTTTTGTCTCGCATCCCGCAGCTTATGTGGTCCAATAACCTGACTCTTGTCATCCTTTGTGATAATGCCATAGTCAGTTAAGGTGGCAGTAGCAATGGCAGCTCCAGCATAATCACTAATCAAGTATCGGTCACTAGCGGCAACTTACCCAGGTCTCCCCTACATTACAGTACAGTAACACAACATTGAGAAATGAAATGAGAAAAGGCTGATAATCAATATAGACATAGCACCATACTCATCTGCAACAAGACAACTTAAATGAAATAAGAGATATGAAAAAAAAGTTGATAAACACTGAACAGAACATTGCACCGCCACAGCAGCTGTTTGGCTAGTACTGTAGGTAAATAAAAAAATTTCAGTAGAAAATGCGGCAGACTAAACCTCGACATATCAGCTTCAAATTTGGCATGGAGTCTTAGATATGTATAAGGAACAATGCCTGAAGAGTGCAGCTTTGAGCAAAATTTCACTGCCCCTAATTGTACAGTGTGTGTAAGTATGTGTAAGTAGTAGTATGTAGATATTATAAAGAAATATATGTAAAGTATATGTGTAAGAAATATATGTGTAAAGTGTGTAAAGTATGTGTAAAGTATGTGTACACTGTACAGTGTGTGTAAAGTATGTGTAAAGTATGTGTATAGTGTGTGTAAAGTATGTGTAAAGTATGTGTAAAATATGTGTAAAGTATGTGTAAAGTATGTGTATAGTGTGTGTAAAGTATGTGTAAAGTATGTGTATAGTGTGTGTAAAGTATGTGTATAGTGTGTGTAAAGTATGTGTAAAGTATGTGTATAGTGTGTGTAAAGTATGTGTAAAGTATGTGCATAGTGTGTGTAAAGTATGTGTATAGTGTGTGTAAAGTATGTGCAAAGTATGTGTATAGTGTAAAGTATGTGTATAGTGTGTGTATAGTGTGTGTAAAGTATGTGTAAAGTATGTGCATAGTGTGTGTATAGTGTGTGTAAAGTATGTGTATAGTGTGTGTAAAGTATGTGTATAGTGTGCGTAAAGTATGTGTAAAGTATGTGTATAGTGTGTGTAAAGTATGTGTATAGTGTGTAAAGTGTATAAAGTATGGCGTAAAGTGTGTGTATAGTGTGTATAAAGTGTGTGTAAAGTGTATAAAGTATGCGTATAGTGTGTGTAAAGCGTGTAAAGTATGTGTACAGTGTGTGTAAAGTGTGTAAAGTATGTGTATAGTGTGTGTAAAGTGTGTGTAAAGTGTATAAAGTATGTGTATAGTGTGTGTAAAGTATGTGTATAGTGTGTAAAGTGTGTGTAAAGTATGTACATAGTGTGTGTAAAGTATGTGTATAGTGTGTAAATGTGTGTAAAGCGTATAAAGTATGTGTATAGTGTGTGTAAAGTATGTGTATAGTGTGTGAAAAGTGTGTGTAAAGTATGTGTATAGTGTGTGTAAAGTGTGTAAAGTATGTGTATAGTGTGTGTAAAATGTGTGTAAAGTGTATAAAGTATGTGTATAGTGTGTGTAAAGTATGTGTATAGTGTGTAAAGTGTGTGTAAAGTATGTGTATAGTGTGTGTAAAGTATGTGTAAAGTATGTGTATAGTGTGTGTAAAGTGTGTGTAAAGTATGTGTTAAGTATGTGTATAGTGTGTGTAAAGTATGTGTAAAGTATGTGTAGTGTGTGTAAAGTATGTGTATAGTGTGTGTAAAGTATGTGTAAAGTATGTGTATAGTGTGTATAAAGTGTGTAAAGTATGTGTAAAGTGTGTGTAAAGTGTGTGTAAAGTATGTGTATAATGTGTGTAAAGTGTGTGAAGTATGTGTATAGTGTGTGTAAAGTATTTGTATAGTGTGTGTAAAGTATGTGTAAAGTATGTGTATAGTGTGTGTAAAGTGTGTAAAGTATGTGTATAGTGTGAGCAAAGGATGTGTAAAGTATGTGTATAGTGTGTGTATAGTGTGTGTAAAGTATGTGTATAGTGTGTGTAAAGTATGTGTGTAAAGTAAAAGCATGTAACAGTGTGTAAAGTATGTGTACATGTGTATAGTGCAGTGTGTATATAGTGTGTGTAGCATGCATAGTGTGTGTAAAGTATGTATATGTGTAGTACATGCATAGTGTGTGTAAAGTGTGTAAATATAGTATAGTGTGTAGTTATGTGTATAGTGTGTGTAGTAAAGCATATGATAAGTGTGTGTGCATAAAGCATGTGCATAGTGTAAAGTGTGTAAAGTATGTGTACAGTGTAAAGCATGTAGAAAGAGAAGCCGACGTGTAAAGTGTGTAAAGTATGTGTATAGTGTGTAAAGTGTGTAAAGTATTTGTAAAGTATGTGTATACTGTGTAAAGTATGTGTATAGTATGTGTAAATTATGTGTAAAGTATGTGTATAGTATGTGTAAAGTATGTGAATAGTGTGTGTATAGTGTGTGTAAAGTATGTGTATAGTAAGTGTAAAGTATGTGTATAGAGTGTGTAAAGTGTGTAAAGTATGTGTGTAGTGTGTGTAAATTATGTGTAAAGTATGTGTATAGTGTGTGTATAGTGTGTGTAGAGTATGTGTATAGTGTGTGTAAAGTATGTGTATAGTGTGTGTAAAGTATGTGTATAGTGTGTAAAGTATGTGTATAGTGTGTGTAAAGTATGTGTAGTGTGTGTAAAGTGTGTAAAGTATGTGTATAGTGTGTGTAAAGTATGCAGTGTAAAGCGTGTAAAATGGGTGTAAAGTGTGTAAGCGTGTGTAAAGTCTGTGTAGTGTGTGTAAAGTGTATGCAGTGTGTAAAGTGAGTAAAACGTGTGTAAAGTCTATGAAAACTCTGTAAAGTGTGTAACTCTGTAAAGTGTGTGTGTGTGTGTGTGTGCGTGTAAAGTCATAATATAAAAATACACATGAAAAAATCTCTATAATATTAAGAAAAATCAAATGAAATATATTTTTCACTGAATATTTCATTTATTTTAGGAAGAAATTATAGGGGGTGAAAAGTTATAATCCCTCCTCATAACATTAACTATAACTACTGGTTTAAGGAGTATCATTGAACTTAATCTATCATCGGGTATCAAGAATTAATTTGTATTTACATCAAGCTTGTCTTGCTTTTTATTCCTATCATAAGTAAGAGAGGTCAGTGAACTTCATCCTGGGTAAAACATGTTTCTGTGTGTGTGTGTGTGTGTGTGTGTGTATTTTTGGGTGTATGTACGCGTATGTGAATGAGTGTGTGAGTATTTACATGTGTGAAAGAATGGGGTGGGTGACGGGTTCGTGGCGCCATCTATCGAGCAGCGTCCGAGTTACTCCCTCAGTCACTCTCCTAATTCATCAGTTCTCACTAAGATACATTACAGTCCGCTATGTATCAGGTGGTTATTATGGCTTTATAAAATATATTAAATAATTATAGTGGAAATATAACTCAATATATGATAAAACAGGAAATTAAACATTTTATTTAAGGGAGGAATGAATGTCGACGAATAGAATAGTTCCCCCAGCAAGCGGTCGGGTTTTCTGCCGTTCAACCACGAGACGACCGGGAAAGCACTAGAATACTAAAATGTTGTCTAGTTAAAGCCTCATAACCACATGTAGAATCACCTGTACATTTAGCCTTGTAGAGCCTGACATATACAAGGGTTGACTATACAGGACTTTGTGACTGGGATAAATAGTCTTTCACACAGATTAAGACAGAAGATGACGCAACAGTCAACACAGATCATCGACTTGGATACTTGAAGCAAAACAAAACTTACATTATACACAGGAGTTATCAGACCTAGCTAGTTTATGTTACTTTATAAATAACTATTCATGGGAGACAAACTGGCTTATTAGAGATTTTAAAGAGTGAAAAAGATCTTGCAGAGACCTCTTGAGCAGACCCCCAGACCTCTTGAGCAGACCCCCAGACCTCTTGAGCAGACCCCCAGACTTCATGAGCAGACCCCAGACGGCCAGGGCCTCTACTAGTACTACTCAACCCAGTGGTACTCTGGTCAGTCATATTTGGTTGAGTTGGTGTGTATCTGTACGAGTATTTGTCTGTGTTCGTTCTATTCAATAATAATATGTAAAATTTCCCTGATGACGGTAGACTTTTATCACTGATACTATGGGATATTATTAACGATTCAAAATAAATATAAAAAGGTGAAAAAAAATGACAAAGAAAAAGTAAAAAACAATAATAACAATAAATACATGATTGAAAATTTTTAACCATAATATGATGAGAAATTGAGTGACTTTATTTCTATATATCTGATGTGTAGTTTGTCATGACCCTGATTATCTTAACAAGTGTGAATAGTGTAATGTCTCTAGCTGTAGCCCTGACCATAGTTCTGCCCACACACACACCCATGGTCACGTAGGCAGGGTATAGCAGGGACTACCAACCAGCAATACCCACCCCCCCCCCTCACCTCAAACCTAACCTAACCTTAACTCCTCTTGACCCTTACACCACCTCTCTCTCAGTCCTCACCATCCCTACCACTATCACCCCTTACCATCCCTACCACTATCACCCCTTACCACCATCCCTACCACTATCACCCCTTACCACCATCCCTACCACTATCACCCCTTACCACCATCCCTACCACTATCACCCCTTACCACCATCCCTACCAC
>NW_024739687.1:147500-150215 GCF_018991925.1 Homarus americanus | reverse complement strand
TCATTTATTTTGATTCCATCAGGCGTCCAGTTGGCTGTAAAGGCCATCTCTGCTGTGGGCAAGCAGTATATCAAAAGAGATATGCTGTAATCATTTAGAAGAGGCAAGTCTTGTAAGAGTGCAGCTGGGGCCACAAAACTGAAACCTAGAGTTAACTGACACAATAGCCTTGAAAATACCAGACAGCAGGCCTGACTCCTCCCTCCTTCCTTCACCACCTCATCCTCTCTTTAACCTCAGTCTCCTCCTCCATCCCTACCACTCTCTCTCTCTCTCACGACATTCCTCAAACCCTCAGTATTAACTCTCCTTGAATCCAGTCTCTCCCTCCCTCCCCCTTCAATCTCCGCCATACCCGTCTCATTTGACTGGCTCATGCCCGCCACTCAATAACCTGGTCTATCCTTATTTTCTACACCTCATGCTCGCCTGGTATTGGTGATCCCCAAGTGACTCACCATTTCGTCTCAAGATCTCCCGCCTCTGCCTCCCATTTGTCGGGGTCGGCTGGCGTCATCGTCTGGACCACAGATTGCACATTTGCCCCCCCCATTGGCCACGGCTGACATCATAACCTGGACCACAGTTTGTGTTTTTTTATTTTTTGGCTTATTGGTTGAGGGTTTCGGTTGACATCATCACTTCGTACTATGAAGAGTTACACGTTCTATCTCTTATCGGTGGACTTCAAATTCAGCGCATCATCTGGACCACAAAAGGCTTTAATTATACTCTATTGGCTGGTCCCGGTTGATGTCATCGCCTGGTCTAAGGTCGCGCTTTCTGTATGTCTTATTGGTCGGAGTTGTAGCTGACGTCATCGCTGCTTTAAGTTCAGTATCAGCTATTGGTCCAAGTCAAGATTGACTATACCAGCGTGGCCTCAAGGGTTTTGCCCTTACTATGTACTTACCTTGTGAAATCCACCCTCGTCATCGCAGATCCGGGGTCTTATATGTAACACCAGCTATTAGTCAGACCCTAACCCACGTCATCACTGTGTTGCTGAAGTGGAGTCCTCTCCTTGCCTGCTACCGGTCAGTCTGGCTCCCGTCAGTATCGGGTGAAAAAAATTAAATTTATGAATTCTTTTGTTTTTTGAATCGGTTTGTGATATTAGGAATATTGCATTCTTATTTGATTGTGCGTTGCTGGATAAATACTGTTGGGCGTTTTTGGATTTATATCAAAATATGTTTATTGTGCAAATGCTCATACACACCAGCTACTTGGATTGTGTGATGATCAATGCGGATATAATGTTAAACCTCGTTAAAGCCTGACTTTCATTCTGTCATCTCATTACTGAAGTTGCAGGTGACCCTGTAACCTGGGAACATAAACAAAGTGAAAGAATCATATAATTAGTTCCTGTTGTTTGCTGATATTTAACATTTGCAGTATTATACAACCTCGGCACCTCTAACATGCTCCTGGCGGAAATACCTTCCCAGTTTTTGCCCGGCGGCGCCGCCACTGAACACTTGAAAAACCACCGCATGATCTCTCTAAACCATTGTTCCTCGAAGAATAACAAAGCAGCGAAATTTTAAAATTTTAATTCTGATCAGTTTAACAAAAGAATCTAATATATTAACAATGTTATAACACGAATAGGATTGGGGGAGGAGGAGGAAGTGTACCGCATGTTGTTGTTAAGTGTTGTGAAGGGAAGATCCGTTTAAACAAAGTGACATCAAAACACATTGTCTCTTTACTGACCTCTTAATTAGACTTTCAGTCGCTCATATTTTCCTGCGGGTGTTGGTTACTACTGTCCATCTTATCGACCCAGTGACGCATCATAGCAGAGCTGTCCGTGTGGCAACTAGAGATAGTGTACAGTAGGAAGTACTAGCGTGGCGTGACTGATATATGCAGACTCAGGCCCAACAAACTGTTATCAGGATGAATCGTGATTTCCGGTGTTCAGGAACATAAACTCTTTGTGTGTGTCGTCAGCTACAGTTTATTTTGACGTGACTTAATATGGTAAATCTGTCTCTCAGGTCTATCTTGGGTAGTATCAATTTTATTCAGAACAAAATTAAAAATTGTATTAAAGCTCGGTCTCTGGTACAGCAGGCGGTGACAGTGTGGAAAGAATGGCATGACGATTTGAAATCTCAGAACGTAAAGGGCAGGCAGAGTCTTGATGATGTACACTAGTCTTGTCAACGATGAAGGATTTCAGCGGGTACTGGGGCAGGCCAAAAAGGCATTAAGAGCAGAGAGTCAAAGTCGAGGAGACGGTGGAGAAGACGAGAGTTAGTGACCAATAAACCGCGCACATGAGCCACAGTCAGCAAGTTCTTACCGCGAATGTTCCTCCGTTGCCTTGCACGAAGGAAGCACAAATTCACTGACTGATTGACTGGAAGTTGAAACATAAAACTAATAAAAAAATCAGGAATTACACAAGACGCTCTTGTCTTAACATGTATAGTTCCTCCATAAAATAAGTGTTTGGGTACACCAATCTTAAGATAAGATCGGTAAGAGGCCAATCTGAATCTGAAATCTAACTTTGTTCGTGCCACTTGGTTGGGTGGGATTAGGTCCAGGGATTAGAGTCAGGTCGATAAGTCAGGGTACATTGAATTTTAACATATCTTCATTTGAGAATATTCATCGACTGTTTTCTTTACGTGAATCATGACGGCGTAACCGATATTAATGGCAGGTTACCCCGTCTCTCGCCTGACCACTCGTTAT
>NW_024739687.1:142500-145000 GCF_018991925.1 Homarus americanus | reverse complement strand
ACGCTCCTCCAGGCTAAAGTCTCTTCTTTTTATTTATCCTTTTTTTGAAACACGAGAAATGCTTTTGTTTCGTGGAGGTAGAGGGAGGTAAGGGGTGGGAAGGAGGCTGGAGAGGGAAGGAAGGAAGGGAGAGAAAGAGGAAGGAGGAAGAAATGAGAGTAGGAGGAAGGAAAGAGGAAGGAAGGTTAATCTCTTTTCCTTCTTTCATTTTGGTCCTATCCCCCTTTCCTTCCTACGTCTTCCACTCTTCTTTTTCTTCCCTTCATTTCATCTCCATTCCTTTTCTGTCTTTCTCTCCTCCCTTACTCCATTCCCCCTTCATTCCATCTCTTCCTCCCTCCTCACCCCCCGTCCGTCCCTCTTTCCCATTCCCTTCCTCCTTTAGTCCTCCTCTTCCGTCCCTCCCTCCTTCCCTTCTCTCCCAGACTTATCACAGGTATCAAGACCTGACTGAATTACTCAGAATAGGCAACTGTACCAGCTATGTCAATAAATTTATTAAACCCTTCCCCTCAACCCTTCCCTCAACCCTTCCCCCTTCACCCTTCCCATTTCTCCATGCCTCTCCTCCTTCCCTTCCCCACCCCATCCACACCCCACTCTGCATCCTCCCTCCCATGTCTCATCCCTCTCCACCTCCCTCCTTCCCTCTCCCTTCCACTTTCCTCTCACCCCCCCTCCCCCTCTCACCCCCCACTCCCCCTCTCACCCCCAACTCCCTTCACCCCACCCTCCACTCTTCTCTCCCCGTCCACCCTCTTCTCCTCATTCTCCACCTCACAAACCCCAGAGAGCTCGTCACGGAATAGTTTGTGTCTTGGGTACATAATGTTGCCTGCTGAGTCCAATCGTCTGGCTTTCACACCCACAGTACAGCAATAGGTGGGTCACACAGCCACAGTAGAGGGGTCACACAGCCACAGCAGAGGGGGTCACACAGCCTCAGTAGGGGGTCACACACACAGCAGGGGGGTCACACAGCCACAGTAGAGGGGCCACACAGCCACAGTAGAGGGGTCACACAGCCACAGTAGGGTCACACAGCCACAGTAGAGAGGTCACACAGCCACAGTAGGGGGTCACACACAGCAGAGGGGTCACACAGCCACAGTAGGGGGTCACACAGCCACAGTAGAGGGTCCACACAGCCACAGTGGGGGTCATACAGCCCAGATGGGGGGTCACACAGCCACAGTAGGGGTCACACAGCCACAGTGAGGGGTCACACAGCCACAGTAGGGGTCACACAGCCCACAGTAGAGGGGTCACACAGCCACAGTAGAGGGTCCACAGCCACAGTAGAGGTCCCACAGCCACATGAGAGGGGTCCACAGCCACAGTAGAGGGGTCACAGCCACAGTGAGGGGTCACACAGCCACAGTAGGGGTCACACAGCCACAGTGAGGGGTCACACACAGCCACAGTGGGGTCACACAGCCACAGTGAGGGGTCCACAGCCACAGTGGGGGTCACACAGCCACAGTGAGGGGTCACACAGCCACAGTAGAGGGGGTCACACAGCCACAGTGGGGTCACACACCACAGAGGGGGTCACACAACAGTGAGGGTTCACACAGCCACAGTGGGGTCACACAGCCACAGTGGGGGTCACACAGCCACAGTGGGGTCACACAGCCACAGTGGGGTCACACAGCCTGAGGGGGTCACACAGCCACAGTAGGGGGTCACACAGCCACAGTAGAGGGGTCACAGACCACAGTAGAGGTTCACACAGCCAGAGGTTCACACAGCCACAGTAGGGGTCCACAGCCACAGTGGGGGTCACACAGCCACAGTGGGGTCACACAGCCACGGTGGGGTCACACAGCCACAGTGGGGGTCACACAGCCACAGTGAGGGGTCACACAGCCACAGTAGGGGTCCACAGCCACAGTGGGGGTCACACAGCCACAGTGAGGGGTCACACAGCCACAGTAGAGGTCACACAGCCACAGTGGGGGGTCACACAGCCACAGTGGGGGTCACACAGCCACAGTGGTCCACACAGCCACAGTGAGGGGTCACACAGCCACAGTGGGGTCACACAGCCACAGTAGGGGTCACACAGCCACAGTGGGGTCACACAGCCACAGTGAGTCCCAGCCACAGTAGGGGTCACACAGCCACAGTGGGGGTCACACAGCCACAGTACAGGGGTCACAGCCACAGTCCACAGCCACAGTGGGGTCACACAACACAGTGAGGGGTCACACAGCCACAGTAGAGGGTCACACAGCCACAGTAGGGGTCACACACAGCCACAGTGAGGGGTCACACAGCCCAGTGGGGTCACACAGCCACAGTGGGGGTACACAGCCACAGTGAGGGGTCACACAGCCACAGTAGGGTCACACAGCACAGTGAGGGGTCACACAGCCACAGTGAGGTCACACAGCCACAGTGAGGGTCCCCACAGTGAGGTCACACATACAGTGGGGGGAACACAGCCACAGTGGTCACACAGCCACAGTAGGGGGTCACACAGCCACAGTGGGGGTCA
>NW_024739687.1:85000-137500 GCF_018991925.1 Homarus americanus | reverse complement strand
GCCTGGCCGTGTAGATCGGGGGTGGTAATGGACCTTTTGAGATTTCGTAGCTTTTTGGGAACCATGTATGGTTGTTGTCGTTATCTGGTGGGAGTCTTTGAAGGAGTTCTTGCTCTGATCGTTCTATCTTTTGCCAGATTCTGCTGGCCAGGGTGTGCAGCTGCTGGTTGATGGGTTTCATTCTCAGGTCTCTATGTATCTCGGCTGTGGTTCTGGTGAAGGGGTATCTTTCACCTGTGACGAATCTTAGGGCTTCATTTTGGACCACCTGTAATTTTAATATTTGAGTGGTGCTCATAGTATGAAGAGGTATTGCTGGGTAAGTTAATATCGGTGTGATAAATGATGTCACCAGGCGGAGTTTTATTTTCTCAGGAAGCGCTTTAAAGCGGTATAGTTTTCTCAGCTCTCGTCTTGCCTTTTCCTTCCTGCTGTGGACATGATGGGAGTAACCTGTCGTGGATATATGTTGGCCCAGAAGGGTGCCTCTGCTTTTGTGTTCTATCTGGGCATTATTGGTTACTAATGGATGGGTTTTCCTTCTGCATAAGGATATCACTGTGAATTTCGGGAGACTGGTTTGGATTTTCCATTGTTTTTCGTAATTATTTACCCTTTCTAATTCCCGCCTGGTGTTGTCGACCTGTAACGCTCGCGATTTTCCTTGATGTGTTGTTATTTGAGTGATGTCGTCTGCATACATAATATCTTCGTTACCTATTCTAGTGGGAGGCGGGGTGTCACTTGTGTAGATAATATATAGGGTGGGGGAGAGGACGCTTCCCTGAGGGACTCCACTCATGAGTGGGAAGGTCTCTCCTGTGTGTTGTCCTACCCTCAGTCTAGCATTTCTGCCGTCAAGAAAGTTGCAAAGCAGCTTTTCAATGTTGGTGGGAAGTCCGAGTTGGAGGATCTTATATTTTAGACCGTCGTGCCAGACTTTGTCAAATGCCTTCGCTACATCCCGGAGAGTTAGATTACATTGTCTACCACTCGCCGCGGCTCTGGCTATGTTTTCACATGCCAGGGCTATCGCTGTTGTGGTGGACTTCCCTTTCCTGAACCCGAATTGTCTGCAGTTGACTCTGTTTGTTGTTTCCAGGTGATTTCTCAGACGGTTATTGATGATTTTTTCTAGGATTTTTCCAGGTACTTCGAGGAGGGAGATCGGTCTGTAGTTTAGTGGGACGGCGGGGTTCTTTCCTTGTTTTGGTGTTAGGGTAATAATGGCCTCTTTGAATTTAGTTGGGAAGTAACCCGAGGCCAGGCAAGCGTTCATTGTGGTTCTCAGTCTCTCCATGGCCGGGTTGTTTATGTGGCTGAGGATCTCCTTGGTGATGCCTGAATAACCAGGGGCTTTATTTTTGGTATTGGAGATGGCTCTGTTGAGTTCTTCCGAGGTGATTGGTTTGGACAATGGGCTGTCCGCTCTCAGATCCTCCCATATGATTTCAGGGGAAGGCTGAGTGCGGTGTGTCTGGCCCCGGAGTTCATCAAGGACGAGCTCCTCGTGGGTACCATCGAATCCCCTATTCTCTTCATTTGTGATTCGGAAGATGTTCCTCCATATGTCCCTGAATATGGGTTCTTTGTCTTGGTCGTCATATATTTTACTTCCTGCGTGGTCAGTTATATATGATGACTCGTTATGGCTGCAACCTTTCAATCTCTTAACTCGACGCCAGAACTCTCCTGGATCGTTGTATGTATGTGAGAGTTGTTCAACTATTTCGGCCCATTTAAGGTTGCTTTGTTCCAGAGATCTTGTTTTTATTTCCTCCCGTATTCTTCTGTATGTATTGTAGCTTACGATGTCCCAACCATGGGTCTCGGCTCTCTGTTGTAGCAGTTGGAACTGGTTTGTGAGGGCTATGAGTTCTGGAGTCTGTTGTGGGTGTGGGAGAGTTCTGTTGCGTTTGAGAGGCGTGGCCTCCTGGTAGGCTGTTCCTATGGCTTCACACCATGTGTTGATTTCTTCGTCTATTATGTTCACCGGCTGACTGTCTATGGTCTGCAGGATTGTCATGCCCTTGACCTCAAGTTCGGCTGTAGCTTTTTCGTTGAATAAGTCCCAGTCGGTCTGCTTGGCGATTCTCCGTGGTGGAGCTGGTATAGTTATTGGTGTTGCTGAGATGGTCGTGATTATAAGTAGGTGGTCGCTGGAGGTTACAGGGCCTTGTTCAAAGAGATAGTTGTGGAAGCATCTGCCGTTTGTTATTGCTATATCTGGAGTAGTGGCTGAGTTCCTACTGTAGAACGTGGGGAAGTCTGGGCCTATTAGCTGGGCTTTTTTGTTTGTTATGAAATCAGCGAGGCCTCTTCCAACATTGTTAGTTGTCCTCTTACCATCTAGTAGAGGATGTCTGGCGTTCATGTCTCCAATGATGTAGGTTGGGTGGTGGTATGATAGGAGTCTGTGGAAGTCCCCGTAAGGCAGGTAGTCCCTGCGTGGTGGGAGGTAGGTTGTGGCTATCATGATTGGCCCTGTGGTCAAGTTGATTTGAACAGCGAGAGTTTCAAAGTGTGTACATCTCTGGCTGTGAGGTGGGGAGGGAGGTGGTAAGGTAAAGGGAGGAGGGGTGGGGGGGTAGAGGTGAAGGGGTGAAATCGCTTGTAGGTTATTAAGTTTGTAATCGTGTGTTGTGGACGCCCCCGGCAGGTAGTGTGAGAGACACACGACGTCTGGGTATATTCGTTGTGTTGAGGAGGAGCCAACCCGGTATAGTGTAGTGGTCCAGTCTAGTGTCCATGGACCAGTCTTGGGTATACCTGGTCTGGGCCGGTATTATACTGGTTCTGAAGAATTGTGCTGGACCGGTCTAGTACTCTGACTCTTGCGTGCAGTATAAGGTATGGCCTTATGTGTTGAGTCCACGGAGGTATATTGAGTCCAGTTTGCTTAAAGGGTCAATAGTAGGGGTTGGGGGTGATGCTGTTTTTGGAACCTGCTTGTGTGTGTGTGTCTGTCTGTGAGTCGTAAAATCAGTGCTGTGCTAACTTAAACATGTACAGAAACTTGGGTGTGTCGGTATTTTTTGTGAGCAATATAATCGTCGTCTCTAAATACTTTACACACACACACACACACACACACACACACACACACACACACACACACACGGGTCGAGAAACAGCCTCATGCCAACTTTGAGCTCGTACTGTGAACCATCAACAGGTCCAGTATGTTAATTCTTGTGTGGTATACTGGCGGGCAGAATGGATTGACGAGATGTTGCTGCTGGTCACTATAATTATTATACCTCTTGTTGGGGTCCAGGACGAAGGTAATATTGTACTTCTTGTTTCTTATCCCTGAAAGTTGGGAGGAGGTGTCAAGGACATTATTTTGTGTGTGTCGTTAGTGCTATTTTCCTTTACTATTGATCTGGATTGAATATTAAAAATTGCTCTAGTTTCTTTGACAACGTTTTCCGCGCGAGGGACTTTTTTTTCCAAGCACGAGTTAATTCTCTGTCGTCAATTGGTCTATCATTACTAGAAAGTATTATTTTCCTGTATTGGAGATTAATTAATAAAAACCATTAATTGATTCACAAGTTATATAATAAAATAATTAGTCGTCAGTTTAATTCACTAAAATAAAGTGGTGGAAGTAATAGTTGCGGGGAGGAAAGACTCTCACGTTACAGTCTAATTTTATTCTGTTGGTGGGGGAAAAATGACTTGTGGTCAGGAAGAACAGTAAAAAAAAGCTGGGTTTTTCGGCACAATACAACTCTGGAAACCTGATTTAATTCTCACGAAATGTAACACAGGAGAACTAGTGTGTTTCATCAGAGCACAACACTTGACTTAAACACGTGAACCATAATGTTGTTTACTGGCAGGTGTGAAGGTAAACGAATGTCTTGAAATTACTTTTGTAGCTCAACATACAATCATAGAGCAAACCAATTTTTATGCACAGCAGCTGTGCCACGCTGACTTAGCAGGAACAGCAGGTGGCAGACCGGGGTAGCAGCCGCAGCAGCAGCAGGAGCCAGCAGGCAAGAGTGGCGAGACTCACCCTGGCCCTCATTTAGATGCCCCGAGTCTAGCTCAACTTGATCTGCAACTTGTGACGCCATCGATAAAACCGGCCGCTGCTCCAGACCCCCACGCGCTTAGAATACCTCAGTCCATCGCTCCCTGGGGGCTCCTGCCAGGGCCCTGCCAACTCCTCCAGGAAGGTCTACACGCCTCTGCTTCTACTATGGGCACCTGACCCTTCATGGACCGCTGGGTCTTAGTGTAGTATTCCACAGAGAGTAAGTTTTCATCTTAATGGGTGTTTCGCATGAATTCCTGCAGCCTTGCCAGTAGTAATCTTCATGACCTGTTCTACGGGGCGGGACCAGGGTGAGAGGACGGGGGTGTTGGGGTCTCTTTATGTGGGTGTAAGAATGAGGACGAGGGTTGTCTCCTGGCTGAAGTGGGAGTTGGAAGGGTTCAGTGATGCTGTGGTGTACTCAGAGGGTCTGTGAACGTCCCTTATTCGACACACTGTATCAATGGATCCCTTGATAGCAGTTTTCTTTAATGTTACACTTGATATAAAAGACTGATCACTCAGGCATATTATTTGTGATCTTTACAAGTAGAAGGAAAAATAACCTTATTTCTCTTAAGTTTATTGAATTTTCGTCTTATCATAGAGTAAACACTGCTCTCAAGAGAGTTGTATGGGGGTGTGTGCTCTTATATTTATCAGTAAGGCCACAAAAATTGCGATTGTTAAAAAAAATATATATATTTGGGGACCAGGACACTTCAACCATTAGAATATCACAGAGTACAACCTCACCTCTCTGATTTTACATTTGTTGAGAAACATGAACCAGTTTTTCTCTCGGGAAAGTGAACAAGATCCATGTTGGCATGAGGGTGAATTTCTCCCCGACTATCTTCTGGGAGGGAACAAGCGTCTTTTTTTCTGTGGGAAGGAAGGAGTGTGCAGCAGCCACCACGGACGGGCGGGGCTTACCACTGTTGGGCGCTCATCCACAAGCCTAAATCAAAGTTTCTTTTCGTAGATGGAACCAACATATTTCCCAACTTTCACCTTTTCACTGTTTACGTCTCCACTTTCAGATCTCCGAATCTTTAAACTCACTTTATCCTCCAAGAAAAAGGCTCCACCACATGTTGGCCGCCCAGGGTACAAATTTTTCATGGGTTGTGAGGTCGTGGTTGAGGCGAGGCTGCAGGTTGTGTTCTACTTCGATTTTCTTGGCAGAAACACCAAAATTGTTTTAAAGATTTAATGGTTGAGTCATATTAACGTTGCGGGGTGTTTTCCGGTGTTCACTAAGTGCGCCTTTAGTCTTCCTCCAGCCATTACCTTGACACATCACCTCATGGCTTATTCTCTCCTCCAAGTGTTAATATTTACTTATCGTTTAAATTCCAGAAATTAAATCTTCTACTCTTCCGTTGGCTGCACACAGCGGTATATACAAAAAAATACGAGTTTGTAAACCTTTTCGATCACATAAATGACTTTGTATTTAATATTGGGTTGTATATTTTTGCCGCGTCGCCTGCTGGGGGAGAGAAAAAGCTTGTACTGGGGTCTGTGAGAACAACGACCAGAACAAGTCTGTCAACTCCTATTATAATTTAAAATTCTACACCAAAAGGCTTGTGTATTTTCTCCAATGATTATATGAACTCAATCATCATATTCTTTTCGTTGTAAAGAATATTGAAGTTTGGCCCAACCTGTAGTCGAGAGTTGGTCCATCTCTTGATCAACAGGTTGATCTTTATAAACACAAACTTTTCTCAACTAACATCAGGAGAACACTGGTGAGGCAACAACTATTATATTGAAGATATTTTTATCAACAGTATTTGAAAGTTGAAATTGTGACCTTTTGATGTAATTTAAATTTCAGCTTTTTTATTTATTTATTAACTCTCAACAATGAAATTAGTAATATTAGACTCTTGAGAGCACAATGACCCCAGGTGTGAATATGTTAATAAGGTGGGGAGGTGACCCAGTTTAAACGTTGATAACAGCCAAAACTTTTCAACGTTAAGTCTCATCGTTAATACTCGAAATTTATTGTTTTGTAAAGATAAAAAAAAACTTCTGTATCAGAGTTGAGGAAAGTGGAAGGTTTAGGCGCTTATGATGCTAGTCTCTAGTCCAATTCTTCTTGGAATATATCAAGACTAATGTGACTTACCTAATGTCAAGCTCATGTGTGTTAAAATGTATCGGTGGTGATCGATAAAGACACAGGTTTACTGATCAAAGAAACAACTTTTATGTCACAAAGTCTCGTGTTTTATTGTGTATAAAAACCGCCTCGACAACAGACAATAACAATTACTGGCGGATCAAACATGTGTAGTCGTGTAGTGTAACCAGCCGGTGGCACAACATATAAATTGTACTCTTGTGTTCTGAAAGTTTTGTAATTAAATGATATCAATCTTGTTGTGTGACGAGCATTAAGTATCTCCATGTAGCGTGCACACACTCCTTTAGTGGCCCAACACTCGGGGGAAGTTAAGCATTATTTTCACTCTTATGCTTCTCTTCAGTTATCATTTAGTTATGCCGGTAAAAACTAATATATACTATAGCTTTTCTTTTTCTTCTTCACCCTTGACTCACTCTCTGATACTCAAAGTTTAAGTTACTTGTTATCTTTACCATGCAGTCTGGCGGTGGGCCTCTTCTCTGCCAGATACTGTTGGCAGGTACTGGAGGGTGCACTGGCGCTTGTCTAGCCTGGATTATTGGTACCGATATTGAAATAGTTTATTTAGCCAGAAAAATATGGATACAGAGTCGATAATAATAACAATATTGACATGGCTCTGCCAGTTGAGAGCTTGAGCTCTCATTTATCTCAAGGAAGTATTATGTAAAATTTAGTATCATCTGGAATAGTACACGTAACCTGGTGGTAGTAAGAATATATCAGAATGTTACCACCGGTATCACTTCGTTATTTATTTATTATACATTAATATGATCAGGGAGGGAAACAATACAACACGGGTTGTGTTAAGGTGAAACAAGAGGCCAGGCGGTCAGTATCGTGTCTTGTCGGCAAATTATAATTATTGCACTGGTAATTTTTATTTTCTTGACAATTATGATATAATGGTTTTGGTGGTACAATAAAAGTACGAATATAAATTAGGTATTACAAAAATATTATTTCTCAGAAAATGTATATTTTTTTAGAGATGATTTAAAGGAAGGGAGCGCAGTCTTTTCTCAGATGGGTGGGGGTAAGTTTTTCCACACCTTCACACCGTAATATTTTATAGAGGTCTGGGACTGAGAGGAGTGTAGGAGTGGTGGTCTCAGTAGCTCTCGGTGCCTTAAGTTGTATCTCTGATTATTCCGTAACTGGAAATAATTGTTGTTAATCAAGTGGTTGACCGATTTGTAAACAAATAGGGCACAGCAGTAGGTGTTAATAGCCTTGAATGTTAACATTTTCAATTTAGCAAATTGTTCATTTGTGTGATAATTTTTTTTCGAGTAGGTCATTGTCCGCACAACTCACTTCTCTCCAGTAATCAGAGGCCCCCATAGTGTGTGACAGTGTGTGACAGTGTATGACAGTGTATGACAGTGTGTGACAGTGTATGACAGTGTGTGACAGTGTGTGACAGTGTATCAGGTGTTGGTAAACAAGATCATGTTAGATTTTTTCATTGCTGCAAGAGTGTGTTGATGGCAGCGAGGCGACGAAAACAGTTACAGCTAAATTCACCCTCTTGTGTGGACTGAAGAACAACAATGATGAACAACACCAGGCGAGAACACACACACGGGGGTTACCATCGCTACCAGTAAGATTATTAAAAGTGGGTAGCAATTTAGGAGGGAAATAAAATGCCAATATTTCACTCATTAATATGCGAGAGAAAACAATTCAACTCCGGGGAAAATTGAGTGAAGGCGTGAGGGTAATGTTAACGTGGGGAGCTGGCAACGTGACGAACACACACAGCCAGACCCAACTGTGTGTGTGTGTTTAATTCTACGCTATTTTTTTTTACATACAACTATTTGGCATAATAGCTATCTTTATCTCTTATATATTTACACATATGAGACACCCAACCCTATACATACACATGAGGGTAAAAAAAAACCTCTCTCTCTCTCTCTCTCTCTCTCTCTCTCTCTCTCTCTCTCTCTGTTGATGGTGAGGCGACGAGAACAGTTACAGTTAAATTCACCCCCTGTGTGGACTGAAGAACAACACTGCTCAACACCAGGCGAGAACACACACACACACACACACACACACACAGGAGGAGTAAAACGTTCATCCTAACAAACGTTGACCACAGGAGAGAAACGTTTTATCTCTTGCTGACTTATGATAAAACAATAAGTCTCCTTAAAATTACATTAATAAATTTACTTTCTAAGAACCTTAATTATTCGCATCTAATCGAAAATCTCACGGCAAAAAAAAAATATATATAATTTTTTATCATATGTGTTAATTATCTAAGTGAATATATCTCAATACGGTGAAATCGTGAAGTAATTTATATAGTATTTATTTTTATTTTACTTTGTATATTTTTGTCTTGGTATGTTAATCACCCAGTTAGGGATGTTGTTATATTTTTATCTTACGAGAAATATTCATCTTACGAAACCTTGGAGAATCTGACTACCACCCCACGTCCTCCCCTACCTAGTTCCCCCTACCCACTTCCCCCTACCCACTTCCCCCTCCCTACTGCTCCCTCCTCACTTCCCACTCCCCACTTCCCCCTACCCACTTCCTCACTTCCCCTTCCCCCTTCCCAACCCACGAGGTCCTCAAACCCCCGCTTTGTTGATATTTCTTCACACACAAAATATTAACTCACAGTAGCTTTTGTGTTCCGTGTGCTGGGGTAAACAAACACTCGGTAAACACACGATCTTTTTTGTTTGTTTTTGTTTTGTTTACTTATTTTTTATTCTAAATTGTATCGTAAACAAGAATGTTATTTCGTGTGTGTGTGTGTGTGTGTGTTGGCTCCTGCTAGACTAACTTAAAGCAAGTGGTGATGTGGCCTTACCTGTATGAAGTAAGTGGTGATGTGGACTTACCTGTGTGAAGTAAGTGGTGATGTTGGCTTACCTGTGTGAAGTAAGTGGTGATGTGGGCTTACCTGTGTGAAGTAAGTGGTGATGTTGGCTTACCTGTATGAAGTAAGTGGTGATGTTGGCTTACCTGTGTGAAGTAAGTGGTGATGTTGGCTTACCTGTATGAAGTAAGTGGTGATGTTGGCTTATCTGTGTGAAGTAAGTGGTGTTGTTGGCTTACCTGTGTGAATTAAGTGGTGATGTTGGCTTACCTGTGTGAAGTAAGTGGTGATGTTGACTTACCTGTATGAAGTAAGTGGTGATGTTGGCTTACCTGTATGAAGTAAGTGGTGATGTTGGCTTATCTGTGTGAAGTAAGTGGTGTTGTTGGCTTACCTGTATGAAGTAAGTGGTGATGTTGGCTTACCTGTGTGAAGTAAGTGGTGATGTTGTCTTACCTGTATGAAGAGTAAGTGGTGATGTGGGCTTACCCCACCTGTGTGAGCCAGTGGTGATGTGGACACCTGTGCATGAAGTGAAGTGTTGATGTGGACACAGCCCACATGAAGTAAGTGGTGATGTGGGCTTACCTGTGTGAAGTCAGTGTTGATGTGGAAACACCTGTAGCAAATGAGAGTGGTGATGTGGACTTACCTGTAGAAGTAAGTGGTGTGTGGAAACACCTGTGTTGAGTAAGTGTTGTTGGCTTACCCTGTATGAAGTAAGTGTTGATGTGGGCTACCTGTGTGAAGTAAGTGGTGTGAACTACCTGTATGGGTAAGTGGTGATGTGGAGGCTTACCTGTGTGAGTAAGTGGTGATGTGGGCTTACCTACCTGTGTGAAGTAAGTGGTGATGTGGGCTTACCTGTGTGAAGTAAGTGGTGATGTTGGCTTACCTGTATGAAGTAAGTGGTGATGTTGGCTTACCTGTGTGAAGTAAGTGGTGATGTTGGCTTACCTGTATGAAGTAAGTGGTGATGTTGGCTTATCTGTGTGAAGTAAGTGGTGTTGTTGGCTTACCTGTGTGAATTAAGTGGTGATGTTGGCTTACCTGTGTGAAGTAAGTGGTGATGTTGACTTACCTGTATGAAGTAAGTGGTGATGTTGGCTTACCTGTATGAAGTAAGTGGTGATGTTGGCTTATCTGTGTGAAGTAAGTGGTGTTGTTGGCTTACCTGTATGAAGTAAGTGGTGATGTTGGCTTACCTGTGTGAAGTAAGTGGTGATGTTGTCTTACCTGTGTGAATTAAGTGGTGATGTGGACTTACCTGTGTGAAGTAAGTGGTGTTGTGGAAACACCTGTGTGTGAGTGGTGATGTGGACTTACCTGTGTGAAGTAAGTGGTGATGTTGGCTTACCTGTATGAAGTAAGTGGTGATGTGGCTTATCTGTGTGAAGTAAGTGGTGTTGTTGGCTTACCTGTATGAAGTAAGTGGTGATGTTGGCTTACCTGTGTGAAGTAAGTGGTGATGTTGGCTTACCTGTATGAAGTAAGTGGTGATGTTGGCTTATCTGTGTGAAGTAAGTGGTGATGTTGTCTACCATAACGTTATAAACATGTTCCTTTCTCCTTCTTCCTCTTCCATTTCTTCCTCTATTTCTTCTTCCCTTTCTCCTCCTACTCCTCATCTTCCCTTTTTCATCTTCCCCCTTTCCTCCTCCTTTTCTCATTCTCCTCCTCCTCTTCCCCTTTTCCTCTTCCTCCTCATCCTCTTCATCCTCTCTTCCTCTCCCCTTTCTCTTCAACTCTCTCCCATTCTCCTCCTCCCCTCCTCCTCCTCCTCCTCCTCTTCCTTCTCCTCTTCCTTCTCCCCTTCCTTCTCCCCTTCCTTCTCCTCTTCCCCTCCTCACGCTCAAGAACAGAAAACACCCAGTGGTCACCTCACCCCCAGCAACGTTTCTCTCAGGTATTTGTGAAATGTTCCGCCGAGGACGTTAGTGTGTGTGTGTGTGTGTGTGTGTGTGTGTGTTTGAGTGGGTGGTTACGAACGGTTCATTAGCTCACCAGGTTCATCATCACGCAGGAGTCAGCGGGTTGTTGTGTGAGTGTAAACAAACCGGCGTGACGTCACTAGCAACGTGTGGGCGCCTCTCAAACAACTTCCAACTATATTTACTTATTGTTGCGTTCTGGTGCATTCATGTAGTGTTGTGGTGGGCGGCCTGGGTCTGTAGTGGGTGGCCTTGGCTGGGTAATGGGCGTAATTAGTAATTTGTGGATGACCTAGCTAAGGGATGGGCGGCTTGGCTGGATGGTGGGTGGCCTGTCTGGGTGGTGGGCGGCCTTGGCTGGGTAGTGGGCGTAATTACTAATTTGTGGATGCTCTAGCTAGGGGATGGGCGGCTTGGCTAAGTGGTGGATGGGCTGACTGGATCATGGGCGGCCTTGCTGGGTGGTGGGCGGCCTGAATGCGTTATGTACGGCTTGAGTGGGTGATGGGCGACCTGGTTGGGTATTGGGCGGCCTGGCTGGGTATTGGGTGGCCTATCTGGGTAGTGGGCGGCTGGTTGGGGGTGGTAAATGACCTCTCTGGACAGCTGTGTGGTGTGGTGGTGGGCGGCGAAACAGCAGCAGCAGCAGCAGTACAGTGTCGTGGGCGTGACGTGGATCAATGACGGCAGGGGAGGTTTGTAGGTTGGTGGAATGAAGAGAAATCACAGCGAGACTATACTGTACCCCGCCTCCTTCCCTCTCTACTGTACCCTGCCTCCCTTCCTATTGTACCCTGCCTCCTTCCCTCCTCATTGTACCCCGCCTTCCTCCATCCTACTGTACCACGCCTTCCCTTCTTACTGTACCCTCCTCCCCCTTCTTACTGTACCCCCCCTTCCTCCCACCTCCCCTTTAACCTTGCCTCCCCTTCCTACTGTACCCGCCTCCTCCCCTACTGTACCTCGCCTTCCCTTCCTACTGTACCCTCCTCCCTTCCCTACACCCCGCCTCCTCCCCTACTCCTTGCCTCCCCCCTTCCCTACTGTACCCCCCCTCCTCCCCTACTGTACCTCCTTGCTTCCCTACCCCCACCTCTCCCTCTACTGCCTCCTTCCCTCTGTAGCCCCGCCTCCTTTCCCCCCTGCTGTACCCCCACCTCCCTTCCCCTCCCCTATTGTACCATACCCCCTCCCTCTCTCCTGTACCCCACCACCCTTTCTGTACCCCGCCTCCCACCCTCCCCTCCCTCTGTCCCTCCCTCTCTCCTGTACCCCACCACCCTTTCTGTACCCCGCCTCCCACCCTCCCTTACCCCATCTACCTCCCTCCAGTACCCCGCCTGATTCCCTCCTTCCCATGAATGAACAGCAGCCCCATTCATGCCTCCCTCACCCAGCCAGCACTCCACAACTCATCGTAAGTGGAGTGAATGGAGGTAATTCTGCCGTGTGTTGCTACCATTATATACTGCACTGTCTCGCCTACACGGCAACCCCCCAGCCAGCGTTAGAATGAATGAAGGCCTTGTCTCTCATTCATGGTACAACACTCTACTTATTCTCCACTGACCGTGGCTGAAAGATAAGTGTCATTGATGATTCTACACCATACGCATCGTCGTCGTAAATGGTGTAAATGAAAGTTATGGTGTCATTCATTCATGGTTCTACACTACTGTATACACCCTATTTCTAAAGGACTCTCTCTCTCTCTCTCTCTCTCTCTCTCTCTCTCTCTCTCTCTCTCTCTCTCTCTCTCTCTCTCTCTTCTTTGAGGTCTCTGGGCCCCTTGATCACTCCCCTACACAAAGGTTAAAAATAACTATAAGATAACAGATGGGTAGATAAGGTAGTGGTGTAGGTCCCTGTGGACGTCAACAAGGGGCGGGAGAGGGAGATGCTATGTACTGACTTCTTTTAATGTGTCTTAGTGAGGTATTCTCTCTCTCTCTCTCTCTCTCTCTCTCTCTCTCTCTCTCTCTCTCTCTCTCTCTCTCTCTCTCTCGTTTTGTTTTGTTTCATTTTGTATCGATTATGACCACTATAAATAAAAGATATCTCTCCTCTCTTTTTTCTCTTTCTCTTTTTTTTAATCTTTCTCTCAATAAAAGCTATACAATATATTCACAAAGTTTCGTGTATATTATTATTATTATTTTTTTTTTCACTTATTTTTGATGGATTCCATGAGCTTACGTGTACTTTTTATTGATATAAAAATTGTAAAGAAGTGAAGGGATTTTTTTTTCATGCTGTGTTAACGATATCGCTTTTAACGAACACGGATGAGAGAGAGAGTGTGTGTGTGCGTGTGTGTGTGTGTGTTATGATGATGATGATGATAAACTGTTTATTGAAAAGTACTACCAGCTGCCAGAAGCTAAAATTATACAAAGAACAAAAAATAACTTACAAGACTTAGGTATAATGACATTGAGGAGAATATTAATTGTACTTTCCTCTCCGGCGGTGTTGTAGAGGAAGTACTATACATGTATATGTATGTATATGTATAATTGTATATGTACAGGAATGTATATGAGTGCACGCGGTGACGACGATATCTCACGTTATTATAATGATTATGTAAACACAGGGACGGTGACACCAAGTAATACACAAAACACAGGTAAGCTCCATGACCCTCTTGCATTAAGCCGCACACCGATGAATCTATCCCCTGAGTAGCGACGTCACCACCACCTTTAAAACTAAATATCTTACCTCATAAATGGCGTGTGTGTGTGTGTGTGTGTGTGTGTGTGTGTGTGTGTGTGTTTGTTTAAGGAGTTGTTGTTTGTTGTTGTTGTTTGATGTTTATGTAACGTTGTGTAAGATATTGTAGTTGTATGTGTAAGGTGGTGGTTGTTGTTTAATTAAATGTCATGGTAGGAGTATACTAGAGGTCATGGTAGGAGTATACTGGAGGTCATGGTAGGAGTATACTGGAGGTCATGGTAGGAGTATACTGAAGGTCATGGTTGGAGTATACTGGAGGTCATGGTATACTGAGAGTGAGTACTAAGGTCAGGTTGGAGTATACTGAGGTCGGTAGGAGTACATTGGAGGTCGGTGGTAGGCATACTGAGGTCGCGGTAGGAGTATACTGAAGGTCAGTGGTTATGGATACTGGAGGTCATGGTTAAGGTCAATACCGAGGTCATGGGATTATACTGGAGGTCATGGTAGGAGTATACTGGAGGTCATGGTTGGAGTATACTGGAGGTCATGATAGGAGTATACTGGAGGTCATGGTTGGAGTATACTGGAGGTCATGGTAGGAGTATACTGAAGGTCATGGTTGGAGTATACTGGAGGTCATGGTAGGAGTATACTGGAGGTCATGGTTGGAGTATACTGGAGGTCATGGTAGGAGTATACTGAAGGTCATGGTTGGAGTATACTGGAGGTCATGGTAGGAGTATACTGGAGGTCATGGTAGGAGTATACTGGAGGTCATGGTTGGAGTAACGAGAATGATGATCTTGCTAACTGTTATAAAACTCAACAGATCTCTTAAGAAAATATAAGACGTACAGTTGAACCGTCTTACTGTGATATTTAGAAGTTTAAGTTTAGACTTCACTAGATCAGGTGGAGTCCATCAGTGTTCAGATTCAGAAAGGTTTGGATTTAATAAAGTTCGGATTCACAGGGGTTCGGATTCAGAAAAGTTTGGATTCACAAAGATTTGGGTTCACAAAGGTTTAGATTCACAAAGGTTTGGACTCAAAGGTTCGGAATCACAAACTTCGGATTCACAAAGGTTTCAAATCACAAACTTTCGGATTCACTAAGGTTCGCACGATGACTATTCCCCAAAAATGCTTATGTTAAAAAAAATCCACCGAACAGGATATTTTAAAGTTAAGTCCAAAAATAACGTTTAAAAAGAGGCATTAAAACCACACTGTAACTTTACCTTAATTATAATTATATACGTTCACTGTATACCAGAAAAAAACCAAATTGTATCTTTTTGTTTATTTATTTTTTTTAGATTCAATACTTTAATTTTGTTTACAATCTGATGGTAGAAAATGAACTGATGTAAATAGAATTGAATATTGATAAGGGATTTTTATTTTATTTTTTGAGACGTTTGTGTTTTAACTTAAGGTAATCAATTTGGTGCAGTCTTATTATCTTGATTTACAAAGGGTGTTCATTGTGTCTCTACCATCATGAATTTGTACCCAATGTCTGCCTGGCACTTCTGTCATCTCACCACAGGGAGTAAAAAACCCCCTCCGGCCTATAAGATCTTGTCATCCACGTCAAGTATCGGTACATCAGCTTCAAGATCGCGTGGGCAGAAGAGATACAGTATGTGATGTGGTGCTCCTCCTGGTAAAGAGAACCTCACGTTTGGTTCTGATCCCAGGTAGAAAAATACAAGGTCATTCAAGTAACAAAATGATCTGGAGGGGAAGAAGTGTATATGAAGACAGTGCTATGTGGTTCCTCCTTACTACTGCCTGAAACATTATTGCTCCTGGTTATATAATAGTCTTTACGGTAGTCTATGGTAGAGTATTTCATTGTCTTGACGCAAATTTATACTCGTAGTTCTGTATCTGGTGAGACATTTCTTTCTTGGTGTTCCGGTAATATACACATTTCTGATTGGTGTTACTGATGAGTTTGGCCAGAGATGAGCCGCTTTAATTGCTGAACAACATGACAGCTTTACCGCGAGACTTGAAGTGAGTGGTTACCTCTCTCTCCTCCCTCTTGTATGGTGAGGGACACCTTACACCACGTAGCGCCTCACTCAACACTGACTCAACCACTGTAGTTATTATCCACTCTTCTTATTAATGTAGTGTTAAAGTGGGAGGCTTAGAAATAAAATGTGAGAAAGCAGGGTACGGTGCTCCTTCCCTAGTATGAGTACAGGTGTACAGGGAGTACAGGTGTACACGAAGTACACACACAATGACTATATTCTATTCTCGGAAAGTAAATATCGCTTATAATTGTCTCTGTTAGATGAGTAATGTTAACTTAAATATATTGGATATATTTTCAAATGTTTGGTAATATGAGATGGTTCAGCTTAGACGGTAAATTAGGCTTACACCCACAGTAGTGGAGGGGGCGTGGCATACTGCCTAAGAGAGTAGGATATGTGTACGGGGAGGGAGGAGCCGACGACTGGTGTCAATCATGTGCTTAATATTATGAATCTTTAATATTTAAGCCTCATATAACGTCGCTGATGTTTATATAAAAGTTATGTAAAGTCAGATTAGTGATTTATTGCTTACGGTATAGCTTCACCAGACACGTACTCGTCTACAAGGTTAGGTCAAAGGTTAAATGATTAGTGATTTTACGTGAATATATGACCTGATCCTTCAACTTTCGACCGTTCAATATTATGGAGATTATTTACTGTCACTTAGTAAAGGTAATGTTAATGTTGTATTGAGCGGTACTTTGTGAGGCTTAAGTTGTGTTGAATGACAGGGATTAAATCGTCTAGTTTGTTATATTAATTACATTTGATGAATATGGAAGTGGTGATTGGCATTTGACAGAGGTTGATGTTACAGCGTGGGAGGTGGATCAAGGCTCACCCGTGCGTACCTTCAGCTGATACATGTTAAAGGTAGACGTGTGTTGAGGTCCTCTGTGATGGAGGGACTCGCACGCTCCACCATGTTCTCTACTACTAACTGTCCTCCTTCGCCGCGATGTTTCTACACATTAAACTCGTCACTCGAGACAGCGACAAAAGGCCACTGAATGAACATATTAAAATTTCACTGGAAAAGTTCATGTTTTTTGGAAGTACCAATGCCGCAGTGACTGACATTTCAACAAGAGTCTTTCTCAGTCAGGTTGTGTGGGTGTGGAGGGCCGGAGGTACGTCGATTTCTAGCGATTTCATTGGCTGATAACTTTGTGGGCGGGGCCTTGGGATCCTTCAGTTATCAGCTTTGTTAACAAAGTGTAATTTCCTTGAGAGTGCCGGGAATGGGGCCTGTTCTGGTAAACTTAGTGTTAGCAACCTGGCACCAACACTAACACTCCCAGATATCTCCTCCACACCATCACCATCCTGACACACTCTTGTAAAATGCTTTAAAATTACTGTGAATTATCTTAGTTCACAAGTTTGTAAATGTTGTAAATGTTTCTTGTGAATGGGGTTTGTAGTTAATTTATTGTGAGTTCTATAAAGGCGTGAAGACAAAGAGTGTATTGAAATATAATAATAACGAGGTAGATATATTTAGATCAGTCCATCACGTGAAGACCTCGACCAGTACCACGTATAGGCTGTGTGTCTGTCTGCTGTGTGGTCTTTGTCAAGATCTATATAACACAGGATACAGAAAGTTTCCTTATATCAGACATTTTAGACTTATGTGTATCTTTTTCTTTCCTCTCTAGTAAGTTTAAGTAAGATTATCACCCCCAGCTTATGTCACTTCATGATTAAACACCATAACCTAACCTAATTACCGTAGGAAGCGTTGGTATGTTTAATCACCTGATGAATTAAGCTGGGGTCACACACACACACACACACACACACACACACACACACACACACGTTACCATCTGCTTCCACCCGAGATCCCAATATCCGCGAATTGTTGCTCTACACCACAACTGCATCCAGCCCAGACGAACACGCACTGATCGCTACAAGAACAGGCCATTCCCCCAACCATTATAAAAATTATCAACACCTCGTAGTTAACCAGTGGGTTCACTCCCTGCTAATCTACTTTTCTAATGTTACTGTGTTGAAATTCCCTGTTTAATAACCCTCTCCCCTTGACACTATATATAATACTTTTATCACTTATGTTACTTGTATATTATTTGCCAATCAAATGACCCATTCCCCAATTATGTAGCTTTCATCTTCTCGGTTGACTGTACATTTTCATCCTTTTGGGCTACCATGTTCTCTCAATAAACTGTAAATTATTATTATTATTATTATAACACACACTATGCTCCTCTCCTCCACACCTTTGTGCCAGAGATGAAAAGGAAAAAAAGATGAAACCTTAAAAAAATGGAGGTGTATCTGGTGAAGGATCCCGCCTCTCTCCTCCGGCTGCCTCAAGTTAAAAGTAATAATATAATTATCTCCTACTCGAGGAAGCTAGGGAGGATACGAGGAGAAAATATGTTACTTTACTCGAGGGCCAATTATCGTGGAGTGGGTGAGTGGGTGGTGGTGGTGGTGGTGAAGTGATGGTGGTGAGTGGGTGGTGGTAATGGGGTGTGGGTGGGTGATAGTGGTAAGTTGTGGGTGGGTGATGGTGGTGAGTGGGTGATGGTGGTGAGTTGTGGGTGGGTGATGGTGGTGATTGATTTTGTTTCTTTCACCAAACAGCGGCTGCAGTGAGTCACAGAGGGAATATACAACAGACCTCAGTGGTTATTGTGGCATTGGATGTTATAGACTATAAAGTATTTCCAGTACATTGTTTACTCTTTTACACAGGAGTTGACTTATTCACGCCCGTGTGAGGGGTTTACTGTCAGTGTGAGGCCGTATGATTGGCCACACACTTTCCATTTAATGTTATTCATATCTGCATGGGAGGCATTCAAGTACATTGTGTATTTAGTTCTGTTTTAGGGGAATCGACTTAACTATTAAGGGGAAAAAAGTGGACACAATCTTAATATATCAGCTATCTTGCCATCAGAAATAAAGTGCTGCTCCATATTGCACACACTGTATGTTGGATCTGTCTGTATTTTTTATTTTTTATTTTTTTTTTTTTACATTCTAGGACGTAGTGTTGGAATATGGCCGTATGTCTGGACACACACTTTGCACTTTGTTTTGTTCACATCTCCTCTAGGGGCATACTGCCAGAGGTACTAGGATCCGAACCTTAGTCTAGCGGTTACAACATCTTGTAATCTAGTGATCTTGTTACGTGCTCGATATACATGTTTTATTTGATATATCTCATGAAGGTAAACAATGGATTGATTTGTGCCTGCCCGCACTCGCCTCCTTCCTTCATATTCATCAGCAAGTTCTTAACCGATTACAGTTTTAAGGGTTCCTTTTGACAGACCCAGATTGTATTCAACAGTGTCTTTGTTAGACGCGAATTTGGCGAGGGCATCAACTCTGTCATGTTCTTTGATGCCTACTCGTATGTGAGAGCGTTCCACAACAGCTTGATCTTGACACCCCGGTCAATAAGGCACACATATTTGTGTCTGGCTTCAGAGACAAGTGCGTGACAACTAAGATGAGAGCGTCAAGGACAAGTGTTGAGGGTACAGACCCAATGATGATGTGACTGACAGTGACTTCAAAAAAATTTAATCACTGTGAATATGGCATCAAATTTATTTGAAGGTGGTAGTAGTGGTAGAAGACTGTAGGTGGTAGAGGTGGTGGTAGGGTGTGACTAGTGGTGGTGGTGGTTGGTGCGGGCCTAGGTAGTAACGGTAGGGTGTGACTAGTGGTGGTGGTAATGATGGAAGGGTGTGACTGGTGGTGGTGGGAATGATGGAAGGGTGTGACTGGTGGTGTGGTGGTAGTGATGGTAGGGTGTGACTAGTGGTGGTGGTGGTAGTGATGGTAGGGTGTGACTAGTGGTGGTGGTGGTAGCGATGGTGGATGTGACTAGTGGTGTTGGTGGTAGTGATGGTAGGATGTGACTAGGTGGTGGTAGTGATGGTAGTTGTGACTAGTGGTGGTGGTGGTAGTGATGGTAGGATGTGACTAGTGGTGGTGGTGGTAGTGATGGTAGGGTGTGACTAGTGGTGGTGGTGGTAGTGATGGTAGGGGTGACTAGATGGTGTGGTGGTGGTGGTAGCAATGGTAGGATGCGACTAGTGGTGGTGGTGGTAGTGATGGTAGGATGTGACTAGTGGTGTGGTGGTAGTGATGGTAGGGTGTGACTAGTGGTGGTGGTGGTGAAGTGATGGTAGGGTGACTAGTGGTGGTGGTGGTAGTGACTAGTGGTGGTGGTGGTGGTAGTGAGTGATGGTAGGGTGTGACTAGTGGTGGTGGTGGTGGTAGCGATGGTAGGATGTGACTAGGTGGTGGTGCGATGGTAGGGTGTGACTAGTGGAGTGGTGGTGGTAGTGATGGTGGGTGTGACTAGTGGTGGTGGTGGTAGTGATGGTAGGGACTAGTGGTCTACGGTGGTGGTGGTGGTAGTGATGGTAGGATGTGACTAGTGGTAGTGGTGGTGGTGGTCGGTGTGGGCGGTGGTGGTGGCCGGGCAAGTGTGGGCGGGAGTAATCAATAGCAGTGGTGTACATGGGCAGGGCAGGAGGGACCACTTGACCCTGTTGAGCTTCCTCCCCTGTGGCGGTGTTGCTTCCCCTCCCATCACCACTACCACCATCACCACCGCCACCACTACCCACACCACCACCACAACTACCAGCACTACCATTACTACTTACACCATCACCACAACTACCACCTTCACTATAACACCACCCCCCACCACCACAACCACTACCACAGTATCAATAGATGAGTATCAGCTTGCAGTAAAATTTCAGCAGCAGCAGCAGGAGCAGGAAGCAGCAGAGACAGCAGCAGTAGATATAACACGAACAACAATTTACACAATACGCGTAAAAAAAAAATCCCAAATATATGTGTGCAGTGTAGTACTGAGGGCAGGTTTAAGAGTATCATCTGGACTAACAAACGAAATTAAAACATGCCTTATACCTTGTTAGGTCGCCAGGTCCCGGGGGGCGGGCTACACTGCGAGGTCCTCTACGGGGGGCTAATTGTTGACTAAATGATACAGCCTTCGTGTGTACCTTAGCCCTGTGTTCTGGTGTAGAGGAGGGTGGCAGTGTCATGATGATGGTCGTGTGTGTCTCTATTACGTGTCATTGTGTGGTGTGTTACTGTAGCAAAAGGGGACGGAAAGGTCATCTGGCGAAGCTTCTACATTAACGCCCCGCTGGGTGATGGAAAGGAACGTCTGGCAAGGTTGATCGCTCGTGCTGGCAAAGTCGTAATGGTACTGTCGTCTTACAGTGGGATTCATTGGAAGTTGATTTTCAAGCAATAGGTGACGGTGGTGGGAACCTCTTGGCTGTGATATTACATACTAACCTAACCTAACCCCATTCCCCCAAATAGCGTTAGGTTAGGTTAGGTTAGCGGTAGGGTGGATTAATCTTTAGGTGAGATAAGCTGGGGTGGAGATTCTTCAGGTGATACGAATTTTGCATACATAGTGATGGTGGTTAATGGTAAGGTTTATACTGAGCGATGACCACCTTACTGCAGACCTGGTAGTGTGTGTGGAGGGTGACTGACATGATCATGTTAGTGCTGACATAAGACTACAACACATGTTACAGGAAAGATATGTCATGGAAGTTGGGTGACTGAGGGAAAATGTAACGAGACGACCATTGAAGAAGCAAATAAATGAATAAATAAATAAATAAATATATATATATATATATATATAGAGAGAGAGAGGCCCCCACGTTGCCCCACACGTTGCTCCTGTGACGTGGGAGGAAGAAACCCCACCTCTCGCCCTTGCTCCAGCAAGTAACCTTTTGTTTACCTTGTGACGTAAGAGTAAAAAGGCGTGATGGAGAGGGAATTATCACTAGTATATATATATATATATATATATATATATATAATAATGATATTATTGATAGCAATGTATATGTGTGTTTAAGGTATCATCTTATTCGTACACAAAACTCCCCTCAAATAATAATAAATATCAATACTTTAAACAATAACTTTAATCGTCTCTACATCAAGTCTTCCTTAATATTTACCTTAATAATACAATAAAAAATAAACATTTAAAATAATTACTGTAAACCCAACACAAAATACAAACTCCGGTATACCATTTGAATCCGTCTCTCTTAAGTAACACTATACTTCACTACACTATTTACCTGGCCATATACATCACACTCGAGTACAATAAGACACTACAGGTTACATGGGTGGGCTCTGTGCGTGATGGCAGTGTCAACACAACGTTAACTTAAGAGTGACGTCATCCTCAATAATTATACACAGTGTAAAGTTCGCGTTAAACATTTCAATCTGTATTTCTCAACACCTACATCAGCTTCCACACACACACACACACACACACACACACACACTCTTTTC
This sequence comes from Homarus americanus, assembly GCF_018991925.1. Classification (NCBI taxonomy): domain Eukaryota; kingdom Metazoa; phylum Arthropoda; class Malacostraca; order Decapoda; family Nephropidae; genus Homarus; species Homarus americanus. Next base: position 115,372 of record NW_024739687.1, on the reverse strand, counting down.
TCTTCCTCTCACTTCCAAACATTTCCTATCTGTGTATTCAGTTGTAAAAGGAATCACAAAAAAAATCACTGCCTCTCCCGTTATGCGTTATTCTTTATTCCCTCTTTACTGTCTTACCTGTAGTTTACCTTCCCACTAACCAGGCTACAAGGTGTTCCATACTCTGACGCTGTTAACCCATTGGCTCTGGTGTCTGTAGGAACGTGCGTACACTTTGCTTCTTGAATGTCCCGAACTCTCTCTCTCTCTCTCTCTCTCTTCCCTACCATATATCCCTCAGAGGACAAAATCGTTATCATCGTGTTGTTAGGTGTGGGCGGGGTGTGTAGTGGCTCCCCCGGCAGGTGTGGAAGTACCGTTGTTTATCATCATTGAGGTGTAGGGAGTGGTAGGGTGTTGGGGTGGGGAGCTTCGGTGGTAGGTGGGGAAGTGATGGGGTCGGGTAGTTAGATGGAGTGGATGGTGGTAGTGAGGGGAGGAAGGAAGGAAAAGGGAGGGAGAGGGTAGGGGATTTTTTAAAAGGTGGTAAAGGAGAAGTTGTTGATGGATGGGGGGAATGGGAGGTAGCTTTAGGGGTGGAAGTGGGGAGGTCAGTTGACGTGCTGGGTTGCTATGATTGTGCAAGAGAGGTCTGACCTCCCTCCTCCCTCCACTTGATCATGATTGATTCAGGCATGGCCTCCCCCCTCCATCGTCCCCTCCCTTTTTGAAATCTGAGGACAGGTGAGGGATATAAAATTTCTGTGTCACCCTCTCAATACAGAACCCCTAACTAACCCCTAACCCAACCAAAGCTAACCCAACCCAAAGCTAACCCAGCCCAACCCAACCCAACCCAGCCAGCAACCCAGCAACCCAACCCAAGCTAATCAACTAGCCAACCCAGCTAATCCAGCAATCAGCAAGCTAATCCAGCAGCCCAACCCAACCCAAGCAAAACCTAACCCAGCCAACTAATCCTTAGCCCAAATAGTAACTAATCCAACTCAAGCTAACCTAACCTAACCTACATAAGAAGAACAAGAATAAAATACCGCAAAACAAACAAAAAATCAACATCACAATAAAAAATGAAAGTTCAGGGAAACGACATTAAAAACCTGTTTACATTATACTTAGTAGACAAAGGAGGATTACCTGAATATTCTGCACCTCAGCTTATTCCACCTTAAGATTAACCACCCTAGTGTTGTTCGGGGGGAGGGGGATGAGGTTAGGTTAGGTTAGGTTAGCGTCAGGATAGTTTAGGTTAGATTGGTTAGGTTAAGTTAGGTTAGTTAAGTTAGGCTAGGTTAGCGTTAGGATAGGTTAGGTTAGATTGGTTAGGTTAGATGAGGTTAGGTTAGGTTAGGTTAGCGTCAGGATAGTTTAGGTTAGATTGGTTAGGTTAAGTTAGGTTAGTTAAGTTAGGCTAGGTTAGCGTTAGGATAGGTTAGGTTAGATTGGTTAGGTTAAGTTAGGTTAGTTAGTTTAGGGTGATTAGCCTTTAGAGGTGAAATATATTGGGGTGGTGATTCTTCAGGTGATACCCGAGACGCCATCATCACAACGATCTGTAACTACCAGTTATATTTGGGTTAAGATCTCAATGACCATCACCTTTTAGTCTCTGTAAACTTCTTGTTAATGAGCGTTGAAAGATATAATTAATTGTATACATGTATTAAAAAACAAAACATGAATGACGTCGAATTATTCTTTGGTGGATCTCTTTAAAGGGTTATTTATAAACATCCCTCAGTTCAGAAAAAAAACACACACAAAAAAAAAACATTCATCAGTCAGGTAAGAAAACACGGAGGCATTAGGTTGATTAAACGCTGCTCCAAAAATATAAATAAAAACTCAGGTAAATTTAAAATCATCTCTTACATGGTGGGAGTTTTACAGGTTTTGTCTCACCCCCTCCCCACCTCTCCTTTCCCCCTCTCCCCCCTCTCATCATCTCCCTCCATCACCACCACTCCCTCAACCTGAACCTGCTGTTGGTGCTGGTACAGGTGTGTCTTATACCTGCCACTCCAGGTATCCGGCTCCAAGGTGAGAAGGTAAATGACACGTAAAATGAATTAACCGGCATAACTTAGGAATCATTTTAAAATAGATCCAACGTGTGTCACCTGTAGTGTATATTCGTTTAACAACCAGTGTGATGTATCGTGATCAATAGATAGTTTAAATACATGAGGTTAGTAGTTGTAGTTGTTGTTGTATTTGTTGTTGTAGTAGTGGTAGTTGTTGTTGTTGTAGTTGTTGTATTTGTTGTTGTTGTTGTTGTAGTAGTAGTTGTAGTTGTTGTATTTGTTGTTGTTATTGTTGGAGTAGTAGAAGTAGTAATAGTAGTTGTTGTAGTTGTTGTATTTGTTGTTGTTATTGTTGTAGTAGTAGAAGTAGTAATAGTAGTTGTTGTATTTGTTATTGTAGTAGTAGTAGTAGTAGTAGTAGTAGTAGTAGATTTTCGGCTGATGGTGATATGATTGTACTGATGTCCGCCCGTCCTGGAAAAATAAAAATCATCCGTCCAGCTGAGGCGACTTGAGTGAGAGTCAACCACTAGACACCGAATACTTAACGTGAACTTTTTGTCAATGTCTAAATTTTTTAAACATTACCTGTATGTCAAGTTTGTTTTTTAGTGTTAAACAAGTTGGGTGTTTCTTGATATCATTAGGTGTTATTACATTCCCGTTAGACAGGTGTTAAATCCCGTTAGAATGGTCCTGTTGTAATATTAATCCGTTAGACAGTTGTTAATCTCCGTTAGAATGGTGTTAATCCCCGTTAGAATGGTATTAATCCCCGTTAGAATGGTGTTAATCCCCGTTAGAATGGTATTAACCCCGTTAGAATAGTGTTAATCTCCGTTAGAATGGTATTAATCCCCGTTAGAATAGTGTTAATCTCCGTTAGAACAGTGTTAATCCCCGTTAGAATGGTATTAATCCCCGTTAGAATGGTGTTAATCCCCGTTAGAATGGTATTAATCCCCGTTAGAATGGTGTTAATCCCCGTTAGAATGGTATTAATCCCCTTTAGAATGGTGATAGTCTGAGGCTTCTTCAGTGAGCGGCTTTGAGTAACGAGACAAGAGGCGCCACCTAGTGTGTATCCAGTCACCAGGTCCAGCGTCCAACCACCCGAATCCAGGTCATGTGGTGGGCGGCGTCAAGGTGGGTCGAGACATGTCACTGGTGGAGGTGGATGGGTGGATGTGGGTGTCTGGAGAGGAGGTGGATGTCGGGTGGTGGAAAGTGGGTGTTTGGTGGAGGATGTGGGTGGTTGGTGTTGGTGGAGGTGGGTGTTTGGTGGTGAAGGTAGGTGTCTGGTGGTGGAGGTAGGTGTGTTTGGTGGTGATGGAGGTGAATGGAAGAGGTAGAGGCTGGGTAGTGGTGATGGTGGTGGCAGTACCTGTAATCAACACACCAGGTGATTGAGGGATAAACAGACACCATTCTACACCTTGAATTACTCTCTCCCTGTTAACGTGTCGAGTGACTAATGTTACGTCACCTGAGAATACTTGGGTGTAGGAAGATGGGTGGGTGGGTGGATGGGTGGGTGGATGGATGGGTGGATGGGTGGGTGGGTAGGTGGGTGGGTGAATTGGTGGGTGGGTAGGTGGGTGGATGGATTGGTCTGTGCCTCTTGTGGTATTTGGCATCACTATTAAATTATATAATACGAGAAAAATAAGCCAAATCGATAATTAATTTCCAGGGTTAATTTGTGACGAAGGAGCCGAGTCTTGTTGAATTATATATATGTGAAATATTATTAAGGTTAGGTTAGGTTAGGTTAGGTTAAATTAGGTTAGGAGTTTTAGATAATTTATTCTGCTCTGACCTCATTCTAAGACAAGTTGAGTGTGTGTGGTGAAGTGACGGTAGAGGAGGAAATATATCAACATGGTGGTGAAGTCAGACAAGTATTGATCTGTGGTAGAGGTGAGCAGCGTCAGGTAGAGAAAGCAACACCTGTAATAATGAAGTGCTATGTAGGCTACTGGAGGACCACTACTGTGTGTGTGGGGGGGAAGGATTAGGGAGGGTTCGTCAGGGAGGATGAGGGGAAGGTGTAGTATTAGTAAGGGATGTGAGGGATTGATTATGCTAGGAAGAATGTGAGGGGGGTAAGGGGGTAGAAGAGTATGTCAAGGAGGGGGCGCGGGGGATGTGCGGTGGGGTTGGGGAGTGGGGGGTGCATCAGTGGAATACGATGGATTTTATGGGAGGTTAGTGTCATCCTGCACCAAGGTCACTACAACTGGACGGTGGGGGGGGGAGGGAGGGGGGGGGCAATTTATGATTGGTTAATAAAGCTAACACGGTGGTGGGGGGGTGGAGGGGTGTGGGTTGGTTGGTGTTGGTAGGGGAGGAGGATGATGGTAGTGGGGAGTTGGTTGGTAGGGGTTAGGAAGACGTAAATCAGAGAGCGAGGAAGAGGAAGAGGAGGAGCTGAGAATGAATATTAATGTTTGCCAGGAGAGAAAGGCAAGGCAAGGCGAGAGGAGACTTAAGGCACACACAGTGATGGCTCTTGAGGTAAATAAAGATGGCGTCGTCACAGTGATTCATGTACACCGTTATTTACATCAGATTAATTAACAAGATAGGACGAGTCATGTATACGTGAACAAAAATATCCACAAGAGAGAGAGAAAGAGAGGGAAAAAAGAGGTGAAGACAGCCACCTTTAAGCTCGCGGTATGAGAGGCGCTGGAGCGACTTTCTGTCCATTCAACTTTAGGGCCGCGTTCCCGCTCGCTCATTGGCTGACGCGGGTGTGTGGGTGTACAACCTCCAGCTCTCAATGGGCCAGCTTGTTTCATTCACCTACCTGCGCCCTGCTGCTGTGTACGGGGGGAGGGGGCGTGTTGAGCTACAGGGGAGTTGGGGAAGGGAGGGGTTGGTGGTGAGTGGGAGGTGTTGAGCTGCCGGGGGATTGGGGCTGAGGTGGAGGTGAGTGGAAGGGCATAAAGCAGAAGGAGGGTTGGGGGTGAGGGGAGGGGGGGAGGTAGACGGGGTCGCTTATAATTGGGGAGTTAGAGTGAGGTATGAGGGAGGATGAGAGGTGAGAGAGAGAGGATGAGAGGTGAGAGAGAGAGGATGAGGAGGTGAGAGGGAGGATGGAGAGAGTGAGAGGGAGAGAGGAGGAGCAGAGTAAAGAGAGGGGGGAGGAGAGGAGGGAGGAGGTGAGAGGTGAGGAGGTGAGAGAGGAGGATGAGAGGTGAGAGGAGGATGAGGTGAGAGAGAGGGAGGGAGGTGAGAGAGAGAGGATGAGAGGTGAGAGAGGAGAGGGTGAGAGGTGAGAGAGGGAGAGAGAGGATGAGAGGGAGGATGAGGAGGTGAGAGAGAGGAGGGGGTGAGAGAGTGAGAGGTGAGAGGAGGAGGAGCAGAATATATAATGAGAGGAAGCAACTATTTATGGTGCTTTGAGGAAGGGTATCTCATAATATGTTGGAGGGGATAGAGGAAGATGAGAAGGGGAGAGTTGGGGGGCATCAGATTGAGGGTGTAGAACGGTGGGTGATCTGCGGTAGGGGCGAGGGAGGTGGGGGTGAGGGGACTATGGTAGAGGGTGAGGGGAGTGTGAGGGAGGGGGAGGAGTGGGGGACCTATGGTAGAGGGTGGGGGGGAGGGTGAGAGTGGGGGGACCTATGGTAGGGGTGAGGGGAGGTGAGAGGGGAAGTGAGGGGACCTATGGTAGAGGGTGAGGGGAGGACCTATGGTAGGGTGAGAGGGAAGTGGGGGGACCTATGGTAGAGGGTGAGGGAGGAGGAGAAGTGAGGGACCTCAAGAGATGGGGGGGACCTATGGTAGAGGGTGAGGGTTGGTTCAGCTCAGTGGGTGGTGGATCGACCGTGACCTTAACATAGTTTGTCCTTCTGATCTAAACACACACACACACACACACACACACACACACACATATATATATATATTAGTGGGTGTGTGGAGAATGTGATGAAGGGTGTAGCCGTTGTGGACAGTGAGGTAGGCGTGGGAAGGGGGTTTGTTTATATACTTAGTTCAACACAGAGAGAATGACGCCACGTAAGGAGTAGCTCAGGTGATAGACTCTGGCTGCCGCGCCTCCCTCAAAGACACTCACCCACTCCTCCTCACTCCCAGTATATTACGACAAAACAACGGAGCACATCAAGATTAGCGCCCCCCCTCCCCCCTCCCTCCCCCTCCAGCCAGCTTATTTCACCCGATGATTAAACACCTTAACGTTACTTGGGAGGGGGGGGGGGGCGGGGGGTTACATTAGGCTAGGTTATGTTATGTTACGTCAGGCCTTTAAGCCATTTTGCATTAGATTGTATGTTATATTGTGTTAGAATATGTTAATTTTTATTATGTTAATGTTAAAGTGAGTCAAAATAATTATTGATTTACCTTACCTTTTTTCTTCCTATTGTGTGAACTGAGATTACTCAAGAGATTTAGTGGCATAATTATGTAAGTTTTAATTAATTTTTATTCTATTTTTACGAATTAATTTTTGGCTTTTCGTTCAGGTAAACACATTCTCTTTGTTCATTCCCTGTCTCTCACCTATACATCACCCCTCACTCTCTCCCCTCATTCCGTCATTATTTTTCCCCTCTTTCATTCCCCTCCTCACTCTTTCTTCCCTTAATCTGACTGTCCCCTCTCACTCCCTTATTTTCCCCTCCCTGCCCCCTTCACTCCCCCCTCATCCTCCCCTCACTATCCCCTCTCTCCTCCACATTCTTTCCTCTGCCCAAAACCTCTTCCCTCTCTCCGCCCCTCTTAACTCCCTCACTCTCACCTCTCCCGTCCCACTAACTCCCCCCCCCTCTCCACCTCCCTTCTTAATTCCCTCCTCTCCCCACCTTTTCCCCTCTGCTCTATCCTCTCCCTCCCCCCCCTTTCCTCTCTTGCTCCCCTCCTCTCCCCTCTTAGCTCCCCCTCAACTCCCCCTCCCCCTCCCATCTGGCTCCTCCTCTCCCCTCTCCCCCACTCCAATTCCCCCTCTCTTTCCATCCTCTCTCCCCACTCTCTTCTCTCCACCCCCTTTAACTCCCCTCTCCCCTGTTAACTCCCCTTTCCCCTGGTAACTCCCCTACCGGATGTGTTCGACTATGGTGTATCCCCTCAACACAGTATGGCCACAGGTTGTCCCTCTGGCTCGTCACTGTCGCCTCACCTCACACCCCGACCATCACACCTCACCAGGGGTCAGAGTTTACCTGGACTTTGTACGTTAATTATACCGGATCACCTGAAGATTAGAACCCAAACCCCACCCCAGTCAGTCAGTCAGCCATGCAGTAGTTCAGTTCGTTCAGTTAGTCAGTCAGTCAGTCAGTCAATTAGATCAGCCGTAATAGGTTTTCATGGAGCTGACTCACACATCTAAAATATCCATGGTAGGTGGATATAAAATTTTCCTTCCTTCCCCCTCACCTCACCTTCCCCCTCACCTCATCTTCCCTCTCAACTTACCTTCCCTCTCACCTCATCTTCCCTCTCACCTCATCTTCCCTCTCACCTCATCTTCCCTCATCACCTCACCTTCCCTCTCACATCACCTTTCTTCTATTTCTGTATCATTCCCCCTTTCTCTCTCCACCCGTCTCCCCTTCTCGCACCTCGCCTTTGTCCTCCCGCCATCGTCTCTTCCCTCAGTTTCCTTATGCCTCTCTTCGTTCTCTCGCTCTCTCTCTGTCTCTATCTCTTTATTTCTCTTACACTTCCATTTCCTTCTTTTACCCCGTCCCTCTCCCCCTCACTCCTTCTTATTCATTTTCTCTCCTCCTCACCCATCCCTCCTCCCTCCTCCCCCACTCCTCTCCGTCTTTTCCCTCTCCATTACACCATACTCATTTCCCCCCCTCCCTCCTCCCTCATCCCCTCCTCTGCAGTACATAGCCACACTCTCCCTCTCCCCCCCCTCTCCTGAACAACACCACCTCTCCCTCCTACGCCCTTTCACCTCTTTTACTAAATAATCCCCGGGCTCTCTTTCTCCCTCTCCTGTTCCCCACTCCTCTTCCCCTCTTCTCCCTCTCACCTTCACCTCTCTCTCTCTCCCCCCTCTCCGTCCCCTCTGCCTCGTAGCCCTTGTCGTGTTGGGAGTCTCAGAGGTGCTGTACCATAATTTTTATAACCTCACACCTGTAAAGAAAACGTACAAACATTAGGTAGAGTCTCAGTAATATTGGGGTGCCATTTTGGATGTGATTTTAATACTGTATTTCGTTATGCAGTTAATCATTTACACGTGTTGAAATTATATTACGTATTTATCGGTACAGACTTGGAATATTGATTTTTGGAGAATTTAATTTACGAATTGGAGAGTTTAATCCAACTTGGAGAATTTAACCCATCTTGGAAAATTTAACCAACCCAAATGACTAAATAAAACATGGTGGGATGCTGCCGTAGACTGGTGGTGGGCGACCCGACTGTATCACGCCAACCATGACAGATCACTTCCACTGGCTGAAGGCGGGTAAACGTTCGCCTGGCGTAGCTGACATAAGTGCTTCATTGCTGCATGGAGATAAGCGCCTGGAGATATTGACTGCTCGTGCTGGCGCTGTCTTTGTGTTGTACAGACCTGCAGTCTCTCCCTCCAGGTGGCGTATAGTGTACTTCAGGTGTTGATGGTGATAGTGATGGTGGTGGTGGTGAAGGTTATACCCCCCACCCACCCCTACCTCCCATCTCCACTCACCCCCACCCATCTCAACCTCTTACGAATTTCCACCTTTACCCTCCCTCCCTCCCTCACATACCCCCACCCTACACACACTTACACACACACGCTCGCACACACTCGCACAGTCATGAACAAAAGCTCGTGTAAATGTCAGAGACTGAAGTGCTGGAACATGTACAGTACCCCGAACTGCCCACAGATGGCGCTGTGTATCATCTGGGTTGGGTACAGTTTCTAACAGGAGTTCAGGGTTTTAGGGGTGTACACTGAGTTTTGTTCGTGGTTGTCCAGGGTTTTATTTACTCTTGTCGTTCATCAGTTCTTCGTCTGGCGCACACCGACAGTAACTGGTGAAAAGGACGTTAACAGTCGTTGTAACTGTGTCAGATTTACGACTGGCAGCGGGCGGAAACTGGGCCCCAAATGGCTGTCCACACCGCCCTGCCAACCGTATAAAGTTAAACTAAATAATCTTTTATTGAAAAATTTCCCGGGAAAGTCATCGTCCCTCTGAAATTTCCTCGTGGGGGACCTGTCTGAATCTGGGGAAGTTAGCTAAAATCCGACAATAAATGCGAGGGAATGTGAACAAAGTAGTATTTATTATGTATTTCCTGGAATAGGTAATTATACCCTTATATACGTTTGTGGTCGTAATTTAAACATTATAAGTTAACTCACAGAGGAACACTGGGAGAAGCCAGGGGGGGGGGGGGTTACTCTTAATTCGTCAGTAATAAAAAAAAAGTCTCGCCCTTAGAATGGTTCATGTTCCGAGAGTGTTCAAAGTAAAGAATTACAAAATAAACACAGAGCGGTCCTCCAGCACGGTCACGGACGGCACGCACACACACACACACCTTCCCTGGTGAGTCGTGGCCGTCTGACACGCACCTCAAACACACCTGTGTATCGATTGCACAACACCACTTTATTGTGTATCAAGGAGAATGGGTTGTGTTGTGGTGGTTGTGGTTGTGAAAGTAGTGTGACCTACTGATGGTTGTGTGGTGGTTGTGAGTGTAGTGTGACCTACTGTTGGTTGTGTTGTTATAGTGATGGTATTGACTGTGGTCTTCTCGTGCTTCTGAGGTGGTGTTTGTTGTGTGTGTGTTTGGTCATAATTGTGGCTCACTTGTGTTTGTGTGATGGTCTTTGTTGTCTGATAGTGTTTGTTGGTGCGACCTATTTTTTGCGTGTGTGGTTGTGATTCTGGCTTAGTTATGCTTGTACTAGGACTGTCAATAATAAACAAACAAACAAACAAGGAAGGAAGGAAGAGAGAGAGGGATCCATTAATATATAGATGTACATAAACACCAAAAGAAAATGCAAGGTAACATGCAACAAAGAATGAGAGAGACAGTGAGACATGACGCTATAATCTATTGCAGTTCCCGACAGAGAAACACACACACACACACACACATACACACACACGCACACACACACACACACACACACGCACACACACACACGAGACAGAGAACAACAGCGGGGTGTGGATGGTTATTGCTGTGGGAGGTGAGCCAAGTGAACCATTCCCTTGCTAAAATGTATCCAGAATCACCCGGGGATCACATCACCCCTCACCCCCCGGGGCTTTATTCCAGAATCACCCGTGTATCACATCATCCCTCACCCCCGGGGCTTTATTCCAGAATCACCCGTGGATCACATCATCCCTCACCCCCGGGCTTTATTCCAGAATCACCCGGGGATCACATCATCCCTCACCCCCGGGGCTTTATCCCAGAATCACCCGTGGATCACATCATCCTCACCCCGGGGCTTCATCACATCACTCCTCACCCCCAGGGCTTCATATCAACCCCTCCAGGACCTCACCACACCCCTCTCCCCCAGGGCTTCACTACATCACCCCTCTCCCCAGGGCTTCATCACATCACCCTCTCCCCCAGGACCTCACCACATCACCCCTCTCCCCCAGGACTTCATCATCACCCCTCTCCCCCAGGGCTTCACCACATCACCCCTCTCCTCCCAGGACCTCACCACATCACCCCTCTCCCCCAGGGCTTCATCACATCACCCCTCTCCCCCAGGGCTTCACCACATCACCCCTCTCCCCCCTCACCCATCAGGGGGCTTCACCACATCACCCCTCTCCCCAGGGCTTCACCACATCACCCCTCTCCCCCAGGGCAGGGCTTCACCCAACCCCTCTCCCCCAGGGGACCTCACCACATCACCCTCTCCCCAGGGCTTCATCACATCACCCCTCTCCCCAGGGCTTCACCACATCTCCCCAGGGTCACCCATCTCTCCCCAGGGGGCTTCACCAGGGCTTCACCACATCACCCCTCTCCCCCAGGGCTTCATCACATCACCCCTCACCCCTGAGCTTCATCTACCGCTTCGGAAAGACTATAAGTTTCCTGGCCTCTGGTGGTATCATGTGTGTGTGGCCCTGACCGCCTCCCCAGTGTGTCTTAAAGATGTAGACCACCTCCTATAGTGCATCTCCTTGTCCTCCTATAGTGTATCCTCCTTGTCCTCCTATAGTGCATCTCCTTGTCCTCTTATGGTGTATCTCCTTGTCCTCCTATAGTGCATCTCCTCGTCCTCTTATAGTGCATCTCCTTGTCCTCCTATAGTGCATCTCCTTGTCCTCCTATAGTGTATCTCCTCGTCCTCTTATGGTGTATATCCTCTTCCTCCTATGGTGTATATCCTCTTCCTCCTATGTGTATATCGTCCTCCTATAGTGCATCTCCTTGTCCTCCTATAGTGTATCTCCTTGTCCTCCTATAGTGCATCTCCTTGTCCTCTTCTCCTTGTCCTCCTATAGTGTATCTCCTCGTCCTCTTATAGTCATCTCCTTGTCCTCCTATAGTGTATCTCCTTGTCCTCCTATAGCATCTCCTCGTCCTCTTATAGTGCATCTCCTTGTCCTCCTATAGTGTATCTCCTTGTCCTCTTATAGTGTATCTCCTTGTCCTCCTATAGTGCATCTCCTTGTCCTCCTATAGTGTATCTCCTTGTCCTCCTATAGTGTATCTCCTCGTCCTCCTATAGTGTATCTCCTTGTCCTCCTATAGTGTATCTCCTTGTCCTCTTATAGTGTATCTCCTTGTCCTCCTATAGTGCATCTCCCTTGTCCTCCTATAGTGCATCTCCTTGTCCTCCCTATAGTATCTCCTCGTCCTCCTATAGTGTATCTCCTCGTCCTCCTATAGTGCATCTCCTCGTCCTCCTATAGTGTATCTCCTTGTCCTCCCATCTCCTTGTCCTCCTATAGCATCTCCTTGTCCTCCTATAGTGCATCTCCTTGTCCTCCTATAGTACATCTCCTTGTCCTCCTATAGTGTATCTCCTCGTCCTCTTATCGTCCTCTATATATCGTCCTCCTATGGTGTATATCGTTTCCTATAGTGTATATCCTCCTATATATCGTGTGTATATCGTCCTCCTTATGGTGTATATCGTCCTCCTATGGTGTATATCGTCCTCCTATGGTGTATATCGTCCTCCTATGGTGTATATCGTCCTCCTATGGTGTATATCGTTCTCCTATGGTGTATATCGTTCTCCTATGGTGTATATCGTCCTCTTATGGTGTATATCGTCCTCCTATGGTGTATATCGTCCTCCTATGGTGTATATCGTCCTCTTATGGTGTATATCGTTCTCCTATGGTGTATATCGTCCTCCTATGGTGTATATCGTTCTCCTATGGTGTATATCGTTCTCCTATGGTGTATATCGTCCTCCTATGGTGTATATCGTCCTCCCATGGTGTATTTCACAAGATGTAGACGACTTAACGTTATCACCCTGACCTTAAGTCTGTCACGAGAGACTTGCAAATTACCTGTGCACATAGTGTTGCATGTTGCCTCTGTACACATTGCTACCTTTGCCTGTGTGCACGATAATGTTTAACCTGTTTACACATATTTTAGCTGTGTATGCATTTATATTTTCCATGTGGTGATTTGTGGTGTAATGGTCAGCTTGCTCCCCGCCTCAAGCGAGTCGTCCAGGGTTCGAATCCCAGGCAGGGTGATACTATGGGATTTTTTTTACGTCATTTGTCTCAGTCTATCCAGCAGTAATTGGGAACCTGGATGTTAATTGATTTTCGGATCGTGTTCCGGGGTAATGGTTAGCCAGTGCAGTTGGCGAGTTGTCCGGTCTTCTAGGATTATTCCTTGATACTTAGGGTGTGGTTGTTGTGTTGGTGACAGCTTCTACACGTTAGGCGAATTCATACCTTGGTGGCCCTAGGACCAGCCATTCACCAACACGAGCGGCAATTAGTATTGATACAATACATATTTTACATGTGTGTGTAATGTTGCATATTACCTATGTACACAGTTACATGTTACCTGTGTACACCATTACATGTTACCTGTGTACACTATTACCTGTTACCTGTATACATAGTTACATATTATCTCTGTACACACGAATACATGTTACATGTGTACACACAAATACAAAATAAATGTGTACATTCACGCTTCAGCATTATTTTTCACTCCCCGTTTAATGCTCCACTTCTATCTCTTCACTCTTGACAAAGCGTCTCCCCAGCTGTCAATACCACGCCCCCCCCCCCATGACGTGACCCTCCACACTTCATCATGCCTCACATGTGAACGTCTCCAATCACACACAGTTTCTAATATCTTTCCGTAAATCTTTCTTGACGTGTATTTGTTGCTATGTCAGATAATAGTGACTTTTACGAGCTTGTGTATATATTGCTTTTGTTCGTGTGTGTTGTTATCATGACCGTGTGGCCTTACCTGTACCTCAACGTTGTGTAGTGAACTCCCATAATTCATCATCGTTGCCTTGAAACTATACCTGATGCATTATTACAGTCCTGTACTCATGACAATACTCCCTGTACTGTAATGGAAATCTAATCAGGGTTTCAGTGGTTGCCTTGCCTGTACCTCGGTGCTGTGTGTTATGAACTGGGTCTTGTGATTCCCGTGTATCTTTCTTTCACGTTCACAGTTCATGTTGATGTAAGTTTTCTCTTGGTACTCTAAAAACATTTGGAGTTAACTAAAGAAAGTATGAGAGAGGATCTTGGTGATAAATGAGAGGTACAGTTGAGATAGTCGTTAGAAGGAATTGAGGAGGACAAGTATTATCCAGTAATGCCGGTGTATAACTTTCACTTCCGGTATCCAGATAAAACTAACGATTTCTAATATTGCAAATCAGATAAAAAAAAGAAAACCTCACCCAATACTAGACTCGGAAGTTACAGGAACTAACTTACCAAGTCTTCTCCTACATACAAAGTCCATTTCATTCTTTCTTCTGCCTGATATAAACATCTTACCTCCGCGACTCCACCAGTCTGGACACAGTTAACTTCCTTCAGTATTAACTTATAACAGCAAACCTACACAACTGTTTTGCTCCTCTTTCTTACACAGACTTGTTGATGCTCTTGAGAACACAGGATTCCAATCACCCCAGTTACTCTTAAAACGGGATACTGAAGTTTGTTGTACACTTACCTTTATTGTTTACAAGTATTATTATTGTCCCAGCCAGCCTTTATGTTCTGCTCCAGTATAATATAATAAACTTACTGTTACCTTACTGTTCTAGTTCTTTATATTTCAGTTGCAGATTATAATTTTTAGTGTGCTCGCGCGCACACACACACACACACACACACACACACACACACACACACACACACACACACACACACACACTTACATGTTCCAGACACGAATCATTCCAGCACAGGCTTCCATCAAACTTTTGTTCCAATACGAGCTCCGTCCTTTAGTATTCGAGACACTAGTCATTCCAGACAGGCCTCCAGCTCTCGTATTCCAGACACAAGCCGTCTTCCGTCCTCTTTTCATTCCCGGCACAACCTCCCAGCGCCTCCTTGACAGCTGGGAACTGCCAAGTCTGTGTCATCACCTGCCTGACACAGCACGTGCCTCAACAGCTGCACAAACACCATTAACACAGCCCATTTTCTCGCTGCCATCCTCGAGTGCCGGCATCGTCCTCCACCACGGTCCTCCCTCTTCTGTCTGCTGCTCAGGGTGACGCGCGCCGGCCGTGTCGGGGGTGACCAGCCTGTGGTTTCTGGTGCTGTGACGGAAGGAGCATTGGTTTCTAGTGTTGTTACGGAAGGAGCATTGGTTTCTAGTGTTGTGACGGAAGGAGCATTGGTTTCTACAGCTGTGACGGAAGGAGCATTGTTCTCTAGATCTGTGACGGTAGGAGCATTGGTTTCTACAGCTGTGACGGAAGGAGCATTGTTCTCTAGATCTGTGACGGAAGGAGCATTGTTCTCTAGATCTGTGACGGAAGGAGCATTGTTCTCTAGATCTGTGACGGAAGGAGCATTGTTTTCTAGATCTGTGACGGAAGGAGCATTGTTTTCTAGATCTGTGACGGAAGGAGCATTGTTCTCTAGATCTGTGACGGAAGGCATTACAGCTGTGACGGAAGGAGCATTGTTCTCTAGATCTGTGACGGAAGGAGCATTGTTCTCTAGATCTGTGACGGAAGGAGCATTGTTCTCTAGATCTGTGACGGAAGGAGCATTGGTTTCTACAGCTGTGACGGAAGGAGCATTGTTCTCTAGATCTGTGACGGAAGGAGCATTGGTTTCTACAGCTGTGACGGAAGGAGCATTGTTCTCTAGATCTGTGACGGAAGGAGCATTGTTCTCTAGATCTGTGACGGAAGGAGCATTGGTTTCTACAGCTGTGACGGAAGGAGCATTGTTCTCTAGATCTGTGACGGAAGGAGCATTGTTCTCTAGATCTGTGACGGGAGGAGCATTGTTTTCTCGTTCTGTTATGAAAGATCCAGGATGATAACTGTATTGAGTCCAGATCCAGAATGATAACTATATTGAGTCCAGATCCAAAATGATAACTATTGAGTCCCGAAAGATAACTCTATTGAGTCCAGTATGAAAACTATTGAGTCCAGAATGATAATTCTATTGAGTCAAGACCCAGAAAGATAATTCTTTTGAATCCAGATCCAGAATGATACCTGTACAGAGGGAAGCAATAGCCTCTGCTTCAAAGATACTTATCAGAACACGACGTTGACCCGCCGGCCGTCCGACCTTATTGTCTGAGGCTTTATTGTCGATGTTGAAGTGTTTGGCTTTTGTTCAGTAACTAAGACACACACACACACACACACACACACACACACACACATTATCTTACCTACAAAGGTTTGTAATGCGTTTTTGGAGTCTAACCTAACCTAACTTAACCTAACCTAACTTAACCTAACCTAACCCTCCTCCTCAGGTAACCTTAAAGGTGTTTAATCATCAGGTGAAATAAAACTAGGTAACTAATCATCAGGTAATCCACTTTTCATGACTGTCTTATCCATTCTATAATAAGAGGTATTGGAAAGTGAACGAAATGTATTGGGAAGTGAACGAAATGTATTGAGAAGTGAACGAAATGTATTGAGAAGTGAACGTTTGGGAGTTAATACATTTTGTCGCTAAACTTGTGACATTGTATAATAATATATTAGGAAATAATGTATTTGGTGTTTTTGTACTACGAGTGAAGTAGTGTGTGTGTACTTTACTTTCTCCTCTTCACCACTCCGATTTTTGTTTTTATAGAAAGAAAGAAAGAAAAAAACAAACAAACAATCACACAAACAAAGGTACAAAGAGAGAGAGAGAGATTAACTGCAGTAAGAACCAACCAGAATTAAAAACAATAAGACGGAACAAGAGCAATGGGTTATAAGGGAAGGTATCGCCAGCAGGTCACGCGCGCGCAAAATTTGGCCGCCTGTAGACACAACATGGTGGTCCCTCGACACAGCTGATGTTGAACACTGTGACGAGAGTGTTTTGTTTTTTTGTTTTCCTCTCATAATTCTAACTCAGTGCACCTGTTGGAAGGGAGGGGTGGGGTGGGGAGGGGTGGGGAGGGGTGGAGTGGGGTGGGGTGGGGTGGGGTGGGAGGTGTTGGCAAATGTGTCCGCCAGATGTCGTGTATTCAATTGTATAAACAGCATCCAGTGGGGTCGAGAGGAGGAGGAGGAGTAGGAGGAGAAGTATAAGGTACAAGCGCTTGTCATTTATTTTAATGTTGTGATCATGGATGGTGAAAAGATTCGAACCTTTATACTTGTTACAATTCTTAGTAGTTGACTGAATTTACAGATCAAACACTATCCTCCACACACACACACACATCATGGATACGGCTGTGTTCTCTCCTCCGAAATTGGTTGTTGTGATGGCTCATCTTTTCAGGAAATGCTCTCAGTGGACCCAAACGTACAATAGAGAGGAAACGATAGCCGGGGATTTAGGCCTAGAGAGAGAGAGAGAGAGAGTAAGCGTTATACTGAGGTGAATGGCGGGGAAAATAGACTATAGATATAAGAGGTAAAGTGAATCTACTAAACCCATGAGAGTGTCTGCCATCGTCGTGTTCCCGCTAGTGGGTTATGGAGACCGAATAGTGGAGTGGGGGTGTGGTGGAGTAGGTTGAGGGTGTGGTGGGGTAGGTTGAGGTGTGGTGGAGTAGGTTGGGGGTGTGGTGGGGTAGGTTGGGGGTGTGGTGGAGTAGGTTGGGGTGTGGTGGAAGTAGGTTGTGGGTGTGGTGGGGTAGGTTGGGGTGTGGTGGAGTAGGTTGGGGTGTGTGTGGTGGGGTAGGTTGAGGTGTGGTGGAGTGGGTTGGGGTGTGGTGGGGTAGGTTGGGGTGTGGTGGAGTGGGTTGGGGGTGTGGTGGAGTAGGTTGTGGGTGTGGTGGGGTGGGTTGGGGGTGTGGTGGAGTAGGTTGGGGGTGTGGTGGGGTGGGTTGAGGGTGTGGTGGGGTAGGTTGGGGTGTGGTGGAGTGGGTTGGGGTGTGGTGGTGGTGGGGTGGGTTGGGGTGTGGTGGAGTGGGTTGGGGGTGGTGGGGTGGGTTGGGGTGTGGTGGAGTAGGTTGGGGGTGTGGTGGGGTAGGGTTGGGGTGTGGTGGAGTGGTTGAGGGTGTGGTGGAGTAGGTTGTGGGTGTGGTGGAGTAGGTTGAGGGTGTGGTGGGGTTGGTTGGAGCGTGATAGGGTGGGGGGCGTCGTGGTGGGGTGCATGGTTGGTAGGGGGCGCGTGGTAGGGTGACTAAAGTAAGGTACACCCCACACTCCTCACTCACCATGACTCTTGACTAGTGAAGAATGAGTAACGTGGAGGACTCTCATAGGTTGTCAGTCAAGAGTTTTTTTTAAACTTTAATGATTTCGGTGTTGATTGATATTACCGTCATTTTCAATACCTGTTGATGTAGGCTACTGTCATCACATAATACCTGTTGATGTAGGCTACTGTCAGCACACAATACCTGTTGATGTAGGCTACTGTCAACACACAATACCTGTTGATAGTAGCCTACATCAACAGGTATTGTGTTGACAGTAGCCTACATAAACGGGTAACTTCTGTTAAGTTGATAACCGGGTCATTTATAGGCTACTTTTAGAAATTGTTGAATCTCGTGAACATAAGGAACCTTCGATTATTTCACCTGATGATTAAACACCTTAATGGTAACCTAACCTAACCTAAACTAACCTAACCTAACCCTATTGCTAATAAGCTGAAGACAAGAGGATGTTAGGTTGCTTGTGTTGTTAGTGTGATCGTCGTTTTAGTTGTGACGGGAGAGGCTTGGATGATGACAGTTAAGTTCTTTTTTTTTAGTATCTGATATTTTTCTTCGTCACCTTTGTCTTCATCTAATTTATTCTCTTTTATTTTTTCTCCTTTTTTCCACAGTTTTTTTCGGTCAGTTTTCATTATATTATCATTTTCCTGTAAATTATAATTAGATTTGCGTGATATTGTCGTGACTATTATTTTAATGTTGCTTCCTCTTTTCCGTGTTGTTATCGTCCCCATCCTGTTGTGTTCACCCTGCTCCCCGCATGCACATACAGGGGGTACGGGAGGGGGTGGGAGTCAGGGAGGGTAGGATTGGAGCATGATCAAGGAGTGTGTCTATGCACATAAGCAGGACTTTCCCATGGTTGTAAAGTGTCTTAACTGTGGGAGGAAGTGTCGTGCCTGCAGTCCCGAGTGCAACTTGCCAGGAAAGAGAGAACACAGTACAGGTGGCAGTGACCAGCAAGCTTCTCACAGCACCTCTTGAGCAGCCATGGTCGGGAGGAGTCACAGCAGGCCAACAGAACTATCACTCATGCTCTACCGACTATCGCTACCTCTGGACGTGGACATCAGCTTCCAAGACAGTGTAAATGTTCCTCCTCAGATGACACAGCAAGACTGTTCATCACAGCACCACAGACCTGCTGCAGTTTTCCCCCCCAAAGAAATCTGCTCAATCACAGCCTTCAATATCCAAGGAAATTCGTCTTCATCGAAAGGCACATGTAGAAAATAGTGAGGCGTGACAACGACAGCTGACACCTGCCTCTAGCTGTCTGCAGGTTGGGATCAGACACGTGAGAGACTGGCATTATCATGACCAGTCAGAAGCACATGGTTGTGTCTTAATTAAACTATATTAATTTGCTGTTTTTACCCTTTGTTTATCGGTTTCAATCAGTTGCTTCTATATTGGGTTAGGTTAGGTTAGGTTAGGTTAGGTTAGGTTAGGTTAGGTTAGGTTAGGTTAGGTTAGGTTGGGTTGGGTTGGGTTGGGTTGGGTTTGGGCAGGTTAGGTTAGGTCAGGTGACCTCATATGTTTACAGGATAGTGACGCCTTACTATGACACTTTAATGACTTTTTTTATATTATTTTCAAAGTTTTTACTCATTACTTACTGTCTCTCTTCTTGTCTTTATTACTCATTCTCTAAATTAACACAAACATGCCGCCACCACCACCACCACCGCTACACACCACCACCACCACTACTGCACACCACCACCACCACTACTGCACACCACCACTACTACACACCACCACCACCACACACCACTGCACACCCACCACCACCACCACTACTACACACCACCACCACTACTACACACCACCACTACACATCACCACTACCACCACTACTACATACCACCACCACAACTACACACCACCACCACCACCACACACCCTATTCCACTCACCACCACCACTACTACACACCACCACCATCACCCCAGGTTGAATGATAACAACATTAATGAAGTTCCAAGAAAGTCAGAATCAGTCTGTATAAGGTTGGCTATCCTTCACTCTCCAGACATGTACCAGTAACTGTTCTAATGTGTGTATTACTCACTTTAGGTCACCTGTAGTTTAGACACCCTACCTTAATTCACCTCATGATTATAATACCCTAACACTACCTGGGGCATTAGATTAGGTTTAGGTTAGGTTAGGTTATGTTATGTTAGATTAGGTTAGGTTAGGTTATGTTAGATTAGGTTAGGTTAGGTTAGGTTAGGTTAGGTTAGGTTAGGTTAGGTTAGGTTAGATTAGATTAGATTAGATTAGGTTAGGTTAGGTTAGGTTAGAGTTTTTAATCATCAGATGAAATGAAGTGCCTAATCTTCACGTGATCCGGTCAGACCAAAGAGTGTAGAGGCAGCTATAGCAGAGCCAACTTTACCATGACCTAGGCGAGTCTTACTAACAAACAAAATGAACTTGAATTGCTTGTTAAGGTCTGACTGGTTCACAAATACCCACACCATTAAGGGGGAGATGTATACCTGTGTTGTCTCGCCTCTGAGTGTGTGATACGTGGCGCCAGGTCCAAGTGGCAGCAGACGCCTTAAGTTGACTCGTTAAGATGTTCCGGTCTTGGGAGGGTGTTGGCGTGGCTACAGCTCGTGGCTCCTGACGCTCGTGTACAGAACCCTCCACTAAATCTTCCGGTGTGTGGATTTAAGCTTAATTTATCGGATGGAAATCTTTAAAAAAAAATTGTTTGTATCATTTTATTTGGATATCCGAAGGAGCGAAAATCACCACCTTATCAACAAGTTCCTCCTGTGCTGTCTATAAGTCAGTAGGATCCAATCTCTTACCTCAGACCTGGACACCAATAGGCAATCCAGTATCCCCGACCAAGTAACTGGGAAGACATTTATCTCTCTCTCTCTCTCTCTCTCTCTCTCTCTCTCTCTCTCTCTCTTACAACGCACTTCAAGTATTACAAAGCGGAGAGGTGAACTGAGGTTGATGGTTCATGTAAACAGCTGTGGTGGGGAAGTGGAGTGAGGCGAGGTGGAAATGGAGTGGGGAAGGAGGAAGCTTTGAGGTGGAATTGGAGGTCGTGATGGCTGTGTGGTGCAACATGGTGGAGGGGGGGTTATGAGGGAGAGTTGAGGGTGTCATGCGGGAGAGGGAGGGGGCGGTGGGTGGAGGGAAGGAGGCCACGAGGGAGGGAGGCCATGGCGTGTTGGTGGTGGTCAGTATAACATGCGAGGTGCGCCGCGGCGTGTCTGTCCCTCTGTTTGCCTCCCAACTCATTACCTGTACACGCAACCCAACGCTACCGCTGCCACCACTACCTCTACCACTACCTCTGCCAATACCACCACCACTACCACCACCACCACCACCACTACCACCACCACCACCACTACCACCACCACCACTACCACCATCACTACCACCACCACCACTACCACTACCTCTACCACCACACTACCTCTGCCACCACCACCACCACCACTACCTCTACCACCACCACTACCTCTACCACCACTACCACCACCACCAATACTACCACCACTACCACTACCATCACCACTACCACCACTACTACCACCCTACCACCACCACCACCACCACCACCACCACTACCTCTTCACCACCACTACATCTGCCTACCACTACCACCACCACCACCACACCACTACCACCACCACCACTACCACTACCACCACCACCACTGCCACTTTCTACCACCACTGCCACTGCACTACCACTGCCTCTACCACCACCACCCCACCACCACCACCACCACCACCACCACCACCACCACCACCACCTACCACTACCACCACCACCACCACCACCACCACCACCACCACCACCACCACTATCACCACTGCCATCACACCACCACTACTACCACCACCACTCCCCTACTACCACCACACCACCACCACTACTGCCTACCCTCCCTCCCACTCCCACTCCCACTACCACCACCACCACCACCACCACCTTTACCACCACCACCACTACCACCACCACTACCACCTGCCACTACCAGCACCACCGCCACCACCCACTGCCACTCCTGCCTCCTGCACTATCACCACCACCACCACCACCACCTCTACCTCTACTCTGTTTCTGCCACTACCTCCCCACCACTACTATCTGCCACTGCCTCTGCCCTCTTTCCTTCTGCCTCTCTCTTGTTCTACTATCTACCACCCCTACCACTATCTCTACCACTGCACTCCTACCTCCCACCACTACCTCTGCCTCCACCACTACCTCTACCTCTACTACTACCTCTACTCTATTTCTACCACTACCTCTACCACTACCACTATCTCTACCACTACCTCTACCTCCACCACTACCTGTACCACCGCTATTACTAACATTGTCTTTGCCACCACTGCTACTGCCACCTTCATTACCACCATTGTTGTCACCACCACCACCACTACTACTAATAATAATAATAACAACACTACTACTTCCACCATACCTACCACAACTACCATCCCGTTCACTCTCACCACCCCTACCATCATCCCCCCCCCCCTCCCCAGCAGTCTTCCCCCCTGGTAGGTGAGCACCACGGGGGGAGGGAGGGAGGGGGGTAGATTATCACCACAGGGGGGAACGAAAGCTGGTGAAAACGCGACGTACGGTGGGGGGAAGCCGCCTCGCTGCCCGCCACAATTTACTATGCAGCGACATGCAAACCCAGACGAGATGCCAAACACCTGACACGCTAGAATAAAATTATGTTTGATGTTGATATTTCCTCCGCTTAGGCCACACCCACCACCACAGATCACCTCGTTAGGTCAGGTCAGGTTAGGTTTGGCTAGGCTAGGTTAGGTTAGGTTACGTCAGGTTAGGTTACGTTAGGGTAGGTTAGGTTAGGTTAGGTTTCGTCAGGTTAGGTCAGGTCAGGTTAGGTTAGGTCAGGTCAGGTCAGGTCAGGTCAGGTAAGGTTAGGTTAGGTTTCGTCAGGTCAGGTTAGGTTAGGTCAGGTTAGGTCAGGTCAGGTTAGGTTAGGTCAGGTTAGGTCAGGTTAGGTTGATAGTCTATGCCAAAGTCTCCAAAACAAATCTCACTTTTTTTTTATACCCCGCCGTCAATAGGAGGGTGTTATGTGATCCTTTTGTCTGTCTGGGTGTGTGGATAAGCTGTTTTCATTGTCCACACTATCTCTCTCATACAGCGTGTAGGATTATAACAGGAGTGTGTGTTTGTGTTCTCTATGTGTGGACTCAACGACCTCTATGGATTTAAGACTCAATTAATTATACTTGGATTTTATGGAAGAATATTTTGCATAGTATTTTTTTTTTCGTTGATTTTCGTACAGAGTTCAAGGTCATTGTGGTACCTTATTGGTTTCTGGGTCGAGAGGTCAAAGGTCAAGGTGATTTAATGCGGGTAGTTTGATGATCGAAATACGTGTCAGATTTAGATTTACAGGTATATAGTCATTTCTTATATATAGTTCTATATATTCACCTAATGACAGGTAACACAAATACTACGATACCTTATAACTAATTTTGTCCCCTAAACCTAACCTAACCCAACCTAACCTAACCTAACCTAACCTAACCTAACCTAACCTAACCTAACCTAACCTAACCTAACCTAACCCAACCTAACCTAACCCAACCTAACCTAACCTAACCCAACCTAACCTAACCTAACCTAACCTAACCTAACCTAACCTAACCCAACCCAACCTAACCTAACCTAACCTAACCGGAACGAGGTATTGGTGGATCCCTTTCACGTCTCTCTTGAGTTTGTTTGGTTTTGTTGTAGTGATAATTGTAGTTTGTCCACCTGTCCTGAAGGTGTGCTAGAGGGGTGCTATTGGTGTTACGTTGGTGTTAATGTTCGTGTTATTGACGTTATACTGGTGTTATTGTCGTTATGTTGGTGTTATTGTTCTTATGTTGGTGTTATTGTTGTTATGTTGGTGTTATTCTTGTTATGTTGGTGTTATTGTTGTTATGTTGGTGTTATTGTTGTTATGTTGGTGTTATTCTTGTTATGCTGGTGTTATTGACGTTATACTGGTGTTATTGTCGTTATGTTGGTGTTATTGTTCTTATGTTGGTGTTATTGTTGTTATGTTGGTGTTATTCTTGTTATGCTGGTGTTATTGTTGTTGTACTGGTGTTATTGACGTTATACTGGTGTTATTGTCGTTATGTTGGTGTTATGGTTCTTATGTTGGTGTTATTGTTGTTTTACTGGTGTTATTGTTGTTGTACTGGTGTTATTGACGTTATGCTGGTGTTATTGACTTTATGCTGGTGTTATTGACGTTATGCTGGTGTTATTGACGTTATGCTGGTGTTATTGACGTTATGCTGGTGTTATTGACGTTATGCTGGTGTTATTGACGTTATGCTGGCGTTATACTGGTGTTAAAAGTTACATTTGATGATATTATTTCTCTCTTATATCACAATCACCAACAACACATCGCTTTGTTTTTTAATATTTGTTTTAAATTGATTTCTTTGTCGTATTTGTTTATTTGTTTACGTTCCTGTAGTGTTTGTTTATTTGTTTACGTTCCTGTAGTGTTTGTTTATTTGTTTACGTTCCTGTAGTGTTTGTTTATGTACTTTAGAACGTAAGGGAACCTCTCCATCCCCTTTGTAATGGAGAGTTATCGTAGGTGCCAGGTAGATGATGCCGTAACAGGTGGCATTGTGAAGGGGGGTGGGGGCTGGAAGGGGGGTGGAGGGGTGGGGAAGGGGGGAGTTAGAGGAGGGGGGTGAGGCGGGTTAAGAAGGTTTCTGACTCCCCACACCTGTTTAGCAACTTAATACGATAACCCCTAACCCACTCTACCTGTTGATTCCTGCTTGTCCATCTCTTTGCTGTTAACCTGTTGTTGTTATTTTCTCGTCTCCAACTGTTTGATCCTATTGTTGATATTACCCCCCCCCCCTCTCCCCTCACCTGTTAGGTCTATCCGTTGACTCCTTCTGTTAACTTAATTTTGTAACATATTCTACATCTGTTGACGCTTCCACACCCATAAGATTACTGTAATAGCATAAGGCATTATTATTATTATTATTATTATTATTATTTTATTATTATTATTATTTTATTATTATTATTATTATTATTATTATTATTATTATTATTTTTATTATTATTATTATTATTATTATTATTATTATTATTATTATTATTATTATTATTATTATTTTATTGTTATTATTATTATTATTATTATTATTATTATTATTATTATTATTATTATTATTATGCAATACATCGATCGCTTCAAAGGCCATAGTTTTTTTTTTAGTTTAACAAATTTATTGACAAAGCTTGTAGTACAGTCAGGTCTTGACGCTGAGGGTGGTATGACTGTCATAGCTCGAAGATGACTGACAAATCAGAGAACACGAAAAAATGACAATAAATGGAGGAATAAGAAATATAACAATAAAAATAAACACAACGTGTTATAATCACAACAGCTGACATATATAAAGATATTTCAAGAATAAAAATAGTTTGAATGCCAAGGTCAACAGAATGGCATTGGCCTTCACCATAAAGGTTGGCACAGTGCCACCTTGAGGAGCGCTCCCCGGGTCGCTCTGTAAGGTCTGGGTCACGGTAGAAGGTCATGGGTGTCTGTCTGTGTCTTGTTTTGGTGTTGTGAAACGAGGAAGGTGAGAGGGAGGGTTGTAGGAGGTGAGAGGGAGGGTTGGAGAGGAAGGGTTGTAGGAGGGGGTGAGAGGGAGGGTTGTAGGAGGTGAGAGGGAGGGTTGGAGAGGAAGGGTTGTAGGAGGAGGTGAGAGGGAGGGTTGTAGGAGGTGAGAGGGAGGGTTGGAGAGGGAGGGGTTGTAGGAGGAGGTGAGAGGGAGGGCTGGAGAGGGAGGGTTGTAGGAGGTGAGAGAGGGAGGGTTGGAGAGGAAGGGTTGTAGGAGGAGGTGAGAGGGAGGGTTGTAGGAGGTGAGAGGGAGGGTTGGAGAGGGAGGGTTGTAGGAGGTGAGAGGGAGGGTTGGAGAGGAAGGGTTGTAGGAGGAGGTGAGAGGAAGGGTTGTAGGTGGAAGTTCCGGCTTAAGTAACCTGAGTTAATATAATTTAGATCTAACCTGACATATTTCTATTTAACCGAAGCTCATTCAATGTAACCTATTTTAACCCGGTATCGTTTAACCTAATCAACTGTTAGAGATGAGTATGTGTGTGATTGGCCAGAATGCTTTCCCTTAAACTTCGTAATGATGAGAATGTATCTGATTGGCTAGGATGAAAGGCAGATATATGCAATGAGACACAACGATAACAAGATACGAAGAAGCTAAGAGGATGACCAAGAATAACCCGAACACGAACGAAGCAAAAAATTAAAAAACATCCATCAGTGAGGTGAAGAAGGGCGGCAACTGGACTAATTTTATAACACAGCCAAATGATTTGTGTATGTGTCTGTGGGGATCTGGGGTATGAGGGGTGTGTGGGGGTAGGAGGGGTGGGGTTGGAGGGGTGTGTGGGGGTGCAATAGCTTCTTGACGCGACACTAAACTAATACAAAAAAAGAAAAATCAAATAATATATATAGAAAAAAAAAAAAAAAACACACACACACACACACACACACACACACACACACACACACACACACACACACACATCAAAGGTTGGAGTGGAGTAGAGTGTGAGAGAGACGCCCACATAGTACCGCCATGACAGAAAACTAAAAAAAATAGCGCAATCCAACTGCTTGAACGTCCTGTTGTTATAAGGAGATATGTGTGTTGTGGAAATGTACACTCGAGCAGTCGTCCCTGGCACTGGCCTTCCTCCTATCCACCCCTATCCCCCCCTCCTATTCAAGCACCCTCTATCCCTCCTATCCACCCCCCCCTCCCTTCCTCCCAGACACTCACGTGGATAATATTTACTTTATAAACACAGCTGATGTGAGTCATCCGTGTCTGACCTTTCATGGACGCTAATTATAAAGAATTCTTCGTGTGACGGGGCGGGTGGGGTAGGCAAGGTTACTTAAGGCAGCCTCACGCCACATATCCGCTCCGTAACGCCCAGATGCTCGTCAAGCTAAAAAAAATGTTCCTTAACCTCTAGAAATGCTTCGTAACAACCAAAATATGCCCAGTAACACCTAAAAGATGCTCACTATCACTCATAAATGATCCATAATACCCAAATTATGCTCTGTAACACTTAAAGATGCTCCCCATCACTCATAAATGCTCCATAATACTCAAAATATGCCCAGTAACACCTAAAAGACGCTCCCTATCACTCATAAATGCTCCATAATACCCAAATTATGCTCTGTGACACTTAAAGATGCTCCCTTTCACTCATAAATGCTCCGCAATACCCAAAATATGCTCTGTGACACTTAAAAGGTGCTCCTTGTAGCGGAAATGCTTCTTATCGTCTATAAATCCCTCTCTAGCTCCCAAAACCAGCAACGTAACTTCTGAGCCACTCCTTAACCGGCCAGTCATTCATCACTATACCCGGCCAAGTGTACCATAACCGGCCATTCATCTATCGTAATACCCGGCCAAGTTTACCTTAGCCGGCCAGTCATCCATCATTATAGCCGGTCAAGTCTACCTTAACCGTCCAGTTGTAAATTATTGTAGCCGGCAAGAGTGTTAGCAGTGGGTGGTGTTAACAGTGGGCGGTGATAGTGGTGGTGGTGATGACTGTGGGTTATAGTGGTGGTAGTGGTAGAGGATATCGTGAGAAGATGGTGATAAGAGTGGGTGGTGGTGGTAGTAGTGGTGAAGGTGTGATGTGGTGGTGGTGTCATGAGATAGTAGTGGTAGTGTCATGAGGTAGTGGTGGTGTTGGTGGTGATAACAGTGGGAGGTGGTAGTGGTGATGGGGGCAGTAGGCGGTGGTAGTGGTGGTGGTGACTGTGGGCGGTGGTAGTGGTAGTGGAGGGTGTCGTGAAGCAGTGGTGATGACTGTGGGCTGTGGTACTGTAGTAGTGGTGATGTCATGAGGTGGTGGTGGTGGTGACAGTGGGTTATAGTGGTGGTGGTAGAGGGTGTCGTGAGGTGGTGGTGGTGATTGCGTGCACGAAGGCCCGGTCCACACAGATTAGACTAGGTTTTGCGTGCGCGGGGGGAGGGAACAAACCTGCGCACCCGGCACGCGATTCCCACACCGCCCCGCACACACTGGTCTCTTCTACTGCTCTGTGTCACGCTACCACCCCGCTCCGTCACGCTACCACTACTACTACCACCACCACCACTACCACCACCATTATCACTATTACTACTACCACCATTACTAACATTGCCACTATCACCACCACCACCACCACCACCACCATCACTACCACCACCACCACCACCACCATCACTACTATCATGCCACTACCACTACTACTAACACTGCCACTACCACCACGACAGTATTTTACTGCCACTACTACCACCACCACCACCGCCACCACCACCACCACTACTACTACTACTAACATTACTTCACTAGTACCACACCCACCACCACCACCACCAATTACCACTACTACTACTACTACTACTAACATTACCACTACTACCACCACCACCACCACTACTACTACTACTACTAACATTACCACTACTACCACCACCACCACTAATATCATTACTACTAACATTACCACTACTACCACTGCACCACCACCACTACCACACCAACTACCACCACTTGAACTACTCACTCACCACCACCACACCAAACTACCAATGCTCTGAACTACCACCACCACCACCAGTAGTAGCATAACCACCACCCCCTCCCCCCACCCCACTCACCCCCTCTTTCCGCCCACCCCACTCACCCCTCCCCTGCCCACCCCACTCACCTCCCTCCCTCCACCTTAGTCCAACACAACCAACAGGTGTATCAACAAGGCCAATTAACGGACGTGATACCTAACCTAACCTAACCTAACCTAACCTAACCTAACCTAACCTAACCAAAGATATGAGCTAACCGTTGGAGTTGAGACATAAATAAGAATGTTGAGAGGAAGGAAGGAAATAGTCTGAGGCATAAATAAGAATGTTGAGAGGAAGGGAATAATAGTTTGAGGCATAAAATATATTAAATAAGTGACATCAAAAAGCATCTGACATACCGAGGTGGCTGATGACGTCACGTGAGGTATTTACCAGTGATGCGACAGTCTAGAAAAAGGCCTTAACCCACCCCCCCCACCCCCCCTCCTTGTGTTAAACATTTAGACTTTGGGGGTTAAAACAAGACTTAAATTTGTCAGTATATGTTCTCTTTAGGCCAGAATGGTTTATGGTCATAGGCCTAGACTAGACTTAAGGTGAATTGCACAGATTATTTTAAGTAGTAACGTCAAATATTTCCTCAGTACAAGAGTTTAATGATAACTTGAGAATATAAAGACCAGCTATTTTGATCATTAAGTAAATAAAGATATATTTCAATAAAGTATAGATGATGATAATAAAGTATTGATTCATCAGTATTTTGTAAATATTCTGTAAACATAAAAATAATATCGTGTTATTTACATATATTTGTTAGATATGATTGAAGTTAAAATTAAATGCTGAATTATTCATTAAGGACTATTATCGATAATTAACTTTGTTGCAGATAATGTAAAAATGTCATTCATGGGAGTGATTGCATATGAAAGTAAATTAAAAAAGGAAAATGATAAGTCTGTCAAAATTTTTATTTTCGTTTATGAAATTGTGGGGAATCATGTATGTATTTTTATATCTCGTAGTCAGATGCCGTTAACGAAAATACTTGTATATGGAATTCTTTGTCCGTTGTCTGTCTGTCTGTCTGTCTGTCTCTGTGTCTGTCTGTCTATCTGTCTGTAAACTCTCTCAAAGCTGTGTCCATCGTGCTCACTGACTGCCCCGGGTGGACGTTTTACCTGGTGGTGGGCGTCTAGTAATTACTGTGTGTTTTATTTACCTTTTGTGTCGTCACGTCAAAGCCCAGTGTCTGACGTTAATCCCAGTGCCTGACGTTAAAGCCCAGTGCCTGACGTTAAAGCCCAGTGCCTGACGTTAAAGCCCAGTGCCTGACGTTAAAGCCCAGTGCCTGACGTTAAAGCCCAGTGTCTGACGTTAAAGCCCAGTGTCTGACGTTAAAGCCCAGTGCCTGACGTTAAAGCCCAGTGCCACGGCATGTCTGACGAAACCCCAGTGCCTGACGTTAAAGCCCAGTGTCTGACGTTAAAGCCCAGTGCCTGACGTTAAAGCCCAGTGCCTGACGTTAAAGCCCAGTGCCTGACGTTAAAGCCCAGTGTCTGACGGTAAAGCCCAGTGTCTGACGGTAAACCCAGTGCCTGACTTTTAAACCAGTGCCTGACGTTAAAACCCAGTGTCTGACGTTAAAGCCCAGTGTCTCAGACCCAATTCTAAGATTTTTTCCCGCAATCATTTTTACACCAGTTTTTTTTTTTTATGTCATTCTTCGGGTTTTTATTGATTTTTTATATCTTCTAGGGAATAGTATACAAAAACCACAATGC
>NW_024739687.1:0-80000 GCF_018991925.1 Homarus americanus | reverse complement strand
TGTCCGTCTGTCTCATACTTCCGTCCCACACAAGTTTCGTCAGTATAGATAGATAGATAGATAGATAGATATAATTTGGTTAAAGGTATATGGTGTGTACAGATGGAAATAAAAGCATAAATAATACAAAGAAAAACAATTCATATTTTATTATCATTTAACATCACAAAGGCAACTCAGACTTAAACGATTCTTCTTGTTATTTTAATATAGTGTAGTTTTATCCCTGATGTATGCTGCATGATGTCACCTCACGGCACGATCTGATGCTTGTAAACCTTTTGATAGAGTTAGTCAGTCAGTCAGTCAGTCAATCACTCAGTCAATTTGCACCTTGGGTTTTTGGAACATGAAACATGACCCTCAAAACACCTATATATATGGGTTAGAGTAGGGTGTCTAAGTGCCTTTGCCCATAGAGCGACCAGCCAACCAGAAACCAGCTCTAGGAAAACCACCCACAATAACTAGCCCAGGACACAACCCTAACACACCATTAGTTTAGTTGACCCGTAGCAAGGCGGTCAGCCCCCCCCCCCTCCACCTACTTCATCCTATTTTTTTTTCAATTTCCGAATTATTATC
Organism: Homarus americanus; assembly: GCF_018991925.1. Lineage (NCBI taxonomy): Eukaryota > Metazoa > Arthropoda > Malacostraca > Decapoda > Nephropidae > Homarus > Homarus americanus. Next base: position 79,415 of record NW_024739687.1, on the reverse strand, counting down.
TTCCCCTCCCTCTTCTAATCTTCTTTCAACACCTTCTTTCTCTACAAAAAAGAACATAGACAGATAGATAGACAGATAGACAGATAGATAGACAGATAGATAGATAGATAGATAGATAGATAAAGACGTATACATATGGAACTAGGTAACAGAGAGAGAAAAGAAAGAAACAGATAAATACAATACTCTGGTGGAGAGAGAAAGAGGAAGATTATATAGAGAGACTCAGAGCGTGACGGGAGGCCTAACACTGGCTCATGATAAGTCACGTGCAGTGGTACTTCACTACTCCGCCCCCATCACTCACCCACACTCACTGACCCCCTCACTCCTCCTCACTCACTTCTCCCTCTTACTCAGATTCAGATTTAAGATTTGCCCCGCGAGGAGGTTAGCTTATTGGCCATCCCCTTGCATCCTGTGCAATGTGAAGCGTTTACAGCGCCCAACAGGGAAGCAGCAGAGCTCATGCTTGCCTTCGTGACTCATGCCTTTAGGACGTAAGTGCCTGAAGGGCCATGGGTTTTGTCTGCAAGTTGCATATAGTGAAAGGAGGATGAGTGGGGAGTGGGGGATTGCTGGTGCAATTCATCTATTTATGGCAAAGCGTGGAAGGTCCCTAATAATGTCAAGTGCCAGGCCTGTCTCTCGGAGGAGGGATATCTGGTCAGGTAAGGACGGCTGGCGACTTATAGCAGGAGGCCATAGGGCAAGTGAGGATGTAGTGAGAGAGGATGTAAGACTGTAAGAGTTTGGTTGTCCACAAAGTTTACATGACAAACTCAGTGCTGTCAACGTACTCCCAGGCGCAGTCTCGTGTACACAAACTGTTGGGACGGAGTCGGAGGTTGATACTCTTTGTAGTAGTGGTTGTCATCACCGGTTACTGCGTCATAGTGGCGTTGTTTGGTACTTCCCCGATGTTTCAGGTGTGTCCAGTGTTCGTCGAATGCATCACATTGTGCGGCATGTATGCGAGATTTGAGATGGAGAGGGCGAGAGGGGCTTCAATGCTCTTGTGTTGGGCGGCAGGGAAGGTAATAGAAGGGTATTTGAGCCTCTCTAACGCAGAATTGCTGTCGCTGATGATTAGGAGGTTCCGGCGTTCAATGCGGGTAAAGGCAACCCTCATGAGTGCCCGCGAGGATGGCTATGCTCTCAGGATCAGCAGAGGAGGCCCAATGATGAACCCTGATTTTCCTGCGGGCCTGACGCTTTGGTCTCCACACGGCTGCTCCAGCGCTGCCCGGCGTGGTAACAGACCCATCACAGTAGACAGGAGAGCAGGGTCGGAGGTCGTGAGAGAGGAGGCGTCCTCGTCAATCTGCTCGAGGAAGCTACTGCACTGTCTGTTTGAGTATATATCGTACTCTGTAATGGTGCTACCTCGGTCCTTACCTCCCCTTCACCCTCCTACCTCATTACACCTCTTTTTCTCCCAGCCCCCACCTCTCTCTCTCTCCAGGCTCTCCTCTCACCTCTCCCTCACGTCCTGGTTCATCACGTCACCCTCTCACCACCTCCTCCACTACTGCACGTGATCACCTCTTAACTCTGTCTCCTTTTCCTCTTCCTCTGAGTCTTCACACACACACACACACACACATACACACACATACATCATTGTTTATAGTATAACTAGTGGGTGTATCTCTGACTTCCAAATTCGTTCCGTACATTCCTGTGTCTCCGTAACACAACATAAACACACTCGTGGCATATTATTGTCCCCGGGAATAAGAGACGTATAAAGTTTCCCGTAAGTGCGAGCATTGTAGTGCCTCCCCACCCTGACTTGTCCTTGATACATGTTGCTGGCGACACACTGGACGAAGCTTACCTTACTACCCCCCTTTGTGTAGGTATTCAAGAGATAATTTTATGAGAATTTAAGAAAGACTGGAAACTGGAGTGTAATTTTAGTTAGATTGTGTTTATGACTGTGAGGGGGTCGGTTTAAACTGTAGATATGACTGGAATTACCTCTTACTGTCATTTTAAATGCCTCTTGACTGTACATGGAGGAAGCCTTTGATGTGTGGTATGATGTTACACAAATACTGGATAGCACCCTTCCCACGTTTGTCTTGGGCCAGGAGTCGAACTTGTGACATAATAGTAACAGATACATGAGGGGCAACCATTATTAATACCATATAACTTCAGTACATCACACTTGCATGGTGATATACGTGTGTCCTGGTGTTAACTTCGTATGTATGTTTTACAATGTCTTCCTCCAGTCACAGGCGGGGGGGTATTACCTGTTTGAGAAGGAGACAGACAGGTAAGGGAAGGGAGGCCGGGTATCGCATATAACACCTGTATTGCTATTAACACCTTAACTGTAACCTAACCTAACCCAACCCAACCCAACCTAACCAAACCTACTTAAAGTATAATTTAACCATCATATGACAGTAAACGACACTTTAATTGAAACAGACTAAATTTTACCATATACGAATTAATCTTAAGTTGAAATAATACAACCAAAGAGAGATATCTATTTGACTAAGACGACTGATGATTTGTAAAAGTTTAATCGTAGACTATATAATCCTGGCCATTAAACTAAATAGGGACAATTGCCTAATATCAATAACTTCTATGTATTATTTTAAGCTTCTAACTGGCCATCGGCGATCAGGTACTTCATCATATTAGGTATTAATGAATTGTTTAATATAAAACTTAAACTAACTTAACCTAACCTTAACTAATATTACCTAAGTGTTGTTTAATTGTTTTAAATACAGGATAATGATCATGGGTGATGTCAACATAAGTTTGGGAGAAAACAATTAAATCTAAAGTTACTCAAAACAAGAGTAAAGACTTAAACTATACAGATGAGAGGAAAACAAATACCAGTAATAAGTAAAAGTAATAAATAACTAAATAAACCCTGAAACTAAATACATATATTTCCATGTTCTTTGTCTTTTATATTATATACTTACTGCAGTATATACTTATAACATATTTAATGACGCAGTAATAATGGTTGACCCTCGTGTACGGGGATGGCCGGCCCTAGGGCCACCTAGGTCTATAGAAGAGACATTTATTTGCTTTTGACAATATTTACGGAATCTATAGTGTTAAATTTATTGCAAATTTATGAAAAATATATAAAGATCATTCCCAATAGTTATCAAACTACTTTTACATTGGACTGCAGATTCTGTCAGCCTCTGGCAGCTATTCAATGCCCACCGAGCGAGCATGTCTGAGTACAGTATTAGCAGTATTTATGTTGTCTTTTATCTTGAAGAGGTTAATCCACTGTATCTTAGTTCTTCATCTTTAGGACATGTATGGAAGTGTATACCCCACCCCCCCCCCCCTTGTTTCATTATGTGACAGAGGACACCAGTTTACCAGTGTGGCTGCAACCGACTTAGGGGACAGTCTCTCGACCTCTCTACCCACTGACGTCATGCGCGAGCTGGGTCGTATTTTGGGTCAGGTGTGGGATGACCTCCTCTTCTATAGACCTTGATCTAACCTAACCTACCCTACACTAACATATGTTATCCTACCCTACCACCCCCCAAGGTAACAATAGAATGTTTAATCTTCTTTTGAAACAAGTTGGGGTGGCTAATCTTCACGTGATCTTCTTTATGTGTGCACAGGTTTGTTAACTGAAGTATCAAAAATGCTGGAGAAATTTAGGTGAGAGATGAAGGGATTTTTTTAAAAGAACTCCGTGACTGCGTGTACTGGCCCTCGCGCTGGACGGGTCACACACAACCCTTGTAACGTGATATCCCAAGCAACTGGTGTGGGTGGTCGTGGGCGTGTTGGGCGTTGTTGGCTGTGAGTATTGGGCGTGGGCGTGAGCTGTTCAACTCATCTTACGAAAATACATCCTATAAATATGTTTACAGTGAATGAATATCCGTCTTACGAATATACGCTCACTGAATATCCCTCCCGTGAATATCCTTAAATTTCTGTCCAATGAATCGCCGTTCAAATTGAGAGGTGAGTCACACGCACCTGTCCTGACGCACAGGTGGCGACTACCTCAGCCGGGATATATATTAACATCTACCTCACTATGTTGGCCGAGGTCTACTGTGACGACATGCAGTCTTGTTTGATAATTATCGAGCTATATTGAGGAGGATCACTATAACCTCTGTGTGTGTGTGTGTGTGTGTGTGTGTGTGTGTGTGTGTGTCAACAGGTGTAACAGGTGATGCGTTAATTATTATTTTTATCGTGCTGACGACACCTGTCTCTGGCCCACCACACCTGTTCTATCACCATTATGTGTACAGTATACACTCCCCAGCAGCCCTCGCCCACAGAGGTTATTGAGTCTAAACTCTTAATGTGTAGAGTGAGTGATGAGACAACATGCCGACTTTCATGTCCCTCTCTGGAGGCGACAGACCTAACTGGTGAGAGGTGAGCACATCTCTCTCACAGCCCAGCACCGGTCCAAGGTGAGGACACACTGTTTCTCATCATAAGAGCTCATAAGGAGTACTTCTCATAAATAATGATATAAGCAAACACTTAAAAATGTGTTAAGAGAAATTCCCTTGTTGATCACTTAGGTCAACAAGTACTAAAAAGACAGCAACATACAAAGTGATTTAATGAGACACCTGCGAGAAACACTTGTGAGCCACACTTGTGAGAATCACGTGTGAGACACTTGTAGGACACACCTGTGAGCTTTGCCTCATCTCCACCAAACTTGGGTCTTGTTGCTGACGTGAACCACTCCAGTGTAACTGAGCTAAACTAAGCGTAACTAAACGGAACCAAACTAAACTAAACGCAACTTAACTGAACCATACGTTACTAAACTGAAACTAAACGAAAATAAACGTAACTGAAACGAATGTAAACTTAATTAAACTGAAATAACTAACTACATTTTATCAGGTGTTGTGGGTCGGGATTCACCAAACCTTTTACGCTTCATATCTGATTTGTCCTCTTAAGCAGCCACACAAATATGGCGGCGAAAATGGTGTTGAATTGCACTGAGACTGTAACGTAACTAGCAGCAGACAGACAGACAGAAAAAACCCATTCCATTGTTTCACTTCATCACCCAGATTGTTAAAATAATCAATAAGTGATCCTCCCACCCCCTCCCCCCCACCACCCCGCGTAATTACCTTCCCATCGAGTCTTATCACCATATAGACGCCATCTTGTTTACCACCATAGTACCCTAGTTAACGCGAACCAGGTAGACGCTCCCTGCACGCCATCACTCTTACACCATAATAATACATTTTTGAGCGAATAACAGAGAAGTAAAAGAGATCTGATGTCCAAGGGAAGGGGGAGAGGCGGATGATGAGGGTGTAGAAGAGAGGCGGAGATGATACCGGTAAGCAGGGTGTTAGGAAAGGTAAAGAGGTAATGGCTGCCAGGTGAAGGGGAGACACCTGGAGGTGAGGCGTGAGGGAAGATGGCTGGCAAACAGGAAGGTTAGCAAGGAGGCAGACAGACAGGTGAGGGAGGAGGCAGACAGACAGGTGAGGGAGGAGGCAGACAGATAGGTGAGGGAGGAGGCAGACAGATAGGTGAGGGAGGAGGCAGACAGATAGGTGAGGGAGGAAGCAGACAGATAGGTGAGGGAGGAGGCAGACAGATGGGTGAGGGAGGACGCAGACGGATAGGTGGGGGAGGAGGCTGACAAACCCGCAGGTTAGCAAGGAGACAAACAGACAGTGAAGAGGAAAACAAGGAAGTGGTCATGACAGAAACAAGACAGTCACTCCTTCATGTCATGTCACGTCACAACTGGCCATGACAGGATGACAGTCACCTCTTGAAGTCAGGTCACGTCACAACTGCTCCCCTTCCTCTTGTCATGTCACGTCATATCACAACTGCCCATGGTGGGAAGAGAGTCAGCCCTGGTCATGTCATGTCCACCCACGATGACAGACACATCAGGAATGGTTATGAAGTCATATCAGTGTGGCCCCTGCAGGGAAGTTTCACATTACCTCTGGCGACGCCCCAAGCTGAAGGGTGACGTCAAGGTGACACTCAAGCTATGACATCAAGTCCTCTGGCAACGTATTAGTGTTAAGTAATGACTGCTGGTAAATGGGTTAATTGTAAGTTAAAGTGTTAAGTGATATCTTCTAGGGATTTAAGTGTTGTCATTATAAGTGGTGGTGTATCTTCTAGGAAACACATAAGTTAATTGTAAGTTATAAGTATGCGATTAAGGAGGGTCTGTGAAAAAGGATATGTGGACGTATAAGTGTGGGATTAAATAATGTTTGTGGTAAATAGATTAATTGGTGGTGTAAGTGCGGTTTAACCTAACCTGCCGTCACACACACACACACACACACACACACACACACACACACACACACACACGTACAGGATTATTACAAGATCTTTATCCTGGGGGCTGGGTCATTGTTCTCAGGTAACTTAACGTCTTCAATAGCTTAGATCTTTAAGAACTGGTCACACGTCTTATAAACATTATGAGAGTTATTACCACAGGTGAGAGGGTCAGTATTACCACAGGTGAGAGGGTCAGTGTATTACCACAGGTGAGAGGGTCAGTATTACCACAGGTGAGAGGGTCAGTGTATTACCACAGGTGAGAGGGTCAGTATTACCACGAGACAGAGCTCATTGTGGGAGTCTCATCACAATCAGTATATTACCACAGGTGAGAGGGTCAGTATATTACCACAGGTGAGAGGGTCAGTATATTACCACAGGTGAGAGGGTCAGTATATTACCACAGGTGAGAGGGTCAGTATTACCACGAGACAGAGCTCATTGTGGGAGTCTCATCACAATGTGTCCAAACAGCTGTTCCTGAAGCAAGGTGTTGCCCAGACGTCTATACAGCCTTGGTGGAAACTTTTTTGCATATTTGGCGCAGGTGAGAGGTTGGGGAGGAGGGGAGGGAGGAACTCGAGGACACACCTGCAGGCAACTCCTTACCCCCTTTCCCTTGTAGGACATACATTCCCCCCTTTTTTACCCTTCCCCTGAACATCTCGTTTTACCTCCTTCCTCCCCCTCTCCCCCTCATCCTCTACTCCTATTCCCTCCCTTCCCTCATTCTCTCTACCCACTCCCCTTCCCTCATCCTCTCTACCCTCCCCCCCCCCCTCTCCACCCTTACTCATAACATTCAGCTTGGGTCGTGACTGTCTGTCGAACCCCACCCATCTAGGACAAGGCCACTTAGAACACCGTCCCTCCCCCTCCCGCCCCTTCCACCTCCTCTTCCCTTCCTCTTTACTATACCGTTAACCCCATTCATCTCCACTATTTCTGTCCTTATTTCGCCCCTCTCCCCTCTCTCCCCCCTCTCCCCTCTCTCCCCTCTCCCCCTCACCCACCCGTACACAGTATATCAAAGCGAGTATCAGTGTTTATCTTTGGTGGTGATGGTTGGTGTGGTTGTGGTGATTATGGTGGTATGGTAATGTTGGTGACCGTGGTGATGGTGGTAGTGGTGTGGTAATGATGGTAGTGGTGTGGTAATGATGGTAGTGGTGTGGTGATGATGGTAGTGATGTGGTAGTAGTGGTGACGGCAGTATCATGAAGCTTTGTCACCAACAGTGCTTGAGCCTGGCATTGTCCTTCCTCTTGATCCACACCAGCCAGTCAAAAATCATGGTGTTGGCAACGTTTAATCGACCAATCAACCCAAATTTCTGCCTTTTTCTGACCTGAGTGGGGATGTTTTCCTGCCTGAGTTTTTTTTATGAATGTGACCCACATGTCATATTGTTTCTTTGCAGTAGAGAAACAGAAGCAATATATATAATAATGTTAGTTTTCCTTAAAAAAATGATATTGTGTGTAGGATGTTAACTTCACTTGATTCACTTGGCCATAAACAACAATGATGAAGTTTGACCTCACTAACCTAAGCTACTTCTTGATAATATTTGTTTCCTTCACTTGGTTGAGTAAGTGTTACGTCTGAAGAACAGTTCACCGCCAGGTCTTGATGAGGACTTTCTTATAGAGAAAGAATGGGTGAAAGAAGATTAAAGGAGGGAGGAAGGGAGTTAATAGTTCGGAAATTGAAGAACTTTAGGAGGAGGTAGACGGAAACGGCCTTGCTCCGGGCTAACTAAGCTAAAAATGTGTTAAAATTGTGTCTTGGGCTAGATATTGTCGATGATTTTCTGGGAGCTGATTTACTGGATGGCTTTCCGCTTTTGGCAGTTCTGGCACTAGACAGTCTACCCTATCCCATTTATGGGTGTTTTGAGGGTCATATTTCATATTCCGCCGACCCGACTGGCGGATACTGCGGTCTGGGGAGGTTGTCTATAGCCTGGCTGTATAGATCGGTGGTGGTAATGGACTTTTTGGGATTTGGTAACCTTTGGGGAACCATAAGAACATAAAAACATAAGAAAATAAGGAGTCTGCAATAGGCCGGTTGGCCTGTGCATGGCAGCTCCTGTCGAGAGTTACTACCACTCTCTATCATCCATGAATCTATCTAGCCTCCTTTTGAAACTTTCCAGAGTTCCCGCATTTACTACAAAGTTGCTAAGCTTGTTCCACTCGTCCACCACCCTATTTGTGAACCAGTTTCTTCCTATCTCCCTCCTAACCTAAACTTATCCAACTTGAATCCGTTGCTCCGAGTTCTATCCTGCTCGGATATTATAAGAACTTTATCTATATCCCCTTTATTGATTCCTTTCACCCACTTAAATACTTCTATCATATCTCCCCGCACTCTTCGTCTTTCTAGGAATGCAAGTTAAGTTTCTTTAGCCTATCCTGATATGGAAGGTTTCTAAGTCCCTGAATCATTTTTGTCATTCTTCGCTTCACCGACTCTAGTGAATTTATATCCATTCTATAATAAGGGCACCAGAACTGAACCGCATAATCGAGGTGTGGCCTGACTAGCGCAAGATATAGTTGCAATAAGACCTCTGCACTCTTGTTACTTACACTTCTAGATATAAAACCCAATACTCTTGTTTGCCTTATTTCGAACATTAACGCACTGTTTTCAGGCCGTAGGTCCGGGCTTATAAGTACCCCTAGGTCTCTTTCACAAGTCGACTTTCTAGGTTGATGTTGTTAAGGCTGTATACATTATAAGTATTTGTTCTTCCAATATTAAGTACGCTGCACTTGCTGGTGTTGAATTTCATTTGCCATTTTTCAGACCACCCCTGCAGTTTATTTAGATCCTCCTGTAATGCATTTGCATCCTGCCCTGAATTAATTTGCCGCCCTATTTTGGTGTCATCCGCAAACTTGCTTATGTGGTTGTTCTCGTTGTCTGGTGGGAGTCTTTGTAGGATTACTTACTTTGGTCATTCTATCTTTTGCCAGACTCTGCTGGCCAGGGTGTGCAGCTGCTGGTTGATGGGTCTTATTCTCAGGTCTCTATGTATCTCGGCTGTGGTGTTACGTGTACTATTCCAGATAATATTAAATGTTACATAATACTTCCCTGAGATAAATGTATAGTATATATCAGGTGCCTCAAAGAGAGCTCAGGTTCTCAACTGGCTCAGCCATGTTAATATTGTTATTATTATCCACTCTGTATCTGTGTTCTTCTGGCTAAATAAACTGTTTCAATATCAAAATTAGTATTACATGTCCCTGAATTTGAGTTCTTTGTCTTGATCGTGATATATTTCACTTCCTCTGTGGTCAGTTATATGTGGTGACTCGTTGTGTCTGGAACCTTTCAATCTATTAACTCGACACCAGATCTCTCCTGGGTAGTTGTATGTTTGTGAGAGTTTTTAAACTATTTCGGCCCATTTGAGGTTGTTCTGTTCCAGAGATCTTGTTATTATTTCTTCCCGTATTTTCTTGTATGTGTTGTAGCTTTCGATGTTCCAACCATGGGCTCGGGTCTCGGCTGTAGCAGTTGGGAGTGGTTGGTGAGAGCTATGAGTTCTGGTGTCTGTCGTGGGTGTGGGAGAGTTCTGTTGTGTTTGAGAGGGGAGGCCTCTTGGCAGGCTGGTCCTATGGCTTCACACCATTTGTTGATTTCTTCGTATATTGTGTTCACCGACTTATTGTCTATGGTCTGTAGGATTGTCATGCCACTGACCTCAAGTTTGGCTGTAGTGGTGAATCACCAGAAGGTACACCATCCCCTCCTATCCCCTTCCAACCACCAGGCATATCCCTTCCTACCCCTCATCCCCTCCAAGCACCAGGCACACCCCTTCCTACCCCTCATCCCCTCCAAGCACCAGGCATATCCCTTCCTACCCCTCATCCCCTCCAAGCACCAAGCATACCCCCTCTTACCCCTTCCCTCTTCAAGCATCAGACCCACAGACAGGCAAGGCCAACAGTGTTTCATCACCACTCACATACTGTTGCAGGATACACCCTGGCCAGTGGTGATTTGTCCCTGTCAGGAGGCCCCGGGTGATGGAGGGAGAGGAAAGGGGAGGGAGAAGAGAGGGAGGGAGGGAGAGGAGAAAGAGGGAGAGGGGAGGAGAGCTCAGGCAAGGGAGTGGGGAAAGATGGATGGGAGGAGTGGAAGAAAAACAACAAGGGGAAAAGGGGGTGATAGAGATAGAGGAAGATTGGAGGATAAGAATGGGTAAGAGAGAGGGAACGTAGGAGGAAGAGAGGGATGGGGATGCAGGAGAGAGAGAGAGAGGGAATGTGTGAGGGAGGGAGTGTAGAAGAGAGTGAGGGAGGGGGATGTAGAAGAGAGAGGGGGAGATATGGAATGTGTGAAGGAGTTTTAGTTTAACAAATTTATTGACAAAGCTTGGAGTACAGTTTGCCTATTCTGAGTAATTCGGTCAGGTCTTGACACTGAGGGTGGTATCACTTCTCACTGCCACGCAGGACAGAGGTTCATACACAAAGAAATGAATCATATTCATTAACTATATATATATATATATATATATATATATATATATATATATATATATATATATATATATATATATATATATATATATATATATACAGTGGGGTATGCTATAACGAACGGATCCTACTACGAATATCCCTATAACGAAAGGTTTTACCTATAAAATTGAGAATGCTATAACGAACGCAACTCCTACAACGAACGCGGATGAATACGGGACTATTTCACCTGGCGCATGAATATTGTTGTACCGCGACCCACAACAAGAGCGTCAGGCGCCATCTTTGTCTCATTGTGTAGCCAGTGCACCACTGTTATTGTTGAAATTTCGTCTTTTGATGTGGAAATTCGCGTTATTTGTATAACTATTTTGTTATACAAGTATACAATTGTAACAATGAGTCGTCCAAAGCGAGTGAGAAAGCTAATAACCCTTGAAACTAAGAAAGAAATTATAAAGAAACGTGAGAATGGAAGAAGCATTGCGAAACTTAGTGATGAATATGGGATGGCTAAATCGACTATATGTACGATTTTGAAGAATAAAGAGGAGTTAAAAACTGTGCAAGTGGCTAAGGGAATCTTTAGACTTAGCAAAGCAAGGTGTAATGTGATTGAAGAGATGGAAAATTTACTCTTAGTGTGGATAAAGGAGAAAGAAATGGCAGGTGGTAACATTAGTGAAGCTATAATTTGTGAGAAGGCCAGACAATTGTTTGAGGACCTTAAAGCCAAGACTCCCAGTGGAAGTGATAGTGATGTGCCAGTGTTTAGGGGTACCTGCATGCTGAATAACACTAAGGTAAGATAAAGTACCGTATTTTTTACATTTTCCACAGAATTTTTTCAGTGTTAGGTGGTTGTATTTGGGGGCCTGGAACGGATTAATCCTATAACGAACGAATGCTATAACGAACGAGGTTCTGGAACCAATTACGTTCGTTATAGCATACCCCACTGTGTGTATATATATATATATATATATATATATATATATATATATATATATATATATATATATATATATATATATATATATATATATATATATATATATATATATATATATATATATACACGAGAGAGAGAGATGAGGAATATGAGGGAGGGGAATGCAGGACAGACAGACAGTGTTACAAAGGGCGTCCAGTATATACATGAGCCAACACAGTGGAGGCAGGATGTGAGGTTCGTGGTGGTCACTACCTCACCTCACTTCAGTCCATCATATATATATATTAGCCACACAATATCCTCACCTCTTTCTTAACACGACCAGGAGATACTAACACACATACACACTAAATAACCCTTCCCAATAAGCTTTTAAAACTACTGGTTATGTTTTTCAGTGCATTTATCCTGCTCAGTTTCCGCCTTTCCTGTTTTGACTGAAGGATTATTTTCTAATGTAAACTTGAGAGAGTTTTTGTGTTTTACTTCAGCTTTACGTTGCCCTTGGCCCGCCGTCTTACTCAAGTGTGAATAACTTCTTGATGTTTTGGTCATGAAATTATTGTTGTTGTTTTGTTCAGATGGTTTTGTGAATAGTTGAATATTACTTGTTGTGTTGTGCTATTTTTATTATATTTGTTGTTTTGTTATTATTATTATTATTATTATTATCACTGTGTTAGCCACTCAGTAAACAGAGGGTGGACAGGGTAGGCCGACTGAGGCAGTAAAACAGGTTATTACCATCAGTGAGTTGAACCCGAGGTAGTACAGGAACCAAGCGAAGGCAAGACTGACCAAGTTCAAGAACACCCAAGATGGTTAAGATCAAGCAAGACAGAGGTAAGAAAAAATTTCATTTTACGATTAGACATGTTCAAGAAGTTCATGTTACTGGACATGACAAGCTCATTTTATATATACCGTACATGTCAAGATGAATAAGATAAGTTAAAGAAATTCACGTCAAATTAAGAAAGAAGATGTGAGGAACGACCACGGTTTAAGAAGTATAGATTAAGAATAAACTTAGCAAGATATACACATTAGACTTAAAGGAGAAGTGGCAGTAATACAGGTTTTAAGAAATACTCTTAAGATATAAACAGAGGATTGTATGAAGATTATTTAAATTATATACACTGTTTAATACAAGAGAGAACTAGTTGTGGACACAGTAAGTGGTGGGTGGGTGGGTGGATGTATTCGTGGGTGGGTTGGTGGGTGTATACATGGGTGGGTGAGTGGATGAGGGTTGTAGGAATGCTTGGAGGGTTGGTTGGGCGGGTGGGAGGGTGTGAGATGATCGTCAGAGGTGGCTGGACTAGACTCGCCCAGTGATGCTCAGAACAAGAGAGATTATTCAGCAGATTCTTAAGGTCGAGAAGGTTATACGTGCCTGTTGCTTCTCCTGGTAAGAAAAACTTATATATACGTCCCTGCCACACCCATTCCTGCCCTGTTTATATTTTTTATAGGGGGAGGAGGTATTTTTTTATCATCTGAATATTAGCACCACCTGGATTGATTAGGTTTTAGGGTGGTTAATCTTTAAGTTAAATAAATAAGGGGTGGGGGATAATCTTTAGGTGATCCATATTTTTTTGTGTTTTAAGGAAGAATAATTATATGGTTGTGTTTTTTGTTGACTGCTATGCAAACAGAGGGACGAATTGGTGTGTATGATAATAATAATAATACAATTTTACCTAACTTGATATGGATCATTATTTGGTCAAGGATCAGCTACATATTATAGACGAACGGTTCACATTGTACTGTACATGATACTGGTGGTCGTACACCAATAGTACCGGTGTGTAATGTGTACACATAACTGGGTAGAGCACTGGGGACGTTGTACTGACTGGTTGTTCACAGTCACCCAGTCTCAGTCACCAGTCGACCAGAACCTAGGAACAAGTCAGACACACTCACAACCAACCATGACAACAATAACCAACTGTGACAAATCTGTGTTTGTTGTCAGCCAGCGACGTCGTAGTGGTGACTTAACACAGGTTTACTTTAACACTTTTGTTGACAAGATTACAACCCATGTTGGCTAAATTTGAGTAGTTCATTTGGGTGTTACACGTCACCAGTCTGAAGAGCCAGTGTGGACAAGATAATTTACAATCATTTGTCTACAAGAACATCTCAGTTCTGAAATAATCATATACAGGCGATGTAGACAAGAGGTGCTATATTGTGACGACTCTGTTCAGTTAGTCACTGTCAAGGTGATATCAAAATAATGATGTTGTGTTAAACCATCACTTGTTTCTGGATGTTATATAAAAAACAAATCGACCCATTCTCTCTGAACCTGCAACACATATACTGTACAGTGTCATTAGTCAGTGTGTCCCTTGTGGTCAGTTGAGGAATTAATTCTGTCAGTTAATTAAAGATATTCGTTTCCGGTCAGTGTTTGGCCAACGCTTTCACCGGTTCTCATTACATTTGGCTCACAGTCATTATTACCTTACGATATACTGTATATATATATATATATATATATATATATATATATATATATATATATATATATATATATATATATATATATATATATATATATATATATATATATATATATATATATATATATATAAAGTTGTAGTCTAGAAAAACTTTACGTGTGACAAATTTTCTGTTATTTGATGTTATTAGCTTAGTTTTAGTGTTCAGACGACGTAAGGACCTTCACAACGCTTCAGGCAATATAATGTACACCTGATACACACTGTGCGCCTGACGATAGTGGGACAGAATGTGACATTTTTATATAATATTACCCTCAGTGTTGGAGGTGATATCTTGTGTTTAGGATGAGTCATGATATCTTGACACTGATTATATTACAATACTTGGTGCTGATTCTTGTCTTGTTTTGGCAGAATTTTACCCCGAATGACAGTTACGAGGACGGATCACTAAAGGTTAGACACCCCAGCTTATTTCACCTGATAATTAAACACCCTAACGCTACCTGGGGTTTGGGTTAGGTTAGGCTAGAATAGGTTATGTGTGTTAATCGTAAAGTGAATAAGCTGAGGTTTATAATCTTTAGGTACTCCTTGAGATTAATTCCCAGGAGAGAGAGAGAGAGAGAGAGAACAGAAGTCATGGTACAAACAGGTTGTGCTCTTGGTCGTGTTCACTTTGTATGCCAAGTGTGTGGTGGTGATCACGTCTTGTCCGTCCCTATGGCAGTGTGCTGGGTGATGCTGCCTCAACCCTCCCGTCTCTTCCACATGATCTTGAGACACACGCTTACCACTACCGAATGTCTTTTTTTTTGTTTATTTACACTATATAATGTATGTTGTGTACCTGCGATGTCTCTATGTATGCTGAAATGTATAACTGTATCTGCATTAGTTATACACATGCTGAATGAATGTATACTTGTATGATGATCAAACTGAACTCAACTGAGGTATATTTAGGAACACTTCTATTTATACTAAGTTTATTTGGACTGTTTTTGCTGTAATTTCATCACAGGAAAAAGTGTGTGTGTGTGTGTGTGTGTGTGTGTGTGTGTGTGTGTGTGTGTGTGTGTGTGTGTGTGTGTGTCCATCATTAAAATACTCTCACTAGGTGATGGGAATTTCTCTACCTGTAATTTAGACTTGAACCCATACCTGTGGGTTTACCTGAAGATGATATACCCTAGCTGATTTCACCTGATGATTAAAAACTGCTCCCTAACACTATATGGGAAGGTTAGGATAGGATAGGATAGGATAGGATGGTCTCTTCGGGGGAAATAAAGCTGGGGTGTCTAATATTCAGATGATTTCACTTGTGTGCCTATTTCTGAATCCGATCAAGACACAGCTGCCTATCCCCTGCCACCACCACCATCATCACCACAACCCACCACACCTCACTACTACCACCACTATCACCATCACTACAACCACTACTACCACCATCATTACTACCACCACTACAACCGCTACCACTACCACCACTACTACCACCACCAAACTAGATTTATCAGGTTTTTTAGAGGCATGAAAACCTGTCCAGTCAGTTGAGGTATTTCCTAGAAACGTACCCCGTCCCTCTGTCTGTCTGTCTGCTACTGCCATGTTGACTGGAGAACACATACACCTATCTGAACAAGAGAACAAAACACTGGTTGATGAACAGAACCAAAAAATAATCGCTTTTGCTTGTTTACTGATGAATGATATTGTAACACTTGAACACTTCTTCCTGGTGAGTGTTAAAGTCATCGGGTTATATTATTTGTGTCTATTAAATCGAGATGAAAAAGTGGCACAGATTTGTCTGACGCTACAGCCTCCTTCCCTAACCTTAACCCATGGCATACTGGCAAACTACCGCCACTCACCCTATCCGGCAGCAAGAGCCTAGTAAGGTATCTGGCAAACAGAGTTACTCAACCTATTCATCAAACAGAGCCACTCAATCTATCCGGTAAATAGAGCCACTCAACCTATCCGGCAAACAGTCACTCAATCTATCCGGCAGAAAGAGCCTTGTAAGGTCTCCGGCAAACAGAGCCACTCAGTCTATCCTACTGACTAATTCAGATAAGGAATTCGTCAGATTTGGCAGAGTTTTTAATTAGTTTAACAAATTTATTGACAAAGCTTGTAGTACAGTTTGCCTATTCTGAGTAATTCAGTCAGGTCTTGACACTGAGGGTGGTATCACTTCTCACTGCCACGCAGGACAGAGGTTCATACACAAAGAAATAAATCATATTCATTAACAGCTATATATAGGTCAGAGTCATGTGGGTGATGTCACTGTTCGCTGCCATGCAAGACAGTTGTTCATATACATTGGACGTCATATTCTAATTGAAGATTAATCAGTGTGGGCTAGCAAATTTGGGATAAACAGCAAGAACGTCCCTAAGCACCCCCGATTCACTGTAGTAATTACAAAGTTCGTGGTACAATAAGTCAGGTGGCCTGAAGTCTTTGACAGTGTCACATTCAGTAATATAGTGTTCAAGTGTATGCTTTAAAGGTTTATCACAAAGTTTACACGCTGAGTGTTCCGGTATGGGTACAGCGTTACTAACTTGCCAGATGTGTCTGTATCCTAGCCTAATTCTGGCCACGACTACATCACATTGTCTGGTTCTGTCCTTATGCTGGCCATACCGGTACCTCTCGTCACAAAATTTGTCATATTTATGGTTCAGGTAGCGAGAGAGACCGGATACCCAGATAAGAGCGGAGTATCGCGTGCGTCACCCACCGGCTGCCGGAGCTTGAGGGGTCCGACCTGCTGATTACGGCACCGGCAGCTACCTTCGTCCTCCCTCCAGGGTACAGTTAGCAACCTCTGCCTGTCTCTGTTCCTGCAACTGTATAGCTAACTGTAACCGTGTGTGTGTTTGTTATGCTCTCTCTCTCTCTCTCTCTCTCTCTCTCTCTCTCTCTCTCTCTCTCTCTCTCTCTCTCTCTCTCTCTCTCTCTCTCTCTCTCTCTCTCTCTCTCTCACACAGGAAGTACACACCAGATATTTTTGCATGTTATAATTCAAGAGTTTATTTATTTTTTTGTATTTTAAGATGATTGAAAAATACTAATTTATATATCTTATAAAGTATTATGTATTTTATGTAAGGTTATGTTTGTTTATGTATATCAGTTGAAACAAGATGTGTCTCAGTGTGTAATATTCTGGTATTCGCCATCAATACTGTCAGTGTGTGTGTGTGTGTGTGTGTTTTGGGAGGAAGGGAGGGAGAGAGGGAAGGAGAAAATGGAGGGGGGTGGGGGGGTTGTCTCCGCCTGTCATAGTTTTCCTGTCCTCTTGTTTTTAACCCCCCATAACCCCTCTTCCACCTCCCCCTTCCCACCGTCACCTCCTGTCTCGTGTTGTCATCCGGGTAGTGACGTGTTGGTTCCGGCAGTGTTGTTATTCTCCCACACAGCTGATTCTGCCTCTTGCTGTGTACGATCACTTTAATATTGTCTTGAGGCGGTTACCATACACACGTTAATGTGCGGTGTTGTATACGTGTTGGATTAATATAGTTTTATTTTAAATGTATTTCTTTCCTTGTAAACACTTGTCTGACCTGTTTAAAGTGATTTTTTTTTTGGTATATCTAAAAAAATTTTCCTAAGATGTTTTTGCCATTTTAGAGATGTTTTTTTTATCATTCTGAAGACACTTGATTAATTTTATTTATTTTTTTATTCTCAATTTTAGTTCTATATTTTTTAAAGTGATTTTTAACCCATGAAATATATTTATGTCCTTTTAAAGACTTTTGTGTGTGTCTGGTGATCCTCCTCACTCCCATCTCATCAAGTTTACCTTTGGGCGGGTGGGTGGGTGGATGAGGATTGGAAGGTGGGCAGGTGGGTGAGTTGGTAGGTGGGAAGGTGGGTGGGGTGGGTGAGTTGGTAGGTGGGAAGGTGGGCGGGTGGATGAGTTGGTAGGTGGGAAGGTGGGTGAGTTGGTAGGTGGGAAGATGGGTGGGGTGGGTGAGGTTGGTAGGTGGGAAGGTGGGTGGGGTGGGTGAGTTGGTAGGTGGGAAGGTGGGTGGGAGTGTTGGTAAGGTAGGAGGGTGGGTGGGGTGGGTGAGTGGGTGGTGGTGTGGGTCGTAATCGAAGTGTTATTTGCAGTAACTCCCAGAAAACACTGCACCAGCCTCTGTGTCCAGTACCTGCTGTCTTAGTGGGTCCACGTGACGCCTCCTCTTCCTCCTCTTCCTCTTTCCTTGTCTTTCTTCTTTCATCCTCCTCCTCTTTCAGCTCTTTCTTCCTCCTTTCCATCCCCTTCCTCCCTCAGCCCTCTCTTCCCCTTCATTCCCTGCCTCTTCCTCCTTCAACCCTCTCTTCCTCCTTCAGCCCTCTCTTCCTCCTTCAACCCTCTCTTCTCCCTCAGCCCTCTCTTCCTCCTCAGCCCTCTCTTCCCTTCCAGCCCTCTTTTCCTCCTTCCGCCCTCTCTTCCTCCTTCGCCCTCTCTTCCTCCTCAACCCCTCTCTTCCTCCTTCAACCCTCTCTTCCTCCCTCAGCCCTCTCTTCCTACTTCAGCCCTCTCTTCCTCCTTCGGCCCTCTCTTCCTCCTTCAACCCTCTCTTCCCCATTCAACCCTCTCTTCCTCCTTCAACCTCTCTTCCTCCTTCAGCCCTCTCTTCCTCCTTCAGCCCTCTCTTCCTCCCTCAACCCTCTCTTCCCCATTCAAGCCCTCTCTTCCTCCTTCAGCCTCTCTTCCTCCCTCAACCCTCTCTTCCTCTTTCAACCCTCTCTTCCTCCTTCAACCCTCTCTTCCTCTTTCAACCTCTTCCTCCCTCAACCCTCTCTTCCTCTTTCAACCCTCTCTTCCTCCCTCAGCCCTCTCTTCCCCATTCAGCCCTCTCTTCCCCATTCAGCCCTCTCTTCCCCATTCAGCCCTCTCTTCCCCATTCAACCCTCTCTTCCTCCTTCAGCCCTCTCTTCCTCCTTCAACCCTCTCTTCCTCCTTCAGCCCTCTCTTCCTCCTTCAACCCTCTCTTCCTCCAGTCTTAAGTCTCATTTATTAATATCATCTGTAAATAAAATATACTTTTCTAATATGCTGGAGTGGAGTGGAGTGGAGTGGAGTGGAGTGGAGTGGGGTGGAGTGGAGTGGAGTGGAGTGGGGTGTATCATAAGTGTACAATAGTGTCACTACAGAAGGAGTTTAGTCTACTACATGCCAGCATCTCCGGGAACTTAAGGCTGGGAGTCAGACTGATAAGGAGCGATAGTTCTTGAGGGGAAAAAAAAAGTTATCAGCAAGTTTATTTATCTGCTGGGTGAAATTTAACATGTTAGAGTTTATCATGAAAGACACCGGTATTAAAGGAGGGGTTGTTAAATATGTAAGAGAACAGGTAAGTTAATACTGAGGTCATTTATTGATGTTCACTGGCATGGTGTCATCGGCTGGTGCTGTAACATTGGATAATTTTATGATGTTTAGTAATTTTGCTGTGATCTTGTATAGGAGTATGATGGATGATGGTGGTACAGCATACATATAATTCTGCTGTCTTATAATTGAACAGCATGGGAGGCATATATCTTAACGGGATGGGAGGCAATAACTTAACATCATGGGAGGCATATAACTTAACAGCATGGGAGGCATATAACTTAACAGCATGGGAGGCATATAACTTAACAGCATGGGAGGCATATAACTTAACAGCATGGGAGGCATATAACTGGGAGGCATATACTTAGCATGGGAGGCATATAACTTAACAGCATGGGAGGCATATAACTTAACAGCATGGGAGGCATATAACTTAACGGCATGGGAGGCATATAACTTAACATCATGGGAGGCATATAACTTAACATCATGGGAGGCATATAACTTAACAGCATGGGAGGCATATAACTTAACGGCATGGGAGGCATATAACTTAACATCATGGGAGGCATATAACTTAACATCATGGGAGGCATATAACTTAACAGCATGGGAGGCATATAACTTAACATCATGGGAGGTATATAACTTAACATCATGGGAGGCACCTAACATCATGGAGATATATAACTTAACATCAGTGGGAGGCATATAACTTAACATCATGGGAGATATATAACTTAACATCATGGGAGGCATATAACTTAACATCATGGGAGGCATATAATCAACATCATGGGAGATATATAACTTAACATCATGGGAGGCATATAACTTAACATCATGGGAGGCATATAATCAACATCATGGAGGTATATAACTTAACATCATGGAGGTATATAACTTAACATCATGGGAGGCATATAACTTAACATTGGGAGGTATATAACTTAACATCATGGGAGGTATATAATCTTAACATCATGGGAGGTATAAATTAAACATCATGGGAGGCATATAACTTAACATCATGGGAGGCAATATTAACATGAGAGAAATTTAAATATGGGAGGCATATAATCATCATGGGAGGCATATAACTTAACATCATGGGAGGCATATAAATTAACATCATGGAGGTATATAACTTAACATCATGGGGAGGCATATAACTTAACATCATGGGAGGCATATAACTTAACATCATGAGAGAGGCATATACTAACATCATGGAGTATATAACTTAACATCATGGGAGGCATATAACTTAACATCATGGGAGGCATATAACATCATGGGAGGCATATAACTGTGCTGCACCTTGAGGCATAAGCTGCTTGGAATACATTTAGGTGGCAGCATCAGTGTCAGGCCGTCACATCCTTGTCCCACAGCCTAGCAGGACCTCGATAAAACTTGTCTTGGCTGAAGGGATATTTGTGTTCTCCGATGTATTATGGCTCGCTTGTTGTGTTCCTTGAGGCCCTCACCAGGTGTACCGTGTGGTTTGGTTTGGTTTGGTTTGGTTTGGTTTGGTTTGGTTGTGGTTTGGTTTGGTTGTGGTTTGGTTTGGTTAGGTTAGGTTAGGTTTAGACCGTTTAGGTGAGATAGAGTTGGTCTTGTGTGGATGGTAATAATTTATTGTTAATTAATGTACAGATTATTATTATTATTATTATTATTATTACTATTACTATTATTAATATTATTACAAAAAGAAAATAGTGGACATAAGTATGTAAATATTGCTCTAACAAATAAAGATGTAAAAAAAGACATTAATGATGTAATATTTAAGAATACATCAACATGAACATTGTCTCACAGTATAAGTAAGTTAGTTGGTGTGTGTGTGTGTGTGTGTGTGTGTGTGTGTGTGTGTGTGTGTGTGTGTGTGTTGTCAGATACTGAACCTGCACCGGTTCTTGAATGCACTTAACATGAAGTCGTTGTCTAAAACCGATTTAATCCTTTAATGTTTATGGTGTGACTGCTCTTGAGTGACGCCATTAAATTAAGGTGCATGTCGAAGGTTATTACTCTCCTGGTTCTGGAGTGAGAGCCTGAGAGTTAGTTCCGTGTGAGTGAGAGGTAGTTCCGTGTGGAGTGAGGGGTAGTTCCGTGTGAGTGAGAGGTAGTTCCGTGAGTGAGAGCCTGAGAGTTAGTTCCGTGTGAGTGAGGGTAGTCTGTGAGTGAGGGGAGTTCTGTGTGAGTGAGGGGTAGTTCCTGTGAGTGAGAGGTAGTTCCGTGTGAGTGAGAGGTGTTCCGGGAGTGAGGGGTAGTTCCGTGTGAGTGAGAGGTAGTTCCGTGTGAGTGAGAGCCTGAGAGAGTTAGTTCCGTGTGAGTGAGGGGTAGTTCCGTGTGTGAGTGAGGGGAGTTCCGTGTGAGTGAGGGGTGTTCCGTGTGAGTGAGAGGTAGTTCCGTGTGAGTGAGGGGTAGTTCCGTGTGAGTGAGGGGTAGTTCCGTGTGAGTGAGAGGTAATTCCGTGAGTGAGAGCCTGAGAGGTAGTTCCGTGTGAGTGAGAGCCTGAGAGTTAGTTCCGTGTGAGGAGAGGTTCCGTGTGAGTGAGCCTGAGTTAGTTCCGTGGAGAGAGGTCTGTGAGTGAAAGGCAAAGTTCCGTGTGAGTGAGAGGTAAGTTCCGTGTGAGTGAAAGGTAGTTCCGTGAGTGAGAGGTAGTTCCTGTGAGTGAGAGGTAATTTCGTGTGAGTGAGAGCCTGAGAGGTAGTTCCGTGTGAGTGAGAGCCTGAGAGTTAGTTCCGTGTGAGTGAGAGTCTGAGAGGTAGTTCCGTGTGAGTGAGAGCCTGAGAGTTAGTTCCTGTGTGAGTGAGAGGTAGTTCCGTGTGAGTGAGAGCCTGAGAGTTAGTTCCGTGTGAGTGAGAGACGTGTGAGTGAAAGGCAAAGTTCCGTGTGAGTGAGAGGTAAAGTTCCGTGTGAGTGAAAGGTAGTTCCGTGTGAGTGAGAGGTAGTTCCGTGTGAGTGAGAGGTAAATTTCCGTGTGAGTGAGAGCCTGAGAGGTAGTTCCGTGTGAGTGAGAGCCTGAGAGTTAGTTCCGTGTGAGTGAGAGTCTGAGAGGTAGTTCCGTGTGAGTGAGAGCCTGAGAGTTAGTTCCGTGTGAGTGAGAGGTAGTTCCGTGTGGTGAGAGCTGAGAGAGTTCCGTGAGAGAGGTATCGTGTGAAGAAAAGTTCCTGTGAGTGAGAGGTAAAGTTCCGTGTGAGTGAAAGGTAGTCCTGTGAGTGAGAGGTAGTTCCGTGTGAGTGAAAGGTAAAGTTCCGTGTGAGTGAAAGGTAAGTTCGTGAGTGAAAGGTAGTTCCGTGAGTGAGAGGTAGTTCCGTGTGAGTGAAAGGTAAAGTTCCGTGTGAGTGAAAGGTAAAGTTCCGTGTGAGTGAGAGGTAGTTCCGTGTGAGTGAAAGGTAAAGTTCCGTGTGAGTGGAAAGTAGTTCCGTGTGAGTGAGAGGTAAAGATGTTGGAGTGGGATACAGACGTTCGATCTTAGGCACTCACGGTCCTTCCAGGTGTTAATGTGTACTACCTACTTACATGTAGAGGAAGTGGAGGCGGTCGAGTGCAATGCCGGGCCATACTGTTTTTCTGTGTACCGATAGATAGATAGATAGATAGATAGAGACAAAAAGACAGCGAGAGAAAGAGAGAGAGAGAGAGAGGGGGGGGGGGGAGACGTAAGCACCACATCAACACAGTTATCAGCCCCAGCACTTACTTTTGTATTCATCATTACAGGTGAGTGTTGCCGCCCACCTCCTCTTGTTGACGTCACCACCTCTACTGACGGGTACAATATTGACTAGTTTTTCTTCGTATTTCTCAATCTCTTCTAAAATGGTAGCCTCCTCCTCCTCCTCCTCCTCCTCCTCCTCCTGCCTCCATCCCTCAACAGACCAACTTTAGATTGATAGAGTGTTCTCTCTCTGTTTGATTTTCTTCCTCCCTTTTTTGAAGAGATTGTCACCTCTGAGCCCCACTTTCATTTACTTCATCATCATCATCATCATCATCATCATCATCGTCTGTCTCATCCCACCCTTTGGTACTAGCTCTGCTGCCCCTCCCTTCATCCTCGTGTTGTTATTCCTCTCATTGTCCCTCCTTTATCACCCCTTTGTGTTTATTATTGTTCACCTCCTACCCCATTTACTATGCTCTCTTTTCTATTCCCCTTCCCGTTAATCTTCTCCTTCTCATCCCCCTTTTCCTCTTTTTCTTTTCTTCCCCTTCCTCCTCAATAACCCTCCTCACCCTTAAACTCTCTCCCACCCCTAAATCCCTCCCTACCCCTAAATCCATCCCCAACCACTTAACCCTCCCCTACCCCTAACCTCCCTTACCCCTAAACCCCTCCCTACCCCTAAACCTCCCCTACCCCAAAATCTCCCTACCCCTAAACTCCTCCCCTACCCCTAAAAATCTCCCCTACCCCCAACCCTTCCCTACCCCATAAACCCTACACGCCTTCCACCTACACCCTTCCCCACACCTCTTCCCATGTTGACACCCCGTCAACAAGGCTCTTGTTGTTGGAGGCCCACGAGGCAGCTGGACCACTACAGCAATGTTCATTCAGGTTTTTACGACGAAGTGTCCACATATCTAGGAGCCTCCTTTGGGCTTCTTTCGCTTGCTGGCACTTATTCCTGCTTCCGTCTTTACCTATGGCATATCCCAGTAGTAGTAGTTGTGGTTGTAGTCGTAGTAACAGAATTAGTATTAGTAGTAGTAGTGCTTACTTAAGGTCACTTAAGGTAGTTTTCCAGCTCAGAAACTAAGGACTCCACGGTCCTGTGCGGGTCTGTGGTGCCATCAAGTATATCTGTTTTGTAGTCGTCATATAGTGTGGCAAGTCCCTCCCATGACTAATCCAATCTATTTTTAAAAGTATTAATGGTTGGTGATGTAACAACTTCCTCAGGCAAGCTGTTCCAGACTTTTACTGCCCTTAGTACAAAGGAATCTTTTCTTCTTCTTGTCTCAGCTTCTTTTGGGTAAAGTTTAGACTATGACCCCTTCGGCCTGTGTGTTCTGGAAGTCTCTGCAGTAACAGTCTTAATTGTAGTAGTAGTAACAGTATTAGTGGTAGTCGTAGTTGTGGTTGTAGTGGTAGTAACAGTATTTATAGTAGTTTACAGCAACAGCATCATGAGGGCAATGTGTCTGTGTGGTATCAGGTCGGTACACTCATACTGTCTGAGGATAAGTTGATAGATAAAGGAGGAGGTCAGGGTGATGTTCCACCACTAGTGCCCTCCTCCCCTCCACCCTCCTGCTGTAGCCTCCACTCCACCTCCCACTTCACCCCTGCTGCCTCCACCCCACCTCCCACCCCACCCCTGCTGCCTCCACCTCCTGCTGTAGCCTCCACCCACCTCCCACCTCACCCTGCTGCCTCCACCCGACCTCCCACCTCACCCCTGCTGCCTCCACCACACCTCCCACCCCCTCCTTGCCTCCACCCGACCTCCCACCCCACCCCTGCTGCCCACCCTGACCTCCCACCTCCCACCCCTGCTGCCTCCACCACCTCCCACCCCACTCCTGCTGCCTCCACCACACCTCCCACCCCACCCCTGCTGCCTCCACTCCACCTCCCACCCCACCCTGCTGCCTCCACCCCACCTCCCACCCCACCCCTGTGCTGCCTCCACCCGACCTCCTCCCACTCACCCTGCTGCCCACCACACCTCCCACCCCACCCCTGCTGCCTCCACCTGACCTCCCACCTCACCCCTGCTGCCTCCACCCACACCTCCCACCTCACCCCTGCTGCCTCCACCCCACCTCCCACCCCACCCCTGCTGCCTCCACCTGACCTCCCACCTCACCCTGCTGCCTCCACCCACCTCCCACCCCACCCCCCTGCTGCCTCCACCCGACCTCCCACCCCCACCCCTGCTGCCTCCACCCGACCTCCCACCCCACCCCTGCTGCCTCCACCCCACCTCCTACCCCACCTCCCACCCCACCCCTGCTGCTGCCTCCACCACACCTCCCACCCCACCCCTGCCGCCTCCACCACACCTCCCCACCTCACCCCTGCTGCTCCACCACACCTCCCACCCCCCCTGCTGCCTCCACCCGACCTCCCACCCCACCTGCTGCCTCCACCGACCTCCCCTCACCCCTGCTGCCTCCACCACCTCCCCACCCACCCCTGCTGCCTCCACCCACCTCCCACCTCCCAACCCTGCTGCCTCCACCCCACCTCCCACCTCCCCCTGCTGCCTCCACCCACCTCCCACCCCTCCCTGCCCCTCCACCCGACCTCCCACCTCACCCCTGCTGCCCTCCACCTCACCCCTGCTGTCCACCCGACCTCCCCCACCCCTGCTGCCTCCACCCACCTCCCCACCTCCCCTGCTGCCCCTCCCTCCCCCCTCCCACCTCACCTGCTGCCCCTCCACACCTCCCACCTCATCCCTGCTGCCTCCACCACACCTCCCACCTCACCCCTGCTGCCTCCACCACACCTCCCCTCCCCCACCCCTCTGCCCCACCTCGCCTCCCACCTCACCCCTGCCTCACCCGACCTCCCACCTCACCTGCTGCCTCCACCCGACCTCCCCCTCACCCTGCTGCCTCCACCCCACCTCCCACCCACCCCTGCCTCCACCCCACCTCCCACCCCACCCCTGCCTCCCTCCCCTCCCACCCCCCCTGCTGCCTCCTCCACCTCCCACCCCACCCCTGCTCCCTCCACCTGACCTCCCACCCACCCTGCTGCCTCCCTCCCACCTCCCCACCCCCCCTGCTCCCTCCTGACCTCCCACCCACCCCCTGCTGCCTCCACCCGACCTCCCACCTCCCCTGCTGCCTCCACCCGACCTCCCACCTCACCTCTGCCTCCACCCACCTCCCACCCCTGCCTCCCTCCCTCCCCACCCCCCCACCCCTGCCTCCCACCCCCCACCTCCCACCCCCTCCTGCCTCCACCCGACCTCCCACCCCCTCCTGCTGCCTCCACCAACCTCCCACCCCACCCCTGCTGCCTCCACCCGACCTCCCCCTCCCACCCCTGCCTCCACCCGACCTCCCCCACCCTGCCTCCCACCCGACCTCCCCACCTCACCCCTGCCTCCTCCCACCCCACCCCTGCTGCCTCCACCCGACCTCCCACCCACCCCTGCTGCCTCCACCCGACCTCCCCACCTCACCCTGCCTCCACCCGACCTCCCACCCTCACCCCTGCTGCCTCCACCCGACCTCCCACCTCACCCCTGCCTCCACCCGACCTCCACCCCACCCCTGCTGCCTCCACCGACCTCCCACCTCACCCCTGCTGCCTCCACCCGACCTCCCCCACCCCTACTGCCTCCACCTGACCTCCCACCTCACCCCTGCTGCCTCCACCTGCCTCCCACCCCACCCCTGCTGCCTCCACCCGACCTCCCACCCCACCCCCTGCTGCCTCCACCCCCTCCCACCTCACCCCTGCTGCCTCCACCCGACTTCCCCACCCCACCCCTGCCCCTCCCACCACCTCCCACCCCTCACCCCTGCCTCCACCACCTCCCCACCTCGTCCCTGCCTCCACCCGACCTCCCACCCCCCTCCTGCTGCCTCCACCTCCCCTCACCCCTGCTGCCTCCACCCCACCTCCCCACCCCCTCCCCTGCTGCCTCCACCACCTCCCACCTCACCCCTGCCTCCACCACACCTCCCACCCTCTACTGCATCTCATCACGCTCTTAGCACAACACACTTGACAATTGTTATATATGTGTTATGTTGTTATACAGTTTATGTGTTGTATTATTTATGTTTATGTTTGGCGTTATTTCCTTATCACCTGGGTGTCCTAACAAGACGATAATTAGTATCTGTTAGTGTCATGAGGTCAGATGTAAGGTCTATTGGGTCAACAGGTCAAGTTCACTGGGTCGAGAGTCAAGTTTACTGGGTCGAGGGTCAAATTCACTGGGTCGACAGGTCAAGTTCACTGGGTCAACAGGTCAAGTTTACTGGGTCGAGAGAGGTCCAAGTTCACTGGGTCGAGGTCAAGTTCACTGGGTCGACAGGTCAGTTCACTGGGTCGAGAGGTCAAGTTCACTGGGCGAGAGGTCAAGTTCACTGGGTCGACAGGTCCAGTTCACTGGGCCGAGAGGTCAAGTTCACTGGGTCGACAGGTCAAGTTCACTGGGCCGAGAGGTCAAGTTCACTGGGTCGACAGGTCAAGTTCACTGGGTCAACAGGTCAAGTTTACTGGGTCGAGAGGTCAAGTTCATTGGGCGGCAGGTCAAATTTACTATGTCGACAGGCCAAGTTAACTGGGTCGACAGATCAAATTACTGGGTCGACAGGTCAAGGTCATTAGGTCGCGATTGAAATGTTTAAAATAATTTACAATTAGACAGACAGACAGACAGACGAATACATATATAGATAGTTAGATTCTTCTTCAGTAAAATAAACGTTTAACCGATATTGTAGTCTTCACACACACACACCACCCACCCACCCACCCACCACACACACACACACACACACACACACACACACACACACACACACACACACACACACACACACACACACACACACACACACACACACACACTATTATAAGAACATAATTAATTCCAATAGTAAAGGATGAAAAAAGGGGGCTCTAATTATGTTGAAAACTAGATAATAATTAGATAATATAGACAAACAAATTATTAAGAGACTAATCACATAATAAACCCGAATTTTAACAGAATTCACCTGTAATGATGAACACATGCAGTAGGTTAAATTAGGTTAGGTTAGGATAGGATAGGATAGGATAGGATAGGACAGGACAGGACAGGATATGATAGGATATGATAGGATCGGTTAGGTTAGGTTATATAAAAAAGGAAGGAGTTTTTGGATTTAGGGTCGATCTAGAGGCTGTTAAGACACCGAGAGTCGACCGACACTTCTGACCACTGCCCTCCCTAGGTAATGGGGAAGCCAGTGTGTATGTACCCTTACGTTACCTGAACCTTTATACTAATCATTAACCTATTAGTGTAATATAAGTTATGGATATAGTATACTATTACAGGTGATATAGTGAGGATAAGACACGCTATATCTAGTATCGATGGTAGAACTTAATTTTCCCGATAAGTTATAAATTATTACTGTCAACGGTGGCAGTTCTTGTGTAAAACTCGACAGTATTATTATTGACACTCTTGGAACGTCAATACTCACTACGTTATTTTCACCGCATTATCATCCATAAAACAACTAAAATAAAGTTATAATTTGGTAATATAAGTCAAAATGTTCCAGTATTTTCACCACATTTGGGGATAGCGTTTTGCTGTGATAGCTAAGAACTACATTCATTAGTTGTCAACATTAGTGCGGTAGATTAGCCTTTAAACATATACTCAATACGTACTATAGCTGTCTTGAGGTAAACAATTAAAATGGCGTCGGTGTGTGATGAGGAAGGGAGGATGAGTACCGTGGGAGATGGGGAGGGGAGGAGGAGAACCGTGGGTGATGGGGAGAGAGAGAACTGTGGGTGATGGGAGGAGGACTGTGGTGTGGGTGAGGGGAGGGGAGGAGGAGAACTGGGAGGGGAGATGGGAGAGGGGAGGAGGAGAACTGTGGGGTGGGTGATGGGGAGGGGAGGGAGAACCGTGGGTGATGGGGAGGGGAGGGAGAACTGTGGGAGAAGGGGAGGAGGGAACTGGGGATGGGGGGGGGAGGAGAACTGGTGATGGGGGAGGGAGGAGAACTGGGTGATGGGGAAGGGAGGAGGAGAACTGTGGGAGATGGGGAGGGGAGGAGGACCGGGTGGGTGATGGGGGAGGGAGGGAGGAGGAGACCGTGGGTGATGGGAGGGAGGAGGAGAACTGGGGATGGGGAGGAGGAGGAGGAGAACCGTGGGGATGGGGGGTGGGGAGAGGGAGGAGGAGAACCGTGGGTGATGGGGAGGGGAGGAGGAGAACCGTGGGGATGGGGAGGAGGAGGAGGAGAACCGGGTGATGGGGGAGGGGGAGGAGGAGAACCGTGGGTGATGGGGGAGGGGAGATGGGAGGGGAGGGGAGGGAACTGTGGGTGATGGGGAGGGGAGGAGGAGAACTGTGGGGAGGGAGGAGGAGAATGTGGGAGATGGGGAGGGGGAGGGGAGGAGGAACCGTGGGATGGGAGGGGAGGAGGAGAACCGTGGGTGATGGGAGGGGAGGAGGAGAACCGTGGGTGATGGGGAGGGGAGGAGGAGGAACTAAGTGGGATGGGGAGGGGAGGAGGAGAACCGTGGGAGATGGGGAGGGGAGGAGGGAGAACCGTGGGTGATGGGAGGGAAGGGGAGGGAGGTAAGATGGAGACCGGGGGGAGGAGGAGGAGAATGTGGGGAGATGGGAGGGGGGGTGGGGAGGGGGAGGGACCGTGGGTGATGGGAGGAGGAGGAGAACCGTGGGAGATGGGGAGGGATGGGAGAGGGAGACCGTGGGTGATGGGGAGGGAGGAGAGAACCGTGGATGATGGGGAGATAGTGCAAGAGGTGTGAACAGATACAGAGAGTTAGTTCTCTCTCTTACCTTAACGACATTCTGCCATATCTTATTCATTATTTTCCAACCATCTTCCCACTCTCTCTCACTCCCTCACTCCTCTCTCACCCCACCTCCTCTCCACCCTCTCTCACCCCACTCCTCTCTCATCCCCACTCCCTCTCTCTCACCTCCTCTCTCTCACCCCTCCCCTCTCTCTCACCCCACCCTCCTCTCCTCTCCCCACCACCTCTCTCCTCACCCCACCTCTCTCCTCCCCCACCTCTCTCTCACCCCTCCCTCTCTCACCCCACTCCTCTCTCTCCTCCCTCCTCTCCCCACCCACTCCTCTCTCTACCCCCACTCCTCTCTCCCACCCCACTCCTCTCTCTCACCCCCTCCTCTCTCTCACCCCTCCCTCTCTCCCCCACCCTCTCCCTCTCTCTCTCTCTCTCATCCCACCTCTCTCTCTTCCTCCCCCTCCTCTCTCACCTCCTCTCTCACCCCTCCTCTCTCTCACCCCACTCCTCTCTCTCTCACTCCTCTCACCTCCACCTCTCTCTCTCACCCCACTCCTCTCTCACCCCACTCCTCTCTCTCCCACCCCCTCTCTCCCCTCACTTGTTCCCACTCCTAACACCAGTAACCCCGCCTACCCCCCCTTCCCCCACTAATGCCTTTGATATGACCTCATTGAACTAACCAAGAGGACGTCTTCCCAATACACCCCCCACTCTTATACCTCCCCACCCATCTATCCCTCCCCACCCACCTATCCCTATCCACCCACCTAACCCCTCTCCACCCACCCACCTATTCTCCCCATCCCACCTACCTACCCTCATCACCCAGTCCACCCGAACCCTCCCTGCTCATCCACCCACCCTCTTCACCCACCCACCCACCCACCCACACTTGTCTTTGGAATTCCCCACTGAACTTCTATTACTTTTTATTACAGGATGAACAAGGTCACCCTGACAGGTTATCTATTACAAGAACCTGAACCATTGACGTCAGGCCAATCTTGTTCTTACTTGAGGTTTATTACTAGGAATTTTTTTTTATATATAGATGGATGTTGTTGAACACAAAGCACGTACACACACACACACACACACACACACACACACACACACACGTACACACACACACACACACATACACACACACACACACACACACACACACACACACACACACACACACACACACACACACACACACACACACACACACACACACACACACACACACACACACACACACACACACACACACACACACACACACACACACACACACACACACATACACACACACACACACACACACACACATACACACACACACACACACACACACACACACACACACACACACACACACACACACACACACACACACACACACACACACACACACACACACACACACACACACACACACACACACACACACACACACACACACACACACACACGTACACACACACACACACACACACACACACTACACACACACACACACACACACACACACACACACACACACACACACACACACACACACACACACACACACACACACACACACACACACACACACACACACACACACACACACACACACACACACACACACACACACACACACACACACACACACACACACACACACACACACACACACACACACACACACACACACACACACACACACACACACACACACACACACACACACACACACACACACACACACACACACACACACACACACACACACACACACACACGAGAGAGAGTGAGGAGTGAGTGAGTGAGTGAGTGAATCTCTCTCTCTGGTTATTTCCACATTGTTCCATTTATTTCCTTGTGTTATGAAGTTGTCGACAGGATGAATCAAGACTGAAACTGCGCAGTTATCTCTTGGCAATACCGAGAAGGGGTGGTTGGGTAGTTAGGGGAGGAGAAGGGGGGAGGTGGACTGAGGTGGAGACTGAGGGGGGATTAGGGAGAGGGAGGAGAGGAGTGGTGGGGGGGGGAGGGAGAGAGGGAGTGAGGGTAGGAGGAGAGGGAGTAGTGGGAGAGGAGAGGGGGGAGGGAGAGAGGGAGTGGGTAGGAGTAGTAGGAGGAGGAGAGGGAGGGAGAGAGGGAGGAGTGGGGTAGGGAGAGGGTAGGAGGAGAGGGGGAGAGGAGGGGAGGAGGGGAGGAGAGGGGAGGGAGGGGGAGAGAGGGAGTGAGTGGGTAGGAGTAGTGAGTGAGGAGAGGGGGGGAGGGAGAGAGGGAGGAGGAGAGAGAGGAGGAGAGAGATACCAAAGTTAATACTGTTAAAGCCTTTATAAATCTATCTATCTATCTATATATCTATCTGCCTATATATGTCTGTCTGTCTCTCTCTAGACCAGAAACAAAATCCCTCAATCTTTAAATATATTATATTTATCAGTGAGGTCAGGAAGAGAGGTTAATTAATATACTCTATAATTTAATCGGAGGACGAACCAAGATGAATACGAATTGGTGCGTTAAGTCATACTGGAAAAAACCCACTGAGTTAACATTATCAGTCAAGTCAGGAAAGGCAAGTAAATGATGTATAAATATATAGAATTTCATAATGTGATGTAAGGAACGGACACACACACACACACACACACACACACACACACACACACACATACACACTCTTACGAAATCATGACATAATCACTTACTTAAGACACATAAAAACACTCATATAACCAAGATAGTTGTTCACCTGTCTTATCTCAGGTGTACACAAGAGCTTTGATGAGGTGTTACTGGAGGCTCGTTAATTGATCAGGTGAGGTGGGCCATGACGTCACTACATACCTGCCCCTTTAATTGTCTTTTTATTAAGGATATATTAGTCGTTTGTTTACTTTATTATCTCCCCCCACTCACCTTCATCTCCCCCCACTCACCTTCATCTCCCCCCACTCACCTTCATCTCCCCCCACTCACCTTCATCTAAGATACTTATCAATGAAGTAGATCTCATTTCACTGAGTTTCTGTGACTTGGAGGGGGAAGGGAGTGGGGTGGGAAGATTAGACACCCTTTTAAGTTAGGTTGGGTTGACTTGGGTTGAGTTAGAACAGGTTTGGTTGGGTTGGATTGGGTTGGGTTGTGTTAGGTTAAAGGTAAGTTAGTTTTGGTAAGGTTAAGTTCGGTTGAGGTAGGTTAGGTTAAGTTGCGTTGGGGTAGGTTAGGTTAGGTTACATATAATAATTGATATCTTTATGTGAGGGTCATGTCGTGTAATGTGAACGTTTGATAAGATAAAGTTGAATCTTGTCTGTGGATACGAACATTGATAACATAAGAGTAAAGGGAATATCCGTGTGTCTATTGGTCCATACTAGCCGGCGTTGTTTACACCCAACCCTTATCGCTCATACACCTGTCTAGTCTACAGTATATACGAAGCTTCCCAACGAGTATAGAGCTGATAATTCTATGTCACGCAGCTATAACTTTATTTCCAAACCAATATTTACTTTTGGGGGGGGTGTAGAAGCAATTTGACCCAGGATAGCCGACAAAGTCATGAGATGATTATATCCAGTAGAGTCTTTTGTATTAAACTCCAATAGGATCTGGTCCTCTCAGTCGGTCACCCATAGTGAAACCTCTATTTAACGGACAATATGGAGAGGAGAGTCCATTATATCGAGGGTCCGTTATATCGAGAGTTTGTTAGATGTGTAACTCATTTAACGGATTATATGGTGATAGAATTCCGTTATAAAGAGGGTTTACTGTACTAACCAGACCCATCATTAAGGTCTAAATCTAAATATATCTACTAATTTAAAGTAACCTTAGTCATTATCACCTTTATTTAATATGGGACAACACAACCTAACCTAACCTAACCTAACCTAACCTAACCTAACCTCCCAGTTCAACCTTTCCTTCATATCAGTCTTATTTCTTATTATACAATCACTCAAAAAAAAACTATCTATACCAAATTGTGTTGAAAAATATGACACAACGGATGAAGGATTTTGACAACCCTACCGAGACAACAGGAGTCACAGTGTTCATTCTGAAAATTATCGATCACCCTAAGTAAAGATATTTTTTTTGAGTAACTGTACTACATCTCTCCTGTAAGATTCTATTAAGTACACAGAGTAATTAATACAATCATAATCATTCTACACCGTGTACTATAGGTGTATTAAGTTACTTTATTAGTTACTGTACACCGGTGAAGTGTCTGTAGATAAGACAACAGCAACCAAATAGTTTTACTGATAATAAGTCTGTTTATGGCCAGGTTGAGGTAGTTAGGTAAGGTGTTTATCAGTATATATCGAAGGTGAGATAACCTTTCCCTTCTTACACTTCAGTTTATTTAGTTATTTTTTTACTCAGAATTGTACTTATTTTAGTGATGTCTGTACTCCTATGGTATTTATTACAGTATGGATATTTTATATACTTCGATTTCACTTGTGTTTGATTTGTATTAATTAATGGGTGTTTGTATATACATTTTTATAATTATTTGGTGTTTATATTCCGTTTAGTGCAGTGATTATTAAACCTTTTTGCTCCCTGCCCACCTATGAATTGACCTCTGACCCCTGCGAATTGACCTATGACCCCTCTGACCCCTACAAATTGACCTATAACCCCTCTGACCCCTACAATTTGATCCCTGACCCTCCTGACCCCTACAAGTTGACGTATTGACCCCTCACCCCCAATATTCAGTGTACTAAAATTATACTTGAACATTTCATTGATTTATCTTGAAATTCAAAACAAAACCCAGAAATTTCTCATTTAGAAGTTAATTTCCTCTGACACATTGGAGCTGTGAAGAGTAACATCACAGTTCTTTGTACATGACCTGAGTTAATGTGATGGATGATAGTGGCTCTCTCTCTCATGGTCCCTGAAGGTGTGGTGTGGTGTGGTGCAGTGTGGCGTGGTGTGGTGACGGGCGTGGTGTGGTGTGCCCATGGAAGCTCGCTCTCCAGTGGTGATATACCGGTGTGAATCATTAGTACTCATTAGCTGTGACTCTTTATGACATCTTGTGATATTATGTCCAGTACGTAAGGTTACTTCCATGTACTATGTAGTGGTAGAATGAGAGCACCTGAAGATTAGTACCCCTAGTTTATTTCACCTGATGATTCAACATTCTAACCCACACCTAACCAAATCAAACTAAACTTAACTTAACGAATCTAACATATAACATAACATAACAACATAGCATCACAACATAACATATCATATAACATAACATAACAACATAACATCACAACATAACATATAACATAACATAACATAACAACATAACATCACAACATAACATAACATATAACATAACATATAACATAACATATAACATAACATAACAACATAACATCACAACATAACATAACATAACATAACAACATATAACATAACATAACAACATAGCATCACAACATAACATAACATATAACATAACATATAACATAACATATAACATAACATAACAACATAGCATCACAACATAACATAACATATAACATAACATATAACATAACATAACAACATAACATCACAACATAAGATATAACATAACATAACACAACCAATCTAACTTGGGTAACACCATATGAAATAGTGTCGAGTACACACATTAACCTTCCTAAATATAAAGGTAAAAAACTTGGAAGAATGACTGTGTGTTGGGTACAGAGGAGTCTCGGTTTTATATGACTCAGCATGAACGAGCATGACAACTGAATTTAGCGTCGAGTGTGAATTGTTGCGAAGGTGTGTGTGTGTGTGTGTGTGTGTGTGTGTGCGTGTGTGTGCGTGTGTGTGTGTGTGTGTGTAATAGTAATAATAATAATAATAATAATAATAATAATAATAATAATAATAATAATATTAATAAACGATTTATTAATAGAGTTGCAGCCGGTGGGTGAAAATATACAAACTTACATGTGATTTAGACATAATAATATACGTTCAATACATTTACAGGGCTGTACAGTACATAAATCAGGAGTTGTTTATTATTTTAACAATAGATGGGATGGTGCTGTTCTTATATCTATCGGTGCGGGCTCTTATGGGCTGAATTTTGTTGTAGTGGCGAACTGCGCGAGGTGGGCGGGGGACTGCAGGTGGCAGTAGGTGGCGATACCGAGGATGGTGCAGTAGTCCACTGCCAAACCTTACTAGTGCATGGTGGTGGAGGTCACTGAGGGATGGCATTTCCAGGGTGGAGAGAGCGTTGTTGTAGCCGGAGTAGTCTGCGCCGAGCATGATTCTGCAGGCCCTCTTCTGTACCTTCTCTAGCTGACGTTGTTGGGTAGAGTTGAGAGAAGACGACCAGGCTGGTGACGCATACGTTAGTTTAGGGAGAATAAAGGCGTTGTAGATAGTCTTCAGCTCTGACGTGGGTGCCCCAAGTGACCTGAGTCGTCGTAGCATGTAGAGTCGGTACGAGGCTGCCTTGATTGTGTTATTTACATGGGCCTTCCAGTCCAGTTTGTGGTCTACTGTATAGTTACACTCAGTAATTGAGAGCGAGTGTGAGTATACAGTAATTGAGAGCGAGTGTGAGTATACAGTAATTGAGAGCGAGTGTGAGTATACAGTAATTGAGAGCGAGTGTGAGTATACAGTAATTGAGAGCGAGTGTGAGTATACAGTAATTATGAACAGTGAATGGTGTTTGATTAAGGGAAAAAAGATAGAATATTTTAATCAAGACTACGGCTCAAAGTTTGCCTTGTGCTGTTTACTATAACAGCTTATCGGTACACTCTTATCTACATCTTGAGGGTGTAGCTTGGGGTATCAGACAGACTATTGAAAGATAAGGTAGTACACACGTTCCCCGCCTACTTGTCCTTTGGAAGGTCGACTGTACACGTCATATCGTACGATGGAAGACCACACGTTATCTAACTGCGTGTACGACCCTTCACCCTCCCCTCCCCTCCCTCCCTCCACTCCCTCTCTCGTGTAAAGATAACATACTTAGATAACAAGTTTAGATAACATGTGTAGATAGCGCGAGTAGATAACGTAAAATATTTAGATCAGGCGAGGGAGAGTAAAGTTCGTTTTCGTGGTTAGCTAGAGTCCGAGGTCGTCTTCTCCCTGGCCGAGTTGTCCTGTGGGAAGTATTTGGGTATTAAGTGTAATAAGAATGTTATATCTGGTGTACTGAGTCCTGCAGGCACGCGGGTCTATATATATTTCTGGTTGTCTGCATAATGTATAATGTTATTAGACTCTAGGGTACAGGAAATCGTATGCAAAGGCTTAAAACTTCGTACTCAAGGGGTAAGTCATCGTATTCTAAAGGCTATTGTACTCTAGATATTAAGTCATCGTACTTTTGGGGTTAAATCGTCGTACTTTGGGGGTTAAGTCATCCTATTACAGGTGTTAATCAGTTTGGGTATTGGTAAGCACAGGTAAGGGATGTGATTAACCATACTAACACAGGGTAGTTGGAGCTGTTCCCCCTGTGTCTGGATAGTTGAAAGGGAGTTAACTCATTTTGCTAGAGTAATACAGGTATAAAGTGAACAACAAGAAGTCAGTATTGGCGTGGGTGAGCCTTGTGTGTGCTGTCGTTGGGTTTTCATGGCGGGTCGACGAGGGTATAGGAAGGGGTTATATTACTGACACGGGATAAGTTATGTCGTCCACTTTTTTGTCTTGTTTCTCTATCAATCAGTTGGGTTGTGAGGATGAACGTGTGAGGTGCTGCTGCTGCTGACTCACCCCGGGTATCACTCACACACACACACACTACAACGCTTGATGCAGTCCTGACAAGGTCTCTTTTAACTCCCTAAGGATTATTTATGTCACCGTGATGCAGCTGACGCAATATGGTGGTTGTGGTCGCTGCCATCCTGGGTAAAGTTATTGACTGTGCGAGGCGAAGGGGGAGGTGAGGGGGAGGGAGGAGAGGGAAGGCAGGAGGGGGGAGGGGACTATGTGAAAGGATGTGGAAGACTGAAGTAACAGGGGTGAGGGGGGAGAATGAGGGCGGTGTTTAGTGACATACAGCAGTAATGTCAGGGTTAGCTCCTGACAACCCTCCCCTACAGACACACACGGCCTCAAACTACTGCTCCTCCATCTCTTGTGACTTCTTAGCACCTCGCATTAGGCAAGCAGAGAGTTTCTTAACGGAAAGGAATATAGTAGTGACTTTTCCAATAATAAGGGAAGGCCATAGTGTCCCTCCGTCCTACAATACGTACAGTACGAGCTGATTTTTGTGAAGCACCTTTAGTCAGACAGTTGTGAAGCCTCGGGTAGATCTAAAGTACTGCTACATCGTATTAAAAGTTATCACCACTTAACCCAACAGACGCCAATGCGAGTCCTGAGGCTGACCACTGGATGAGTGCCCCAAGTCGACCCAAACCAGAGCAAAAGAAAGGTGTTAGTTAGGGTGTAGTGCCAGCCATGTTGTCTCTTGGTATCGTCTTCAGTGTACTACATCCACACTGTACTTAACAAATCGTCAGATCTTTGGTTACCACTTTCACTTATTATTAATTTTTATTTTGTGTTAACCTTTACATTTAATTTATTATAGAAAGAAGTTAACTTTGTGGTGAGTATAAGAAACTTGGCGTCTAATTGCAGTCAGTTGAGTTTGATCGGACACAATCTTTTAGTTTCGTTCTATAAAGTTATTTCTTTTTATTTTGTTTACACGTTTACTTATTTATCTCGGACGTGTAAAGTACCCACCTGCCCATCAACCTTTTTTATTTTTTTGGTCTAGTGGTAAATATTGACATTCATCAGGTAAGACTTTCACCTGGGTGTTGAGGCTGCCAGTGTACACAGTTGTCTGGCCGAGCACGTGGCACATGTGTTGGGCCAGTGAGCCGTATATTGCTTTTTGAATGAGTGTGTGTATATGTGTGTGTGTGTGTGTGTGTGTGTGGTGTGCGTGTGTGTGTATTTTTTGTGTGCGTGGTGTGTTGTGTGTGTGTATCAGACCCTATGCGCGCGCACCTCGTGGTGTCGGCTGTGTGGTAGTGATGACGTGACGGTGACGTCATAGGGCCGCCAAGAGCAGCTCACCCCGACATACCTCAGGGGAGGGCGGGCAGCGGCTGGCACTTACCACACGTGATTTACATCTTCCCTCTCACGCTACGGAGGATCAAGGTGACGGTGTGTCTGTATTGGTGATAAATTGTGGAATGACTGGTGGTTGGTGGTCCTGGGCGGTGGCGGTGTGGCAGGGGGCGCGGGTTGTCTACATTCCACGGGTAGATCACGTGACCGCAGGATGACTGGACTGGGGCTTGTAGGAAAGGTCGGGAGTGGTGACGTCACCCCCCCGCCTCCCCTCCTCCCCCTCACCCTCGTATTAACAAATCCCGCCCATGCTGTGTGCTCGCCACGCACCAACCTCACCTCTGTGCCTCGACACCCACACAGTATATTGTCTTGTCCACGTGACGGCCGCAGTATGTTCTCGAATATAACACACGATGACTCATTTACTGAAACAAACATCAATTACGGACACTATTTACACTATTTAGATATTTTTTTTTAATTAGAGGTAGAGGAAGAAGTAATTAGGTACATGCAGGTGATGGAGGGCAGGTGAGTGGGACCGCTGACACGCTGGTCGGTTGTGGTGTAATACTTGGTGACGTCACTCACTCACCATGACGGTGCTGGGGGGGAGGGGGGAGGTCCTCGAGGCAAGCTTAACTGGTCTCTTTGTGGGAGTTTGTGGTGTGTGTGTGTGTGTGTGTGTGTGTGTGTGTGTGTGTGTGTGTGTGTGTGTGTGCATTAGGTGGTGATAACGGTGCTGCTGCTCCCTCTCTCCCTCTCTCCTCCTCTCTCTCTCTCTCTCTCTCTCTCTCTCTCTCTCTCTCTCTCTCTCTCTCTCTCTCTCTCGTTATATGTGTGACCTACTGTTCACATTGAAACTGTGTTATTGAGTTTGTATACAGTATTTCCAGTTTTAGGGTGCGCTTGAGAGAGAGAGAGATTTACATGAGGCAGGTGTAGGGCCGCCTCATGTGTACTACAAAAACCGCGTCGTGGTAGTGCAGTAACAACACCCGCCAGTCTCTCTCTCTCTCTCTCTCTCTCTCTCTCTCTCTTTCTCTCTCTCTCTCTCTCTGATACCTGAGGAGTTAATGTTGTATATTACGTGGATACAGCGGCAGATAGATAGATAGGTAGATAGATAGATAGATAGATAGATAGATATAGACAGAGAACCATTGTTTAACACCTCGGACCGGAATTGTGAGAACGAGTCTTGGTTTTTCTCCTCGTGGAAGCTACTAAGTCTCGATGGCTTATGGCTGTGTGTGTGTGTGTGTATGTGTGTGTGTGTGTGTGTGTGTGTGTGTGTGTGTGCGTGTGCCACTGAGATAAGTACGCAGCAGAAAAATTAGATGTCAAGAATGTGTTAAGAATTAAGATCGTCGCCTTAGTTACTATCTGTAGGTAAGCCCTTTTATCTGTGAGTACATTTAGCCTCCGGAAAATGACAGGAGGTAGACCCCAGGTAACTATGAGTTTGTTTAGACGTGTTGCTGATTATGTTTGTGTCATGGAGAGTGAGGCGAGATTCTCTGTAAACACGTGTCAGGCTCGACCCTATACCTTACCTGCTGCTGGGTGATGGGGTACAGCCTCTCTCTCTCTCTCTCTCTCTCTCTCTCTCTCTCTCTCTCTCTCTCTCTCTCTCTCTCTCTCTCTCTCTCCGCCACACACACCGGAAGCATAACTGCCCCTCAGTCAATAGTAGTCGCCGCTGTTGACTTGTTCCAGGATAACTTATTATGTGGTCATGACTCTTGCCACCAATACCTCATGTGCTTTTGTAGTGGTGGTGGTGGTGGCGGCACGGCACATTGAGAACACCAGGTAGTTGTGCGGTGTCATAACCTGATAATACTGGTGGGTAAAATGTCTTGCCGTAACCATCCACCTACGCTAGGTCTTTTTCTTATTATTTCCCTCTTCTTTCTACATTTCCCCCCCCCGTCCCCTTTTCCCTCCCTCATCGTGAGAGAGGCCCGGTGTGACAGATGGAGGGAGGGAGGGAGTCCAGGGAAACAAGTCAAATGCCAGCATACTACCCGATATCTCCCTCCCCCCTTCCTATCCCCATCCCCCTCCCTCCCTCCTCCCCACCCCTCCCTTCCTCCTCCCCACCCTCCTCCCTCATCACCCCTCCCCCCCATCATTTCCCAATCACCGGGACAGTTCAGACGAGTTAACTGTTGGTGTTGCCAAGTGACTCTACCATCCACGTGGTCACACACACACACACACACACACACACACACATTGGTTCTTATGACACACCACGTGATTCTTGACACACCACGTGATTATGACACACACCACGTAATTCTTATGACACACACCACGTGATCCTTATGACACACACCACGTGATCCTTATGAGACACACCACGTGATTCTTATGACACACACCACGTGGTTCTTGTGACACACACACACACACACAGACAAAGCGTCACGTGACAACTGATAAACCAGTTTACAAGACCGGCTCCCTTTAGCCAGCGAGAACACGACCAGATCAGAGCCATAGTTAACTTATGTGTTCACTCCATTATACCGACAGCTAGAAAAATTAATAATAATAATTAATAATAAACACAATAATATTAATAACTACAATAATAATAATAATAATAATAGTAATAATAACCACAATGATGGCAATAATATTAATAATAATAATAATAATAATAATAATAGACAATAGGTAATATGTACTTTAGGATGGTAACCTCTTATTAAAATTCCACCGTCTGTGTACACTGTAAAACAAGTATCTTCCCGGACACCTTCGATGTATTTTGAAATGAGCATTACGATGGGTGTTGCCTTGGTAAGGTTCTCAAACTACTTCGCGCACTGAGTCATATTGTTTCACATACAAAGTGGTAAGATATTTTTTTTTACCTTGTGTACTTATGATAACCACAAGGTCTTTATTATGACTTTACACACCTTTCTTTGTAAAATTTTCCTAATTTTAAATCTTTTGTGTATCTTACAAGCACTAAAAGACGTGTAAACACAGCTTATCAAATCCCTGGATGACAGTGAGAGATATAATCATTGGCTGGAAACTGTCTACTCTTGGTCGTATTGAAGGTTCCATGTTTGACTACGATTAAGGCGCTTCCCAGCCAATGATTATATATCAGGTCAAGTAATCGACGGTTATGATTGGCAGTGCTTATATGCCGCTGAGAAATATTGTCCGCCAGAAAAAAAATATCACTTCACCAGCAGCCAAACTTTCCCAACCATGAAACAGAAATATAATAAAACAGATAGAAAAAAAAAGTCATACATGATTTCTTGAGGCTGTACACATTTAATGAGACGGGTAGCCATTATACGTTAGATGGAGTGGGGGGGAGGGAAGCTTAGTGGGGTATCGCCACCTCACAACACCACTTTTTTCAACACCCCAAAATAGTTTAACACAATGGAGTGGTGTGGTGAGGTGCCCATGGCCAGCTGCTGCCTCTTATACTGAACCTTATTTTGTATTTATTTATTATTAATTTGTATCAGCACCACCGCCTGTGACTGTCTCGCCATCTTCTCAGTTTGTTTGTTGTTCTCTCCCGCCTCAAGTTTCTTTTGGTTATTTTTGTCTGTGTGTCGTCAACCCAGTGAGAGCCTCTCCTTACCTGACTCATGACTGTTTCCCGTGTGTCAGGGTGGTAACGTCTCTCCCCTGGCTGGTGGTGGCAGTGTTCACCCCTGGCTGGTGGTGGCAGTGTTCACCCCTGGCTGGTGGTGGCAGTGTTCACCCCTGGCTGGTAGTGGCAGTTTTCACCCCTGGCTGATGGTGTTAGCACCCTGGCTGATGGTGGCTGTGTTCATCCCTGGCTGGTGGTGGCAGTGTTCACCCTGGCTGATGGTGGTAGTGTTCACCCCTGGCTGATGGTGGCTGTGTGCATCCCTGGCTGGTGGTGGCAGTGTTCACCTGGCTGATGGTGGTAGTGTTCACCTGGCTGATGGTGGTAGCGTTCACCTGGCTGATGGTGGCTGTGTTCATCCCTGGCTGGTGGTGGCAGTGTTCACCCTGGCTGATGGTGGTAGTGTTCACCCTGGCTGATGGTGGCTGTGTTCATCCCTGGCTGGTGGTGGCAGTGTTCACCCTGGCTGATGGTGGTAGTGTTCACCCCTGGCTGATGGTGGCTGTGTTCATCCCTGGCTGGTGGTGGCAGTGTTCACCCTGGCTGGTGGTGGCGTGTTCACCTGGCTGATGGTGGTAGCGTTCACCCTGGCTGATGGTGGCTGTGTTCACCTGGCTGGTGGTGGCAGTGTTCACCCCTGGCTGGTGGTGGCAGTGTTCACCCTGGCTGGTGGTGGTAGCGTTCACCCCTGGCTGATGGTGGCTGTGTTCATCCCTGGCTGGTGGTGGCAGTGTTCACCTGGCTGATGGTGGTAGTGTTCACCTGGCTGATGGTGGCTGTGTTCATCCTGGCTGGTGGTGGCAGTGTTCACCCTGGCTGGTGGTGGCAGTGTTCACCCTGGCTGGTGGTGGTTGTTCACCCCTGGCTGATGGTGGCTGTGTTCATCCCTGGCTGGTGGTGGCAGTGTTCACCCTGGCTGGTGGTGGCAGTGTTCACCCCTGGCTGGTGGTGGTAGCGTTCACCCTGGCTGATGGTGGCTGTGTTCATCCCTGGCTGGTGGTGGCGGTGTTCACCCTGGCTGATGGTGGTAGTGTTCACCCCTGGCTGATGGTGGCTGTGTTCATCCCTGGCTGGTGGTGGCAGTGTTCACCCTGGCTGGTGGTGGCAGTGTTCACCCTGGCTGGTGGTGGCAGTGTTCACCCTGGCTGGTGGCAGTGTTCACCCTGGCTGGTGTGGCAGTGTTCACCCTGGCTGGTGGTGGCAGTGTTCACCCCTGGCTGGTGGTGGCAAGAAACTTTCTTGTAATAAACCAAAATAGACTTAAATGAGGAGGTGTGCCGTGTCCTTCTGGCTCGTAGGAGACGTTTAGGGGTCACCTGGCCCCTGGCGAGGAACCGACCAATCAGCGCTCAGTCCACACCACAACCCTCAGTGACGTCACCTAACTCTTCCCCTGCCCCTGTACACACACATACACACACACACACACACACACAAAACGAACCCGAAATATTTCCTTTTTTGACGTCTCTCCCGGGCCTGTCAGGGTGTGGTGGAGTAACTCGAACCTCTAGTTGGTTAATTATGTGTTCTGTATTACGTATGTCACCCCCTAGTGAAATAAATATATACCTTTTATACATAATTATACTGTACCGTGGTCTTAATTAGTGTTCGGTTGTTTTATTACACATATTTGAATGAAATGAAGGGAAGTGTATCTAGTTGCTGGGTGTACAGTAAACTAGTGAACAGTTGAGGACATAATTCACTGGACAATTGAGGCAACATCTGGTGCGTATTGAGGGTCGCGTCCTTCAGAGGGATTGTAACACGTATTAAGCAGATTTTTCCTTTGTATCGTGTATTTTTCTGATATGATTGATGATGGTAAGACGTGTTTATGAGTTGTACAGTGTGTGTATGTGTGTGTGTGTGTGTGTGTGTGTGTGTGT
The DNA here is from genome assembly GCF_018991925.1 of Homarus americanus. Taxonomy (NCBI): domain Eukaryota; kingdom Metazoa; phylum Arthropoda; class Malacostraca; order Decapoda; family Nephropidae; genus Homarus; species Homarus americanus. Next base: position 34,600 of record NW_024739687.1, on the reverse strand, counting down.
TCACCAGGATATACACAGGTGGCAGTAGTGTAACAGAGAGCAGCAGGAACACTTGTGAAATATTATTAACCTTGGTTGTAACTCCTCGCCACTTGTTGCTGAATCAAGTTTTTTTTGGGGGGTGTGTGTAATCAGGAGGAAGTCGCCCATAAGATGAGTTAGAAATATAAGTTGTTATTGGCTCTTTTTAGACACACACACACACACACACACACACACACACACATTTTTACAGCTGTTGGAATGTGTCGGGCCTCCCCACCATCCACCTCCCCGCCACTGTTCCCTCTCTTCACAGTCTCACCCTCCTCAACCCTCCCCCTTCTGTGTCTCCCTGTTCCTCCCTCCACACATCCTTAATCCCCATTCCTCCATATTCCCTCCCTCCTTCCACCCCTGTTCCCTGCACTGTATCTCTCTCCTCCCATCATGTTCTCTTTCCTTCCGCTCGAGTCGTTCTCCATCTGTTACCTTCCTCCTCCCCTCCACCCCCCACCCCCCCCCCTATCCCTAGCGACGGTGATTATAAACATTCCTGTGCGGTGTGTGGATGACGTCACGGGTTGTAAACAATGTCACGTGTGGGGGTAGACACACACACACTCTCTCTCCTGGTGTGTAAAGTGACTTTAACAGTCAGGGAAATACATTATAATTTTTGTAGATGGTGAATGAAGAATTGTTTTGAAGAATAATATAGTGTGTGTGTGTGTGTGTGTGTGTGTGTGTGTGTGTGTGTTAATAGTGCCTTGAGAGAGTCGTGGTGAACGTGAGGAATGATGTTTAATGTTTCTGTGTGTGTGTGTGTGTGTGTGTGTGTGTGTGTGTGTGTGTGTGAGGCGGCGGTCAGTGGCCCGTGTAAAGCCCTTCACTCACCTTTTATGTGAGCATCAACACAAGTTCTTGGGGAACCTCCACATGTTACCACCCTCCCTTTCCCTCCCTCCCTCCCCCTTCCCTCCTCTGCCCCTCACATTCCCCCCTTCCGGCTGTATCCCCATCTCCTCTTCTTCCTCACCAACCATCCTCCCTCCCACCACCCCCAGTTCTGCACACCAGTCTGCCTTCCCCACCTAGTTTGACCACCCCATCTTTCCTCCCCATCATCTCCCCAGTTACCACCTCCTGTCTGCCTCACCATACCTACCCCCCACCTTACTTCCTCCTAGTTCCAACCTGAACCTCTCCCTCCGCCCTCTCTCTATCCTCCCCTCCTTATGCAGTCTGGCCATGGTCACCTCACATGTTGGTGATAGAAAGGAGGGTGGGGGGATTGAGGAGGAGGAGGTGGGGAAGATGTGTGCATGTGCGTGTGTCAGTCTCTCCAGATCATACATTTCAGAAACCGGTAGTTATTTTCATCAGACAGGTGTTGTGTGTGTGTGTGTGTGTGTGTGTGTGTGTGTGTGTGTGTGTGTGTGTGTGTGTGTGTGTGTGTGTGTGTGTGTGTGTGTGTGTGTGTGTGTGTGTGTGTGTGTGTGTGTGTTGTGTGTGTGTGTGTGTGTGTGTGTGTGTGTGTGTGTGTGTGTGTGTGTGTGTGTGTGTGTGTGTGTGTGTGTGTGTGTGTGTGTGTGTGTGTGTGTGTGTGTGTGTGTGTGTGTTGTGTGTGTGTATGTGTGTGTGTGTGTGTGTGTTATCAATAAGCTGATTGCCTCTTGGTCAGTCAACAAACAATACGTCTTTAATCTTCTCGAAGCTTTGGTTTTTGAAGACGAAGATCAGCTTAAGGTCGCCCAGGGATCATGACCTATGGCAGAGAGTCTTGTAAACGAGTTGACCTTGATTCAGAGGTTAAGGTCAGAATAAGGACGAATAAGCTGTGGAGGGAAAACAAGGGGAAAGTAAGCTGGCGAGGGGAAGAGTAAGCTGATGAGGGGAAACAACAAGGGAAAGAGTAAGCTGATGAAGGGAAACAACAAGGGGAAGAGTAAGCTGTGGAGGGGGAACAAGAAAGGGACGAATAAGCTGTGGAGGGGAAACAAGGGAAAAAGTAAGCTGGCGAGGAGAAGAGTAAGCTTATGAGGGGAAACAACAAGGGAAAGAGTAAGCTGTGGAGGGGGAACAACAAAGGGAAGCATAATCTGTGTAGGGGAAAAGTAAGCTGACGAGGGGAAACAACAAGGGGAAGAATAAGCTGTAGAGGGGAACAATAAGGGGAAGAATAAGCTGTGGAGGGGAACAAAAAGGGGAAGAGTAAGCTGACGAAGGGAACAACAGGGGGAAGTAAGCTGACGAGGGAAACAACAAGGGGAAAGTAAGCTGACGACGGGAGACAACAAGGGGACGAGTAAGCTGACAGGGGGAGACAACAAGGGGAAGAGTAAGCTGACGAGGGGAAGAGTAAGGGGAGGCAGTTAAGATCATGAGCGGGACACGGTGGCTGGCCTGAACGATCCTGTCTCCCCTCGTTATGGTATTTTGGGAACGTGAGGGGAGAGGAGGGGAGGAAGAGGTAGAAAAGAGGAAGAAGAGGTAGGGAAGAGGAAGAAGAGGTAGGGAAGAAGAAGAAGAAGAGGTAGGGAAGAGGAAGAAGAGGTAGGGAAGAGGATGAAGAGGTAGGGAAGAGGAAGAAGAGGTAGGGAGGTGTAAGAAGAGGGGGGAGGTGGAAGAAGAGGACTGAAAGGGGAAGTAAAGAAGGGAGAATGAAGAAGAAATAAGAAAGAGTTAAGGGGAGAGAGAGGAAGAAGAGGCACAAATGGGGAAGGAAAGGAGGAGGCAGAAGAGAAAAGAAAGGGGGAGGAAGGGAGGATGAAAAAAAGGCAGGGAAGGGTAAGGTAAGGGGAGAAGGGAAGCACCACAAACAGAAAATAAGGGGAACTGAGGGGTAAAGGGAGAGAGGATACTGATAACGATTAGCAATAGAAGACAGATGAAAATAATAATAACAATAATAATAATAACAATAATAATAATAATAATAATAATAATAATAATAATAATAATAACAATAATAATAATAATGATAATAATAATAATAATAATAATAATAATAATAATAATAATAATAATAATAATCGTAAAACTCTAAATTGGACACTTATGGTGAACTTTGACCCATAAAATCACGCAAAAGGCAAAATTCAAAAGTAAATAAATAAATAAAAAGTCGCCAGAGTGATGTGAACCAAGGCATACAGTAGGAGAAAGAGAGAGAGAGAGAGAGAGAGAGAGAGAGAGAGAGAGAGAGAGAGAGAGAGAGAGAGAGTCGTCTTCCTCCTCCCTGAGATTGGTGTAATATCGATATTAATCAGAATTGCAATATTACCATAGTGTTATATCCACGTATTATTATTATTATTATTATTATTATTGTCGTTGTTGTTATTATTATTATCCCCGGAGTGAGACACGGGTTCCTCCTGCCTGGGGTCAGATGTCACAATAAACAGGTGAGAGGTGAGGGTCGGTCACAGGTGTACACTCGGGTCTGGTCCTGTGTTATATTACCCCCTTGTTCTCACCTGTCCTACACACCTTCTTCTGTCTACTTATTCCCGTCTTACTGTCTCTTCTTTTACTTCTTTTTTCTTTACTACATATCTTTATTTTATTGTTTTCTCTTCTATATTCAAGTTCTCCGTTTGTTCTCTGTTCTTCTTCTCTGTGATTTTTTTCCTCTTTCATCATCATCATCACCTCATATTTCTCTGTTTCTCTTCTATTTTCTCCTCGGATCCCTCCACTTCCCCTATTATTCTTTTATCGTCACTACCATTTCTCCTCTTCCTCCACCATCATCACCATTCTTTCATTTCCCCCACCAACATCAACTCCTCCTTCTCCTCTTCCATAATCCGTCCTCCTTCTCTTCTTCTTCTTCAACACCCACCACCTCCTCCCCCTCCCCTCTTCTTTCATTCTCGCCGCCACTCCTCTTCCTCCTCACCCCCGCTTCACATGAGTAAGTATGAGGCTCGTGGCCCCGCTTGGCTGCTGCTACGTGTGCCGGGACGAGGATTCATCTCCCTCCCCCACCCCCCACCCATCTCACCTCCTTCATTCCTTGACGCTTGACTTAATTCCCTTCCCCCCCCCCCCCCCCCCATACAACCCTCCTCACATACCTCTCTCTCCACATCCTGTTCCTCCACACAATCCTCTCCCTGCCTCTCCCCTTCCCTCTACAAAGCAACAACCCATCACCCCTCCCCACACTCCAACACTCTCCCCCACTGTCTCTCCCCCCCACTGTCCCTCCCCACACTCCAACACTCTCCCCCACTGTCCCTCCCCACACTCCAACACTCTCCCCCACTGTCCCTCCCCACACTCCAACACTCCTGTAAGTATCATCACGTAACATGTACTTATTGTTTAAAGGGAAGTTGTATCATTTTACTGTAAGATCATGACTCGTCTTCCTTCTATCTGCTGATGACAGTCAGGTGTAATTACATACCAAATAGCACGCCAGCTAACTAGGGCGTAGTCTTACCACACGTCACTTCCTATCGTGGATGACTTCAGCGACAGATTGATGCTGCAGAAGAGACTTGAACAGCGGTTGTCGAGTAGCACAGACGTTCTTCAGGTTAACTCTGTAGAATATATTTCCTGAAGAGTGTTATATTTTTATACACTTAACCAAACAGCATAGAGAAGGTATTGACGAGAGAACAGCATCTACAGTATATACCCAGTCATATTAATACATCACCCATGGTCCCAACACCCCCTCACTACCACACCCCCCCCCCCTCCCCACACTCAACACAATCCTTTCCCATCTTACCATCCTTCCCCCAAAGTGCACCCCAACTTCCCCAACCCATTCACCCCTTGTCACCTCCCCCCACCACCGGGACACAGCTGAAAAGTGTTGGGAAAGAGAACGAGGAAGTGGTGGGTGGTGGTGATGATAAAATAGGAAAAATCACAGAGAAGAAGAACAGAGAACAAAACGGAGAACTTGAATATAGAAGACAAAATAATAATATAAAGATATGTAGAAAAAAAAGAAGTAAAAGAAGAGACAGTAAGACGGGAATAAGTAGACAGAAGAAGGTGTGTAGGACAGGTGAGAACAAGGGGATTATATAACACAGGACCAGACCCGAGTGTACACCTGTGACCGACCCTCATCTCTCACCTGTTTATTGTGACATCTGACCTCAGGCAGGAGGAACCCGTCTCTCACTCCGGGGATAATAATAATAATAACAACAACGACAATAATAATAATAATAATAACAATGATGATTATACTGAAGCGAGAATGCTACAGGTGTGCATACTGACGTGACCAGAGCAGTAAGAACACGGATATAGGAACAACAGGTAAGACACGCACACAGGTACAGACAGACGAGGTACAGACCAGACAGAGTGCCACAGTGATCATGACCAAGTAAGGGCAGTGTTGGGGTATGGGGGAGAAAATGAGATGGTTGGGGGAGGGTGAGGTGGAGAGGAGGGAGGAGGAGGAGGAGGGTGATGTCGGGGTGGAGGTGGAGAGGAGGAGGGAGGAGGTGATGTCGGGGGGTTGAGGTGGAGAGGAGGAGGAGGAGGGGGGTGAAGTACAAGGTGAGGGAATACTCCCATTTGCTGCCACTCACCACCCCTTTTCCCTCACACCGGTAGAGGGGTGGAGGGGAGGAGAGTCTGCCATGTTTCAACTTAGTCGCCGCCGCTACTACTGTTGGTAGTTGTGGTAGGGGGTGTAGTGGTAGCGGGGGGTGGGTGTTAGGTTACTTAACTATTTCTGGCTAGGCTTGTCTGTCGCAATGTTCTACCCAGGAGGACTTGGCTCGGAACCTCGAGACCATTTTGACCGTACGTGACTAGTGGTCCCGTCTGATTGGTCGTACGTAACTAGTGGTCCTCGTCTGATAGGTCGTACGTGACTAGTGATCCCTCGTCTGATTGGTCGTACGTGACTGGTGATCCTCGTCTGATCGGTCGTACGTGACTAGTGGTCCTCGTCTGATTGGTGTACGTGACTGGTGATCCTCGTCTGATTGGTCGTACGTAACTAGTGGTCCTCGTCTGATTGGTCACGTGACTGGTGATCCTCGTCTGATTGGTCGTACGTGACTAGTGATCCTCATCTGATTGGTCGTACGACTGGTGATCCGTCTGATCGGTCGTACGTGACTGGTGATCCTGTCTGATCGGTCGTACGTGACTGGTGATCCCGTCTGATTGGTCATACGTGACTGGTGATCCTCATCTGATTGGTCGTACGTGACTGGTGATCCTCATCTGATTGGTCGTACGTGACTGGTGATCCTCATCTGATAGGTCGTACGATAGTGATCATCTTGGTCGTACGTGATGGTGATCTGTTGTGGTCGGGTGGTGTTGTTCTATGACTGGTGATCTCATCTGATTGGTCGTACGTGGACCTCATCTGATTGGTCGTACGACTGGTGAGCCTCATCTGATTGGTCGTACGTGACTGGTGATCCTGTCTGATCGGTCGTAGTGACTGGTGATCCTGTCTGATTGGTCATCGTGACTGGATCTCATCTGATTGGTCGTACGTCTGGTGATCCTCATCTGTTGGTCGTACGTGACTGGTGATCTCATCTGATTGGTCGTACGTGACTGGTGATCTCGTCTGATCGGTCGTACGACTGGTGTCCATATTGGTCGTACGACTGGTGATCCGTCTGATCGGTCGTACGTGACTAGTGGTCCTGTGATGGTCGTACGTGACTGGTGATCCCGTCTGATCGGTCAGTGACTGGTGATCCTCATCTGATTGGTCGTACGTGACTGGTGATCCCGTCTGATCGGTCGTACGTGACTGGTGATCCTCATCTGATTGGTCGTACGTGACTGGTGATCCTCGTCTGATCGGTCGTACGTGACTAGTGGTCCTCGTCTGATTGGTCGTACGTGACTGGTGATCCTCGTCTGATCGGTCGTACGTGACTAGTGGTCTCGTCTGATAGGTCGTACGTGACTAGTGGTCCTCGTCTGATTGGTCATACGGAAAAGCAGCTGTGCCTGAAACCTTTGTGTGTGTGTGTGTGTGTGTGTGTGTGTGTGTGTGTGTGTGTGTGTGTGTGTGTGTGTGTGTGTGTGTGTGTGGAAGACTAAAGGTGTGGGTTGTGATGTAGGACTGATTTGTAATGAGAGATGAGAGGGGGGGCAACAGGGGAGAGATGAGAGGGAGGGGGGCAACAGGGGAGAGGAGAGAGGAGGGAGGAGAGATGAGGGAGGGGGAGAATGAGGGGGGGGGAGGCTATAACAGAAGAAGAAGAGATAGAGTCATAGTGCTTGTCACCTTCTGGTCGTGATTGGTTGTGCATGACTGGGGGTAGGGGGGTGGGGTTGAGGTAGGGGTGGGAAGGAGGTAGGTGGGTTTGAGGTAGGGGAAGGGGTGGGTTTGAGGTAGGGGATGGGAAGGAGGTAGGGGTGGGTTGGAGGTAGGGGGTGGGAAGGAGGTAGGGTAGGGGAGGAGTGAGAGTTTGGTGGTAGTGGTGGTGAGACACGCCTGGTTAAGTACTAGAATCCATGGTGTTACTCTTCACTAATCAGGTACAGGTGCGGGTACAGGTACAGGTACAGGTATAGATACAGGTAAAGATAGTAGAATGTTTACCATTTGTTTTACGTCACTCAGTAAGAATGTGGAGTTACTAAGGTTAATTATTATCGCCTCGATTACTTAAGTGTAGGCTGGGGTTTATTCTTTAGGTCTTTTCACAAGTAGTTTAGGTTAGGTTAAGTTAGATTAGGTTAAGTTAGTTAGGTTAGGTTAAGTTATACTCGGTTAGGTTAAGTTAAGTTAAACATGGTTGTAACAGGTTGAGGACGTCGTCAGAGTGTGTGGTGTTATTCAAACTCCTTAGACCAAACGTGAGATTGTCCACGAAAACCAACCCGTTTGTTGCTTTTTCAACACACACACACACACACCATTCAGTGTGGTTATGTGTTTTTTTTCTTTTTACGGGGATTAGCCCACCCGGGCACAGGTCACTGACCCACATCGGGGCCTGGGGGAAAATGATAATAATAATAATAATAATAATAATAATAATAATAATAATAAATAATAATTATAGTAAATAAATTTGTAATAAAAATACAAATTTGAAAATAAAATAATAACATGATAATGATAATAATAATAACAATACTTTAATAATAATGATAATGAAAAAAAAGAGGAACAATATATGTATGTTGTGTTGTCTAGTAGGAGAAACAATTGAGACCCTGCAATCATGTGTAAATGAGGCAGAAAGTCAGATCAGTAACCTGGGACTTGGTCACATATGACAGCAGGGTTCACCATAGACAACACATTATGCTTCCAATATCTTCCCAGGCGGTAGTACCTCCCTGTTAGGTAGCTGCCTACTATGTATGTATGTATTTTCGAACCTTCTTTATCATACATGAACGTATTTGTGTGTGTATGTGATGTACCATTATCGTATTCTTAGGTATGTGGATGAACGCTTGTATGTGTGTGTGTGTGTGTAGATTGCGCGCTTACTCAGGATGCTATGTCCACATGTGTAAGCGAGTGGCGTGTGTGTGTGTGTCTGTGTGTGTATGTGGAGTGAATGCGTGCGTGTGTTTGTGGTCAGGAATGTGGTCTTGGGGAGGGTGCCGGGGGTGAGAAAGAGAAGACGGAGGAGAGAATAGGAGAATGATGAATATGAGAGAAAGAAGAAAGGGAGATAATAGAGAAGAAAATGTTGAGTGAAGGGGTAGGAGAAGAAGAGAGAGGGGGGGTGAGAGAATAGGAGGTGTGTGTGTGTGGAAGCACAGCCAAAGAGGTGGTGGATGGTGTGGAGGTGTAGGGTGTGGGTGGATGGGGTGGGAGGTACAGGTGTGGTGGATGGTGTGGGAGGTACAGGTGTGGTGGATGGTGTGTGAGGCACAGGTGTGGTGGCTGGGGTGAGGTACAGGTGTGGTGGATGGGGTGAGGTACAGGTGTGGTGGATGGTGTGGAGGTACAGGTGTGGTGGCTGGGGTGGAGGGTACAGGTGTGGTGGCTGGGGTGAGGCACAGGTGTGGTGGATGGGTGTGAGGTACAGGTGTGGTGGATGGTGTGAGGCACAGGTGTGGGTGGCTGGGGTGAGGTACAGGTGTGGTGGATGGTGTGAGGCAGGTGTGGTGGCTGGTGTGAGGTACAGGTGGTGGATGGGGAGGTACAGGTGGTGGATGGTGTGAGGTACAGGTGTGGTGGATGGTGTGAGGTACAGGTGTGGTGGCTGGGGAGGTACAGGTGGGATGGTGTGAGGTACAGGTGTGGTGGCTGGGGTGATTGTAAACAGCTAGAGGGGGAAGTAACAGTAGCTTTGCACCAATCACCACCATCACCACCACACCATCACTACCACCACCACTACCACCATCACACACCACTACCACCATCACACCACCACCACCACCACCACTACCACCACCACTACCACCACCACTACCACCATCACACCACCACTACCACCATCATACCACCACTACCACCACCACCACCACCACCACTACCACACCATCACTACCACCACTACCACCATCACTACCACCACTACCACCACTCTCACCACCACCACCACCACCACTACCACCATCACTACCACCACTACCACCATCACCACCACCACTACCACCACCACTACCACCATCCCTACCACTCCCTTGATTGACAAGACTGAGGTACAGTGTTGTCTGAGGTTGGTGGTTGAGTGAGAGGTGTTTTGGCACTGTGGATGACGTCGTTGTCTGCCGCCTGTCAGGACGGGACCGCGTAAAGGGAGGTACAGTTATGCTGGTAGTCCACCCACCAAATGTTAGAGCAGGTAGGTAGGAGCAGTGACAGCGGGCGGAACAGTAGCAGCAGACGGAGCAGTAGCAGACGGAACAGTAACAGCAACCCCAGCAATAGCAGTAACACAGCAGCAGCGGCCCCGATAACAGGATTTAACTGGAATCGTAAAAAGCAGGATTTGGGTGATAGTGGCAAGTTTGTGAGCGGCTACCGAGACATTGGCTGGTGGTGGGGAAGGGAGGAGGGAGATGATGGGGACGTGGGGAGGGTACACTGAGGAAGGGGAGATGGGTGAGGAGGCAGAGTGGTGGGGAGAGAGAGGAGTATGTGGGAGGGGGGTGAGGTTGTTCGGTGTCGCGACCTACACGAGAAATTTCAGGCGTTCATCTCCGGTTTTGTTGTCTGGAGACGGAGGTGGAGTAGTGTAGTGGCGGTAGAGGTGGTGTTGAAGTCTCCCACACCAGCCCTCATCTATCAATACCTGCCTTCTGCCTCACACCCCCCACACCTTTCTCCCTCCCCCACACCTCTGTCCCTCCCTCTACACCTCTGTCCCTCCCTCTACACCTTTGTCCCTCCCCTCTACACCTCTGTCCCTCCCTCTACACCTCTGTCCCTCCCTCACACCTCTGTCCTCCCCACACCTCTGTCCCTCCCCTCTACACCTCTGTCCCTCCCTCTACACTGTCCCTCCCTCTACACCTCTGTCCCTCCCCCACCTCTGTCCCTTCCTCTACACCTCTGTCCCTCCCTCTACACCCTGTCCCTCCCCCACACCTCTGTCCCTCCCTCTACACCTCCTCCCTCCCCACACCTCTGTCCCTCCCCCCACACCCTCTGTCCCTCCCCACACTTCTGTCCCTCCCTCACACCTTGTCCCTCCCCCACACCGCTGTCCCTCCCTCTACACCTTGTCCCTCCCTCTACACTCTGTCCCTCCTCTACACTTGTCCCTCCCCACACCTCTGTCCCTCCCCACACCCTGGTCCTCCCCACACCTCTGTCCCTCCCTCTACCCCTGTCCCTCCCTCTACACTTTGTCCCTCCCTCACACCTCTGTCCCTCCCTCTACACCCTGTCCCTCCCCCACACCTCTGTCCCTCCCCACACCTCTGTCCCCACACCCCTGCCCTCCCCACACCTCTCTCCCCACACCTCTGTCCCTCCCCCTAACCTCTGTCCCTCCCCACACTCTGTCCCTCCCCCCACACCTTTGTCCCTCCCTCTCACACCTTTGTCCCTCCCCACACCTTGTCCCTCCCCACACCTCTGTCCCTCCTCACACCTTTGTCCCTCCCTCTACACCCTGCCCTCCCTCACACCTCTGTCCCTCCCCACACCTCTGTCCCTCCCTCTACACCTCTGTCCCCTCCCTCACACCCCTGTCCCTCCCCACACCTCTGTCCCTCCCCTACACCTCTCTCCCTCCCCACACCTCTGTCCCTCCCCCACACCTCTCTCCCTCCCCCTACACCTCTGTCCCTCCCCCACACCTCTGTCCCTCCCCCACACCTCTCTCCCTCCCTCTACACCTCTGTCCCTCCCCTCTCACACCCCCCTCCTCCCCACACCTCTGTCCCTCCCCCACACCTCTGTCCCTTCCCCACACCTCTGTCCCTCCCCCACCCCCTCCACACCCTGTCCCTCCCTCTCTACACCCCCTGTCCCTCCCCCACACCTTTCCCTCCCCCACACCTCTGTCCCTCCCTCACACCTCTGTCCCTCCTTTACACCTCTGTCCTCCCCACACCTCTGTCCCTCCCCCACACCTCTGTCCCTCCCCCACACTCTCCCTCCCCACACCTCTGTCCCTCCCCCACACCTCTGTCCCTCCCCCACACTCTGTCCCTCCCCTCACCTTTGTCCCTCCCCTCTACACCTTTGTCCCTCCCCACACCTTGTCCCTCCCTCTACACCTCTGTCCCTCCCTCTACACCTCTCTCCCCTCCCTCTACACCTTGTCCCTCCCTCTACACCTCTGTCCCTCCCTCACACCTCTCTCCCTCCTCCCTCTACACCTCTGTCCCTCCCTCTACACCTCTGTCCTCCCTCACACCTCTGTCCCTCCCTCTACACCTCTGTCCCTCCCCCACACCTCTCTCTCTCCCCCTACACCTCTGTCCCTCCCTCACACCTCTGTCCCTCCCCCACACCCTCTGTCCCTCCCTCTACACCTCTGTCCCTCCCCACACCTCTGTCCCCCTTCCTCCCCCACACCTCTGTCCCTCCCCTACACCTCTGTCCTCCCCACACCTCTGTCCCTCCCCACACCTCCTCTGTCCCTCCCTCTACACCTCCTGTCCCTCCCCTCTACACCTCTGTCCCTCCCTCCACACCTCTGTCCCTCCCCACACCTCTGTCCCTCCCTCTACCCTGTCCCTCCCTCTACACCTCTGTCCCTCCCTCTACACCTCTTTCCCTCCCTCTACACCTCTGTCCTTCCCCTACACCTCTGTCCCTCCCTCTACACCTATATTACATTTATATAATGTAATAATTTAATTCTCTTCACTTAAACTATATTGATGAAAATGTCGCTTATGTTATATTTTTCTATATCTGGTTACTAATAATTTATATATCATCTTACTAATAATTTCTGAATGACGATATAAATAACACCAATAAATTATTTAAACAAATGGTAGTAATTTGGTGACATGTACACCGAGCAGAGAACCTCACTTCCGGTGCTATAAATCTCCCGCCCACTTACTGTGTGTATGTAACTGTGATTATTTATACTATGATTTAGTGTATTTTCCCCTAATAGACAATTTATCATCACGTGAATTGTAGTAGATAATGAATGTGAACTGTGTGAGGTCGGATTGTTGATGTGTAGCACGTAGACTGTGTGTGTGTGTGTGTGTGTGTGTGTGTGTGGTGCGCACCTTACGCCCGAGGGAGTGAGCCTTGTGTCTGTTGGCCAGGGAGGGAGGAGGAAATTCCTGTGTGTGTGTGTGTGTGGGGCCCTCGCAACGCTCTGCCCAGGGGGACGTGTTGGTGGGGGAAGAGGAGAGTTGAGGAGTTAGGGGTAGCTGAAGGGTGGGGCCTTGGAGTAGGGGAGGGAGGAACGGAAGGGTAGGGGTCTTGAAGGGGTAGCAGGGGGAGGAGGAGGGAGGAAGGGGCAGGGGGAGGAGGAAGGACGCGGGAGGAGTTTTCTCCATCTCGAGGGCGGAACAGAATTGGTATCTGGTGAGCCCTAATACAGAGGTACCTGGTAAGGGCATAGGGTACAGAAGCAGGTATCATTTAACCCGGATAAAATACAACGTGACCAACACCATAACTAAAGTAAGTACTGCTCGCAGGTGTGTCAGGTGTGTAAACAAACCATAACAACACCAGGAGGGAAATAGTCAGGTGAATAATGAGAAAAAAAAAGGAAAATCCAAACCAGTTTCGCCAAATTCACAGTGATACCCCCAACCACTGGCATCAACAACGCCCAAGATTAAGTATAAGAACAGAGGCACAGCTTTCTGGGCCTGAACTATGTCCTCAGCGGGCTACTCTTGTCCACCACACCAGACAAGTAATAAGAGAGTGTTAACTATATGCTACACTGCCTCCTTAAAGGTTCTACCCAAAGAAATAGAACAACACCTGGTTAAATCATTCACCACACCTATATTGACCCGCCCAGCAGTGAGTCCCGCCCAAATACTGAACCTGTAGGTGGTCCTGAACGAGGCCATGAGAGATTCGCCACAGGTTAAAGACACACCTACACTAGAACCACAGCTGAAATACACAGATCTAGGAATAAGACGGGTCATCCAGCAGGTCTGTCTGTCTGTCTTTCTGTCTGTCTGTCTGTCTGTATGCCTGTCTGTCTGTCTGTCTGTCTGTATGCCTGTCTGTCTGTCTGTGTCCATACGCTAACTCCAGAAAGACTAATTGGTCATCAAACATGGCTCGTATGTTCACCCCCGACTTAGCCTGGGCAGGATGTGTGTTGTACTTATGAGGTCAGGGGGTTACATACTGTAGAGCAAAATCGTATATTAGCGTTGGTTAGCACCTAGCCCGAGTGTAGCTTAGTTGGGGTAGGTGAAGATTGATGGTGGTAGGATGATTTGAAGGTATGGACGTGTTATGGGAATGGATGGGGATATGGTGGTCGGTGGAGTATGGGTAGTTCTGGCGAAGATATGGTGGTGGCGGCGGTGGCAGAGATTGTGGTGGTAGCGGTGATTGTGGAGGAAGGTTGGTAGAGGAAGGAGGATGTGGGGAGGACCGCTGTCTTTGGAAATGATCAGAGAGAGAGGGGGAGGCGGAGGTGAATGTAGACTGTAGAGCAAATTATCTTAATGGTGTGTTGATGGCCTCTTGATGCGCAAACACACACAACAGGAAGTGTGTCGCAGCAGGATGATAACGTGGCTATTTTGGGGTAAAGAAGTAGATATGACAAGCTCAGAGGCGGGGTGAGGGGGAAGGGGAGGGGCGTAATGAGGGAGAAGTGGGGGTATGATATTGCTGGGGGGTGTTGGCGGGGGGGGAGGCTTGGGTGGTGGTGAGGAAGAGTGGGGGAGACCTGGAGTGTGTGTTGTGGGGGGGAGGAAGTCATTCTCACACTGACGTCACTACTACTACGCAGCGTATGGAGTAGTTACGCATCTGTCATACGCCAGGTAAATGCATGTGAGTGACGCATTAAGGTAACAGAGGGTAATTTTTTCATAAGGTTATCACAGTTACCAATTATTCCTAGCGACCTGCTAGTGAGTTTTGCTAGTGCCACTCCTAGTGACTCATCATAACAACACCCGCTAGCACCTCATAAAACTCATCATAACAACACCCGCTAGTGCCACCTCATAGTAACTCATCATGACAACACCTGCTAGTGCCACCTCCTAGTAACTCATCATAACAACACCCGCTAGTGCCACCTCAGTAAACTCATCATGACAACACCCTAGTGCACCTCCTAGTAATCATAACAACACCTGCTAGTGCCACCTTCAGTAACTCATCATAACAACACCTGCTAGTGCCACCTCCTAGTAATTCATGATGACAACACCTGCTAGTGCCACCTCCTAGTAACTCATCATAACAACACCTGCTAGTGCCACCTCCTAATTCATGATGACAACACTGCTAGTGCCAACTCCTAGTAATTCAGACAATACCTGCAGTGCCACCTCCTAGTAATTCATGATGACAACACCTGCTAGTGCCACCTCCTAGTAACTCATCATAACAACACCCTAGTGCACCTCCTAGTAATCTATGACAACACCTGCTAGTGAACTCCTAGTAACTCATCATAACAACACCTGCTAGTGCCACCTCCTAGTAATTCATGATGACAACACCTGCTAGTGCCACCTCCTAACTATGATGACAACACCTGCTAGTGCCACCTCCTAGTAATTCATGATGACAACACTCTAGTGCACTCATAGTAATTCATGATGACAACACCTGCTAGTGCCACTTCCTAGTGACTCATCATAACAACACCTGCTAGTGCCACCTCCTAGTAATTCATGATGACAACACCTGCTAGTGCCACCTCCTAGTAACTCATCATAACAACACAGTGCCACCTTCTTGTAACTCATCATAACACCCGCTAGTGCCACCTCATAGTAAACTCATCATGACAACACCTGCTAGTGCCACCTCCTAGTAACTCATCATAACAACACCTGCTAGTGCCACCTTCTAGTAACTCATCATAACAACACCTGCTAGTGCCACCTCCTAGTAATTCATGATGACAACACCTGCTAGCACCTCCTAGTAACTCATCATAACAACACCTGCTAGTGCCACCTCCTAGTAATTCATGATGACAACACTAGTGCCACCTCCTAGTAATTCATGATGACAACACCTGCTAGTGCCACTTCTAGTAATTCATGATGACAACACCTGCTAGTGCCACCTCCTAGTAACTCATCATAACAACACCCTAGTGCCACCTCCTAGTAATCATGATGACAACACCTGCTAGTGCCACCTCCTAGTAACTCATCATAACAACACCTGCTAGTGCCACCTCCTAGTAATTCATGATGACAACACCTGCTAGTGCCACCTCCTAGTAATTCATGATGACAACACCTGCTAGTGCCACCTCCTAGTAATTCATGATGACAACACCTGCTAGTGCCACCTCCTAGTAATTCATGATGACAACACCTGCTAGTGCCACCTCATAGTAATTCATGATGACAACACCTGCTAGTGCCACCTCCTAGTGACTCATCATAACAACACCTGCTAGTGCCACCTCCTAGTAATTCATGATGACAACACCTGCTAGTGCCACCTCCTAGTAACTCATCATAACAACACCTGCTAGTGCCACCTTCAGTAACTCATCATAACAACACCCGCTAGTGCCACCTCATAGTAAACTCATCATGACAACACCTGCTAGTGCCACCTCCTAGTAATTCATGATGACAACACCTGCTAGTGCCACCTCCTAGTGACTCATCATGACAACACCTGCTAGTGCCACCTCCTAGTAATTCATGATGACAACACCTGCTAGTGCCACCTCCTAGTAACTCATCATAACAACACCCGCTAGTGCCACTATAGTAAACTCATCATGACAACACCTGCTAGTGCCAACTTCCTAGTAATTCATGATGACAACACTGCTAGTGCCACCTCCCAGTAATTCATGATGACAACACCTGCTAGTGCCACCTCCTAGTAACTCATCATAACAACAACCCCGCTAGTGCCACCTTCTAGTAACTCATCATAACAACACCTGCCGTAGCACCTCATAGTAAACTCATCATGACAGCACCCGCTAGTGCCACCTCCTAGTAACTATTTCGAAACTCATCATATCATCACACCCTATAAAACATGTCAGGTGCCCTAGCATGACTCACTTCTGGATAGATGACATGAAATGAGACTCAGTGTATAATTAATTCACTAAAATTATCCTTAATATTGCTACTTATAACAGGTATGTAATTAGCAGTGTCAGTGACCTTGAACACCTGCCTGTAGAAGGAGAGGAAACTTGTTGGGGTGTTTTAGATCATTAATGGGATCACCTGAAGATTAACTCCACCCTAGTTTATTTCATCTCATTAAACGCTACCTGGGGTGTTGGGTTAGGTTAGGTTAGGATGAAGTTAAGGTTGATTCCTTGATTGTAGTGAACTGGATAATTTTTCAGTTGGTATATTATTATTATTATTATTATTATTATTATTATTATTATTATTATTATTATTATTATTATTATTATTATTATTATTATTATCTACAGCCTTTAGTAATACCAAACAGTGTTATCAGCGTGAAGAAGGAAGAGACACCAGTATGAGTTTTCCTGTAGATGTTTCGGTAGTGGGCGACTGACACTGTGCACGTCAGCCACACCACGGCTCACACTGTATACGTCAGCCACACCACGGCTCACACTGTATACGTCAGCCACACCAGAGCTGACACTGTACGTCAGCCACACCACTGCTCATACTGTATACGTCAGCCACACCAGAGCTGACACTGTACGTCAGCCACACCACTGCTCATACTGTATACGTCAGCCACACCAGAGCTGACACTGTATACGTCAGCCACACCAGAGCTGACACTGTACGTCAGCTACATAACCATGGTCGCTCCTACGTAAAAACACTCCCAGCTATTATCATTCAAGTTGAACACGATCGTCCGACACACAGGTGGAGGAGTGTTGATCTATACCTGAAGGACAGAGAGGATCACCCTAGATCTGTCTCACACTAACTTAACTTATGTCTCATTTTTCGGTTTATTCGTTGAGACCATTTATAACAGGATGTGTGTGTGACCTCGTGAGATAGTCTCTCGTGTCAGGAATTAGGTGAGAGGTTTGTTTACATGAGCCAGCTGCTGGAGGGAGGAGCCGTGACGTTACCCTCGTCCTCTACACCACGTACTGGGGTTAACGGGTGCTGAATGAAGAAGCCTGTTCAAGCGACTGTTGATACACTCTTGGGTAAATGATAGACCCGAGCACAGAGACTACGTTATGGCCCCCGGCACGCATCTATCATACTCACTAAGCAGCTCTGTGATTACAAGAAACCCTAAACCGGTTTATCTATCCGACTTGTGATGATTACACTACTTGTTGCGGGGAAGAGTGTTGAACGAGGCTGATACAAGGCGTAGCGAGCGTGCGTAAGTGCGTAATGGTGGGATGAAGGGGAACGCTTGGTTGCGTTGACTGTTCCCACTAACGCTGTTAAGAGTGTTGAGCTAGTGACGACTCCTCCAGGTCGGCTAAAATAACCCGGGGACTCTATACACATAAAACTTACAGTAGAATTTGCAGTTGATTTATTTTTTGTATCATCTTCGGGAAGTGTTAACACGGTCAGGCTTCTTCAGTGTTCATGAATTGGTGTTGACGATTATTACATGTTATCAGGGTTTAAAATTATGTGACAGTAACATGATATGTGAGAGGGACACCGTAAGTGACAGGAACACCATAAGTGACAGTAACACCATAAGTGACAGGAACACCATAAGTGACAGGAACACCATAAGTGACAGGAACATATGACAGGAACACCATAAGTGACAGGAACACCATAAGTGACAGGAACACCATAAGTGACAGTAACACCATAAGTGACAGTAACACCATAAGTGACAGTAACACCATAAGTGACAAATAATAATAGTGACAGTAACACCATAAGTGACAGTAACACCATATGACAGGAACACCATAAGTGACAGTAACACCATAAGTGACAGTAACACCATAAGTGACAGTAACACCATAAGTGACAGGAACACCATAAGTGACAGGAACACCATAAGGACAGGAACACCTAAGTGACAGTAACACCATAGGACAGTAACACCATATGACAGTAACATCATTAGTGACAGTAACACCATAAGTGACAGTAACATCATAAGTGACAGTAACACCATAAGTGACAGGAACACCATAAGTGGCAGTAACACCATAAGTGACAGAATAATTCATAAGGACAGTAACACCATATAAGTGACAGGAACACCATAAGTGACAGTAACACTCATATGACAGTAACACCATAAGTGACAGTAACACCATAAGTGACAGGAACACCATAAGTGACAGTAACACCATAAGTGACAGTAACACCATAAGTGACAGTAACACCATAAGTGACAGTAACACCATAAGTGACAGGAACACCATAAGTGACAGGAACACCATAAGTGACAGGAGCACAATACGTAACAAGAGCACTATTTTCACCAAGACACTGTAAACATTATTACCACAGGTCCCCCTCATCACCATACCACCATTACTTCATCTCTAGTTCTTATGCTAAACTCCTGACCTCCGACGCTTGGTTTGTGTGTGTGTGTGTGTGTGAGCGCCCCGTTCTTAACCTTTCACCGGTCTTATTTCCGTCCGTCTATCCGTCCGTTCTCGATAAGTAAACATTTTTCACCTCTGCTTTTCCTAGTGTTGGCGCGTTGTACCAGTTTGATCTTGGCAGCTCCCAGTAGGGCACAGCCAAGGTAGGAAGGAAACAGCGGACAGTTACTCATAAAAACTATCTGTACAAAATTGTGTTGATAAAATATGACACAATGGACGAAGAATTTTGACAACCCTTCCGAGACAACAGGAGTCATAGGTTCATTGTGAAATTTATCGAAGTGGTGAGGAAAAACATTATGGAAAAGGATATTGTGTGGTTTAAGAAATAAATTTAAGATGGCTTGATAAAAAAAAAAATATATATATATAAAAATAATAATATTGAAAATTTGGTCATTGTTGGTAATATTATATTTACGAAGGATGTGAAGGAGAGAGAGAGAGAGAGAGAGAGAGAGAGAGAGAGAGAGAGAGAGAGAGAGAGAGAGAGAGAGACCTTTCATGTATTTACGTTTCGTTATTCTAATACGTGGGTTTTTTTCTCTCTTACCTGACTGATGGATATATTTCGTTCAAGGGGTAATTATGTTTTGTTACAAATGGAGTGTTAATAAATTGTCATTACAGATTTACTCATCACTTTTAGTTGTAGTTGTGTTGTAAATTTTCACATGGATGTCAACATTACAAGTACCTGCCTACCACCCACCCACCCACCCACCCACCCACCCACTTCCACCTACCCATCTACTCAACTATCTACCACCACTGCCACCCATCCACCCACCCACCCACCCAGCCACCCACCGACCACAGGCGAAGTCAGGGAAAAACCCACCTCTCAGTGGGTGGGTTTCCCCTTGTTGTCGTTGAGGTGTCTGGTACTTCCCGGGAGCATGATGTTTACCTTCCCATGGTCAGTATTATTATTGTCATCATCATTATTATTATCATTATTAGTGCTATCATCATCATTATCATCGTCGTTGTAATTATCACATTTTCATCATTATCATCATTATTATCATCGTAAATATCGTATCATTATCATCATCATCATCATCATCATCATCATCTATCATCATCAGTTTCAACCTCACGGCACTTTACAACTCACCCTTGGGCCAATAAACACCCTCCACCCACCACCACCGCTGCTGACATAACGTGTCTATACGGTAGTTACGTAGATTTTAATGTCATACTGCGGTTCTTTACTTGATCCAGTCAAGGCACGTCTCACTTAACCACCCACCCACCCACCCACCCACCCACCTCCCACCCACTCCCACCGACCTGTTACGCGTGATAATGGACCTGACATTCATACACGCTACCTTCATTGTCTTTTAAGTGTTATTTTGCGTATGATTGAACTGTCAAGGTCTCTGTATATATATATATATAAAAAAAGTGGTGTTATTTCATTT
The DNA here is from genome assembly GCF_018991925.1 of Homarus americanus. Lineage (NCBI taxonomy): Eukaryota > Metazoa > Arthropoda > Malacostraca > Decapoda > Nephropidae > Homarus > Homarus americanus. The sequence goes on along the minus strand of NW_024739687.1, from coordinate 14,055 downwards.
AGTTGGTTTAATTTGGTATTATGTCATTGGTATGGTTTTTTTTTAAGGAGTCTTTTGTTCGTTAGAGGTTTTTTATTATTTTTTCTGTGTGTGTTGTGTTGGTTGTGTGAAGGTCGGGTATCTAGTTCAGGTAGTTGCCTTGATATTTGTAACGTGTTGTGTATTATTCTCAAGGCATCATGTGAAGATTAGCCCCCCATGTTTATTTTATTTATTTTTTATCTTAAGAATAAATACCGTAAACCTAACCTAATCTAATATAACATAACATAACATAACATAACATAACATAACATAACATAACAAATTCGCAAAAAGGGTAATTTATGTGTGGTTTTTTGTATTAAATTTAAAAAAAAAATTGAGACAGTTTTGGGGCATTTTCAATAATTTTTTCACTCATTTCGAATCCCACGACAATTTTCTATTCCCCTGAAGGTGCAAGGAGATTGTTCAAGCCTTTAAAAATAACCCTTTGATCCAACTCCTGTGAAAAACTCCCTCAAGGACACACACACACACACACACACACACGAGGGGATGAAAGACAAAAATAATATATCTTAGGCGTATAAAAACAACATCCAACAGTCAAGTCAGGAGAGGCGGAAATCGGGTTGATTACATGGCGCCAAAAATACCTTCGAGCGTATCAGAAGCGCGAGTAGATAAAGAGTAGTAGCAGGTAGAAGTGCTAGCAGGTAGAAACAGTAGCAGGTAGAAACAGTAGAAGCAGTAACAGGTAGAACCAGTAACAGTAGCAGGTAGAAGCAGTAACAGGTAGAACCAGTAACAGTAGCAGGTAGAAGCAGTAACAGGTAGAACCAGTAACAGTAGCAGGTCAGTGCCGGATTTAGACCTGTGGCGGCCCAAGGGCAGCCTCTTTGTGGAGGCCCCCCTCATTATAACTACCCAAGAGGGTGGGGTGGCGAGTGAAGCGAGTCTAAACATCTGGGAGTTCCGGGGGGCGCTGTAAGCCCCCGGGAAAATTTTGAAATTTGAACACTTCTTTGGAGAATTTTGAAGCCATATGCAGTTATATTGAGGAAATTAGAACATTGAGAACATTTTAATTAACTGTATATATATTGATAGTGTACAAATTCCCAACACACACACACACACACACACACAAAAAGTGAGACATGACTGGAGTCATTCATGTGGTTTCAAGTCGACCAGCCCTGATATAGCTACTACCGCACATGTGGAGGCCCCTGGGCAGCTGCCCACTTTGCCCACTCTTGAATCCGGCCCTGTAGGAGGTAGAAGCAGTAACAGGTAGAACCAGTAGCAGGTAAAAGCAGTTATTGATAATGAAACAGTTTATTTATCCAGAAGAACACAGATACAGAGTCGAAACAATCATAATATTATCGTGGCTGAGCCAGTTGAGAGCCTGATCTCTCTTTTAGGCACCTGATATATACTGTACATTTATCTCAAGGAAGTATTATGTAACATTTAGTTAGGTAGAAGCAGAAACAGTCGTAGGTAGAAGCACTAACAGTAGCAGGTAGACGCAGTAACAGTAGCCGGTAGAAGCAGTAACAGTAGCAGGCAGTATCAGTAACAGGAACCATGGTGTGTTGCTGAGAGTGGCAACCATCAGTAGCAACAGTTGAGGGCGGGTAGAGTGCCTGATCATGTAACCTCACGACCACCGCCAAGACTTGGGTTCCCTCACACTCACCCGTCTCTCTCTCTCTCTCTCTCTCTCTCTCTCTCTCTCGTGTGTATATTTATCTCATCGTTGTTTTGGTGATATTTAAGGTTTTGTTATTGGTATTGATTTTTATTTGTTATTCTGTTTATTTACTTGAGGTGCGAGTAAGTGATCGGGAATATATTAATAACACGTAGACTTATTCCTCGAACCTCTGAACCCCCAAATCCCAGAATTCAGAACCCTCGAACCCCCAAACACCAAACCTCCGAACCCTCGAACCCCCAAATCCCAGAACTCAGAACCCTCGAACCCCCAAATCCCAGAACTCAGAACCCTCGAACCCCCAAACACCAAACCTCCGAACCCCATCCGGAGATAACGAGGCTGTATTTTTAACTAATGAAACCCATTATTTTTTGTTTTCTTTAATACTTTACTGTTATAAGATATGAATTTTATTATCCACTAATTAATAAACAAAATATATACAAAAAAAATCACCTGGACTCATTAAATATCATGTTATATTTCTCAACTCCAGGTAACTTAACAAAACACCCTTATAAATACTTAGAAAAATAATACTGTTACTTAAAGAAATATTCCCATACAAATACACTAAAAAAAGGAAGTATGCAGGCGGGTTATCATAGTCAGGCGAGGGTATTTGTTTTCACTCAACAGCTGACACCACACAACACACGTGGGGTCACATGTTGTCACTCGGCTACACTGACAACGACAACAGCATTGAGACTCAGCTGTTATTGTGGTCGTGTTCTTGTGCAAGTGATACTCACCAGTTTTTATTGTACCCGAGTAATGGTATAGTGACTGATGTTATTTTAAGACCCGTGTGTGTGTGGTGTGGTGGAGGGTGATGTGTGTGTGTGTGTGTGTGTGTAGAGAGAGAGGTGACCGTCAGATGTAATTTTAGACCATAACTACTTGTGAAGGTGACAACTATCTATTTTAAACATGTACTTATAAAGATGACAGCCACTTATTTTGGACAACTTATACTAATAAAGGTCAAGCTCACTTATTTTAGACATTAATTTAGGAAAATGATATTTTTTTTTTCTTTAGACATGTGAAGGTGACAACTAATTTTGGATATTTGTTGTTGAAAATGACACTCACTTTACACATGTTCCTTAGAGAGTGAGAGAGATGCGGTGGCTGAGTGGTTACAGAGCTCAACTCATAGTCCTAAGGGTCGCTGGTTCGATCGTGGGGGCACTCTTAGTCAACCCAGCTGTATAAATTAAGAGTGCCTTGTTTTACAGTTGGGGGAAATCAAGATGGTAGAGTGCAGTGCCTACCAACCCACATCACACCACACCTCACTGTCTCTTGACGTATATGTGGCTTTGTAAACAGTCTGCCGCATCGTCACACTTTTACATACATACATTACATATATACAAACAAACATACATACATACATACATGCATACATACATACATACATACAGTACATACATACATACATACATACATACATACATATACACTCACGCATACATACAGTACATACATACATACATACATACATACATACATACATACATACATACATATACACTCACGCATACATACATACATACATACATACATACATACATACATACATATACACTCACGCATACATACATATCACCATCTGGGAGGGAGTTACTACACTACGTGTTTGCTGTTCAACACCTACATTAATCTGTATGTTCACTGTATGTTCCTTCACCTTTCTCTAGTGAAGGCTTTTGTTAAACCACCAATGTATGTAATAAATAATTTTTGTACAATGTATATTTTCAGCCTTCGGGCTGCAGAACTTTTTCAATAAGCCGTTAATTATTATTATTTATTATTATTACATACACACATGGAATAAGACCTCGTATGTCTCGGTGATAATAACAGTATTAGATAACAGAGACCTTTTGTTGACATTTTGGTTTCGTTTATTTTATTATGTAATCTGTAAGAGAGACACACTTCATCTGTATACTGTTGTTATATGAAGGTGAGCAGAGCCTCAGGTGAGAGCCTCAGGTGAGAGTGAGGGAGTCAGCTAGGGTGTGTTGCTGTTATTGTTATTATTATTGTTATTATTATTATTATTATTATTATTATTATTATTATTATTATTATTATTATTATTATTATTTTTATTATTATTATTATTATTATTATTATTATTATTGTTATTATTATTATTATTATTATTATTATTATAATGATTATCATTATTATTATTATTATTATTATTATTATTATTATTATTATTATTATTATTATTATTATTATTATTGTTATTATTATTATTATTATTATTATTATTATTATTATTATTATTATTATTATTATAATGATTATCATTATTATTATTATTATTATTATTATTATTATTATTATTGTTATTATTGTTATTATTATTATTATTATTATTATTGTTGTTGTTGTTGTTGTTGTTGTTGTTGTTGTTGTTGTGTCTCCAACAAAGGGAGATATACTGTATTGTCTTTATAGTATATATATATATTTGTTTTTAATTGCCAACAATAAACTGTTAATCGTCTCCTTTAATTGTGCCACTTAAGTTGAAACATGGCAGGCTTTACAGAGAGAGAGTGACTGAGTGACCCTTAAACCTCTTGTGAACTGAATTTTACTTCACTATGACGAGGAAGAGGAGATAGTGGTGGTGGTGGAGGAGGATGTGGTAGTGGAGGAGGAGGAGAGGGAGAAAGAGGATGTGGAGGAGGAGGAGGAGAAGGAGGAGGTGGTGGTGGTATAAGTTACGTGGTTTGGCCGTGTACATAGCCGTGTACACCATATAATAAATACGTACACAGTTCTCAGTATACTCATGCATTAATAACAAGAACATGAACTGTTTATTAAGTCATTTTCTAAACCCGGAAATACGAAAAATTATGTGGGGAAAAAACTCCGAAAGAAATGAAAATAATGACCGTATACAATGAGAAAAGAAACTTAACCGAATATTTGTTATAAGAAAATCAAACGTGAGGCATAAATAATTGATTGTATTATAATGTACATAAAAATCTATCTATATATCCCTCGTAAGCAAAGACAACATCCATCAGTTAGGTCAGGAAGTATAATACAGCCAAGTAGGAAAAAAGATGATGTATAATTATTTAATAACTAGAAGATTGGTAACACAACACTACATTACTTTACTCCACGTGGCTTCCTCTCACTACACAGAACAAAGAACCTAACCTAACCTACCCTAACAGAACTTAAGCTAACCTACCCTAATCTAACCTAACCTACCCTAACAGAACCTAAGCTAACCTAACCAAACCTACCCAAACCTAACCAAACCTACCCTAACCTAACCTAACCAAACCTACCCTAACCTAACCTAATCAAACCTACCCTAACCAAACCTACCCTTCCCTAACCAAACCTACCCTTCCCTAACCTACCCTAACCGAAACTAAACTAACCTAACATAACCTACCCTAACCTACCCTAACCTAACCTACCCGCGTTACCCAACACTCTGGAATATTTCATCATACCGTCGACACTTCCGCTTTGTTTTGTTTTTGTCGCTGGGGGATTGTGAAAGACTGGCCACCGGCTCTCTCTCCCTTTACTTGTTATTATTATGTGTGTTCCCTCTTCCCTTCCCCCCCCTTGCCTAGTTACCTACTCTCTCTCTCTCTCTCTCTCTCTCTCTCTCTCTCTCTCTCTCTCTCTCTCTCTCTCTCTCTCTCCTTCCCAGACCTCAGTTCTCATCGGATTCCCACACAATGTTTTTCCCTCCCCTTCATGTGTCCCTTCTTCTCACCCCTCCCCCTTTTTTTTATCTCATGTCCTCTCCATTTCCCCTCTTCCTCCTCTTACCCCTCCTCCCTACTTTTACCCCCATCTCTCCCTCCTTACTCCTCCTCCACGTCTTCTTCTCGTTTCTTCTCTATCTGCTGATTTTCTTCTCCCTCTCCCTCCTCCCCAGGTGAGGGTGAGTAGAGACGTGAGGGGAGGTAGTGTAGAGGAAATACGTGACCAGGTGACAACACTGACCCTCACACCTCCCCTGAGATACCTGAAGGTGGGTGTCACGCCCCGCTGTGGTACCTGGCAGCTGTACGTGAGGGGGCGAGGCACACACACACACACACACACACACACACTGCGTCCACTGAATGTGCACAAATGACAACAATTGCAGCAGAAGGTCTTAATAAACCCATTCTGACAGAAGGTTAAAACATATTCCACGTCAAAGTTAATCTCTGTCAGCGAACGTCACGGAAGGATGAGCAGATCCCCTAACCTCCTCCTCCTCCTCCTCCTCCTCCCCCATTTCCTTGCACCCACCCCTCCTTCTCCCACACCCCCTCCTTTCACCCTCCTTCTCCCCCCTGCCCCTTCGGTGATCCTGAGCGCCCACTCGACCACATTACCTGTGTGTGTGTGTGTGTGTGGGGGGGGGCATGGAGAATGAGGCAGCACTGTGGGGGATGTCACCAGGTGTGTATCAGCCCCCACCTGCCTCATGCTGTCCCACACTCATTCATTTATTATCCGTTTTATTTTGTAATATGTTTGAGAGAGAGAGAGAGAGAGAGAGAGAGAGAGAGAGAGAATTTGAATTTTGCCGCGGACAGCAACTAGATTATTGTGCACCCCATTCTCATCCTGTGAGCTGTAGCGCAAAAAGGATTGATTAGTGTGTATGTGTGTGTGTGTGTGTCTCTTACTTCACTGGTCACACCTCCCGTCTCACCACACCCCTGGCCCGGAAGATTTATACACACACACCACCACACACACACACACCACGGAAACCATAAATTTGGACCTTGGCTTTTGTGTAATATCCGCTACATGTAATTAAGCTTAGGAGTAAATGTTGCCGCACTGGAGCACAAATGATGGCCTTAGCTCCCTGTCCTTCTGCGGCGGTAGTGGTGGTAGTGGGTCATAGGGGGGTGGTGGTGGTAGTGGGTCATAGGGGTGGTGATGGTGGTAGTGGGTCATAGAATTAGTAGTGGTGGTGAGTGGGTCCGCCAAAGTCAGGCGATGGTGGTAGTGGGTCATAAGGTATAGTAGTGGTGAGCAGTGGAGTCGTAGGGAAAGATGGTGATGGTGGGTCGTAAGGTAGTGATGATGATGGTGGTGGGTCGTAGGGTAGTGATGGTGGTGGTCGTAGGGAGTAGTGATGGTGGTGGGTCGTAGGGGTGGTGGGTAGTGGTGGTGGTGGCAGGTAATGGTAACACAGGACCATATCTCCGCTCACTTGTAAATATATCTGTTAGTCACGAATATCCTGTACTGTAAATAGGTTAAAGTTATAATTATCCTATTTGAGCCTTTGTAGGATACGTGACGTCAGGCCCTCTTAACTGACGCCCTGGTTGACTGTATCATGTTGTGTGATACGTGACGTCAGGCCCTCTTTAACTGACGCCCTGGGTGACTGTATCATGTTGTGTGATACGTGACGCCAGGGTGACGTAGCTGACGGTCTGCCTCAGGTTGACTCGTGCACACAGGGTGAAGGTTGTCTAGTGGACAGCTTACTACCTGTGTCTCCTGTCCCTCACTACATGTTTTGAAGGAATAAAGCAACACCTCTCATGCAACCAGGCGTCACATCGTCATATTTGGGCCATTTTTTTTGCGTGTGTGTGCGCGCTCTTACAGCTTAGAGTGAATGAGTTTCATACTGTCATAAGCTTATATCCGTTACTATTGTTGCTGGAAAACGGTGAAGAGCGAGTCACATCCTTGCCCACCAGCCCTCTCACTCACTCACTCAGCTGTGGGCATCACGCGGTTTACAGTAGATACCTATCCCTTGAGTATAGAGGCAGGTTAAAACATCTTAATTTGCACTCCCTCGAGAGACGTAGAGCGAGGGGCGACCTGACAGAGGTTTGTGTATAAGTGGAAGTCAGGGCTAAACAAAGGGGACATTACAAAGGTACTCAAACTATCCAACCAGGAGCGAGCTCGTAACAATGGTTTTAAATTAGACAAATTTAGATTTAGGCGTGAAATAGGTAAACACTGGTTTGGAAACAGAGTAGTGGATGAATGGAACAAGTTACGAAATATCATCATTAACTCGAATACGCTGAATAGCTTCAAACATAGGTTGGATGCTCATATGAGCAATAGGGGTTGGGTGTAAACGGGACTGCCCAGTATGGGCCAATAGACCCGCTGCAGTTTCCTCCATTCTTATGTTCTTATGTTCTTGGTAAGTGGACAAAAGAAACACTTTTTATCAGGCTCCATACCCGCTGGCTACCCCGCCTTACCCGTGACGTCAGCAGTGGCCTTTAGAGCATTTCCTCCTCCTCACCTTCACCGCTGGCCCGCCTCACCTGCCAAGTCCACACAGGTGAGACCGGGTTACCTGTGGCTTGCTTGTCCCGAGCGAGCAACAGGCACAGTTAAACGCTTGAGTTGAACTGCTCTCTCTCTCTCTCTCGTACGCCACTGGTCACAGGTGTCTCCAGGTAACTAATTGGGTCTACCGCCGGATACCCTCAACTGGTTATTAGCTATGATGATTACCTTTTCACCTCTCTCTCTCTCTCTCTCTCTCTCTCTCTCTCTCTCTCTCTCTCTCTCTCTCTCCAGAGAGAATAACGGTTGCCAGCTTCGCCCCGGTTTTTCCTCAGGTACACGGTTTTATTACCACCTAATTATCATTCAGGTGTAGAAGTCGATACACCCCACAGCCAAGGTGAATTAATGAGCATTTATCTGGCAATACTTGTTGCTTAGTGCGTTCGTCTCTTATGGGTCGTTATATCAACAGTAGGTGGTGGTATAGCAACGGTAGGTGGTGATATAGTAACGGTAGGTGGTGGTATAGTAACGGTAGGTGGTGGTATAGTAACGGTAGGTGGTGGTATAGCAACGGTAGGTGGTGGTATAGTAACAGTGGGTGGTGGTATAAGCAACGGTAGGTGGTGGTATAACAACAGTAGGTGGGTGGTATAGTAACGGTAGGTGGTGGTATATAACGGTAGTGGTGGTATAGTAACAGTGAGTTGGTGGTATAGTAACGGTAGGTGGTGGTATATGTAACGGTAGGTGGTGGTATAGTAACAGTAGGTGGTGGTATAGTAACGGTAGGTGGTGGTATAGTAACGGTAGGTAATTAGTATAGCAACAGTGGTGGAGTGATATAGTAACGGTAGGTGGTGTATAGTAACAGTAGGTGGTGGTATAGTAACGGTAGGTGGTTGGTATAGTAACAGTAGGTGGTGGTAACAAATGGAGTGGTGGTATATAAGTAACAGTAGGGTGGTTTAATATAACAACAGTAGGTGGTGAGTATGGCAACAGTAGGTGGTGGTATAGCAACGGTTGGTGGTTGTGGTATAGCAACGGTAGGTTGTTGTGGTATAGCAACGGTAGGTGGTGGTATAACAACAGTAGGTGGTGGTATAGCAACGGTAGGCGGTATAACAATAACAGAGATAGGTGGTGGTATAGCAACGTTAGGCAGTGTGTATAGCAACGGTAGGTAATTGAATATAGTAACGGTAGGTGGTGGTATAGCAAAAGTGATGGTATAACAGTAGGTTGGTTAGCAACAGTAGGTGGTGGTATGAACAGTAGGTGGTAGTATGGCAACAGTAGGTGGTGGATAGCAGCAACAGTGGTGGTGGTATGGCAACAGTGGTTGTGGTATAACAACAGTAGGTGGTGGTATAACAACAGGTGGTGGTATAGCAACTGGTGGTTTGTATAGCAACAGTAGGTGGTGGTGTAACAACAGTAGGTGGTGGTATAACAACAGTATGTGTGATGTTACAAGTGGATGTTGGTATAGCAACAGTAGGTGGTGGTATAGCAACAGTGGTGGTAATTATAGCAACAGTAGGTGTTATAACAGTAGGTGGTTAGGCAACAGTAGAGTGGTGTATAGCAACAGTAGGTGGTGGTATAAGCATGATAATGATACAGTAGGTGGTGGTATGGCAACACTAGGTGGTGGTATAACAACAGTAGGTGGTGGTTATAGCAACAGTAGGTGGTGGTATAGCAACAGTAGGTGGTGGTTATAGCAACAATGGGTGGTGAGTATGGCAACAGTAGGTGGTGGTATTGCAACAGTGGGTGGTGATTTATAAACAGTAGGTGGTGGTATAACAGTAGGTGGTGGTATATAACAGCATGGTGGCGATATGGGCAGTAGGTGGTGGTGTAGCAACAGTAGGTGGTGGTTATAGCAACAGTAGGTGGCGGTATAGCAACAGTAGGTGGTGGTATAGCAGCAATGGAGTGGTGTGTATGGCAACAGTAGGTGGTGGTATGGCAACACTAGGTGGTGATATATAACAACAGTAGGTGGTGGTTTATAACAGTAGGTGGTGGTATGGCAACACTAGGTGGTGGTATAACAACAGTAGGTGGTGGTTATAGCAACAGTAGGTGGTGGTATAGTAACAGTAGGTGGTGGTTATAGCAACAGTAGGTGGTAGTTATAACGCAGTAGGTGGTGGTATATAGACAGTGAGTGGTGGTATATAGTAACAGTAGGTGGTGGTTATAGCAACAGTAGGTGGTGGTATGGCAACAGTAGGTGGTGGTATAGCAACAGTAGGTGGTGGTATGGCAACAGTAGGTGGTGTTGTAAGAGTGCGTGAGATTGTGTTACAGCCGTGATCATTTTTTCTTTCATGGTACCTCCCTCACGCACCCCTCACCTGCTCTACCCCCACCTGCCGCCTCACCCCTCACCTGCTTTCTCACCCCCACCTGCCGCCTCACCCCTCACCTGCTTCCTCCCACCTCACCTTCCCTTTCACTGCTCACTTGCCCCCTCACCTCTGACCTTGGACACTCTTCCTTCCCCCTTTTCCTCCTCTCCTTTCCTCTCCTCTCCTCTCCTCTCCTCTCTTTTCCTCTTCCTCTCTTTTCTCCCTCCCTTCTCTCCTCTTTTCTCTTTCCTCTTCCACGTTTCCTTTTCCCTTCCCTCTCCTATTCTCTTCTCCTTCCCTTTTCCCTCTCCCTCTCTTCCCCTTTTATGTTCCTCTTTTTCCTCACCCCCTACCCACATTCGTGACGCGGAAAGAACAGAAAGGGAGAGACAGGATGCAACGGAGGGAGGGGCAGGTGAGGGGTGGGGGGCGGTGGAAGGGTGAGGGGAAAGGGTGCAAGGGAAAAAGGGACGTGGGGCAAGGGAATGGTGGATGGAAGGAAGGGATAGAGCCATGGATTCTATACTGTACTATACTGTATGTGGGTCCGTGTTCTCGTGTGGCGCTCTGACAAAGGTAAGTGAGGGGAGGACCAGCAGCTATTAATTACCTGCAGCTCACCTGAGATTAGTCATTGGCTAGTGTTTGTCGCGTGACCCAAGTTTTTTTTGGGGGAGGGTTATGTGTTTTTTTTCTTTTTCTTTTGTTTTCTTTTCCTTTTTTCTTTTTCTTTTTCTTTCTTTTATACTCTCTCTCTCTCCTTCCCCTCACACGGTGCCACCCTCACACGGTGCCACCCTCACACGGTGCCACCCTCTCACAGTGCCGCCGCCATCACCATACGGTGCCTGGGGGTAAACATGCATTACGTATCCATCATGACAGAATTTGTTGTAAAAAGCGTCAACTTCAGGCGGGTGAATCATGAGTCTTTGTCAGTATTTGATCGACGGACTTTTTATACGACGTGCAAAGTGGAGTGGATTATAGTATGGCGCTGCCTGTCTGCTTGCTTGCCTACCTGTCTACCTGTCTACCTGCCTGTTTGCCTGCTTGTCTGCCTGTTTACTTGCTTTCTTGTTTGCCTGCCTACCCTACTGCTTGCCTGCCTCGTGTCTCTGCCTTTCATAACATTATAATTTCCTTACTGTATCTCAAATTTCAGTAAGCCAATGAACATATTACAAAGGTACAGTCAGACCATAAGGTACAGCGGCGAACAATTCTGTACAAAGGTCTGACATCTGGTTTGTTGGTGGCCCAGCCTTTATTATATGGGGATATGTGGAGCTACCAGTGACGCTATTCCTGTTTAGCATGTGTATTCCTAAAATGGTTAAGCTTACTGTAAATCCAAGAATACAAATCGAATGTAAATAAGTAATGATACGTCCTGAGAATATTGTGGACTTATTAACTTAAGGAACTCGTATATCAGTAGATGTTTATTATTATATCAGTATTGGGTTTTATTTATTTTGACTGTCGGACACAATTACTGCAGCCAAGACTGTGGAGTATACAGCTGCTCTGGTTGTTTGGGAAGTCTTAATAGTGAGTGGTCAGGTCATGAAAGGTAGCTTAGATCATCGACTCTGTTGTTGTTCGCATGCAAGACAAAGTTATTAAAAAAAACTTGACTCCTGATAATTTTACAAAACTCGACCCTTTAATATTTTCAAAAGTTTCGCAATTTTAGAAGTGAAATTTGCTCTGTTTGAAGTTGAACTCATAATGTGTTTCGGAATATGAATCGAATGAGAAAAAACAAGGTTATGGGAAATGACGCCACAATCACGCTTCCCAACCTTACCGAGACGATAGGGGAGTTAGTGTTTATTTAAATAATGGAAGCCCCTCGAAATCGAGGATGGCCGGCCCCAAGGGCCACCTAGGCGTGAACTTGTTTAAGGTGTAGGAGCTGTCGCCAACACAACAACCACAACATAAGTTAACGAGCTGCATGACCCAGTGTCAAGGAATAGTCCGGGAAGACCGGACAACTCGCCAACTGCACTGGCTAACCATTACCCCGAAATACGATCCGCAAATCGTTTAACATCCAGGTTCCCAATTACTGTTGGGTAGAGAGAGGCAAATGGCGTAAAGAAACTTACCCATAGTTTCACCCTGTTCGGGGACCGAACCCGGGTCAGTTTGTTTGCGTGGCGAGCATGCTGAATATCCACTGTACTCTGCCCTTTGGGAGCTGAAGACCCCCTTTGGATTTGGAGGGGGGTCACTGGGTCAAAGGTCAAGGTCATTGTTCCTAAACTATAATTAATCATTCCCGAACCCTAATCCAAATGTCCATCTACCAGTGAGCAGAGTATTACACAGGTATACCTTGGGGCCTCTCAGGTGTGGGGCATCACTCGAACAATAAAAATCGAGTTTCTATGTTATTTCCAGTAGTGTCAGTGAAGAATGATAGGCATGATTGATCGTAAAACTCTCTGGTCAGGTTTAACTTAAAGCTCTTTGTTGTGGTTTAACTAAAGATTTACAGTTGTTACATAGAGTTTTAACTAAAGGAGCTAGGAGGAAATATATGCCTGAGGAACCTTGGTGGGGTATTTTGTCTTATTTTTGTAACCAAGGTGTTATTTTACCTCTATGGTGCTGTCTCACCCTCACCCTCTCCCCTGACTACCCTCATTCGCTTCACCCCCATCTCATCACTATCACTCTGTCCTCTCACCCTCCCTCTCACCATCCACACCCTCTCCCCTCACCACCCTCCTCCCTCCATGCTCTCTCACCCCTCCCTCCTCGCCCCTCACCTGGCTCCTCTCTCCTCACCCTATATACTCTTTCTTCCTCAGTCAACCACACCCATTTTCTTACTCCTGCTTTACTCATTTTACAATAGTATCGTATCATATTAAGCAGGTGAGACAGTATCGTATCATATCGTCTATATAACAGATAAGGTCTAAATCATCGTATCACATCGTCTATACAACAAAAGAGATACACAGGTGGTCAAGGTACATCAAGGTCTATTCTCCGTGTGTCTTGTTGGTCATTAAGTAAAGTATTATTACAGATGAGGAGTTGGCGTGTTGGGCTGTGATGGAGGGTCATGATGGGGGTAGTGAGGGAGGGTAGTGAGGGAGGGTAGTGAGGAAGGGAAGCGAGGGAGGGTAGTGAGGGAGGTGTGAGGAGATCGTGAGGAGGGTAGTGGGAAAGGTTGGGGAGAGTAGTGAGAGGATCGTGCTAGGCCCTCATTACCCCTGCATCACACTGCCCCCAACTCCCACACCGCCATCTTCTCACGTCCCGCCCACCTCCTCGCTGCCCACCACAGCCCCCTTCGCCGCCCACCACTTCCCCCCTACCCACCATACCCCAGGACCTAGGGACTTGGAGAAGGAGGGGATTAAAGGAACAAGGATTAGGATAAGATGCCAGATAGAGTTACAGGAATGTGTTACTGAGAGTGATCAGAGAGAAGGGACCTGGGGTGAGAGAGGGGGGTTAAGACGGGGAGGGATAGAAACAGTTGAGGTCCATGTCGTGCAGGTGGACGAGGTGCATGAATTTCACCTTGTCATGTCATGTCATGTCATCCGCTGTTTGCGTATGTCCCTGAGATTCAACACATAACGCAGAATAGACGATGATATAGTTTTGTAGTATGTACACACACACACACACACGTAGGTGGTTGAG
>NW_024739686.1:0-21099 GCF_018991925.1 Homarus americanus | reverse complement strand
AAAACTCTTCTGGAGTAAAATAAAAAACCTAATGGGCACTAACTCCAGAGATAACAGCCATCTTATAGATGACAACGGGGTAAAAGCTGCAGAATCTGTTGACAAAGAACTGATTTTCAGAAATTTCTGGAGTAACATATAAAATCACAGAAGAAAAAAACAGAAACTATTGTAGAGTAACAGAACAGATGGTAACAACACGTCTTACACTAAATACAGAGAAATGGCAGCCACCAAGAACAATAGACCTCAACATACTAAACAGTGCTGACACATTAACCACGCCAATCACCACAAAAGACATAACAAACATAATAACCAGTTTTAAAAATAAAGCACCTGGACTAAGTCAGATAAACCAAACCGTCCTTCAAAACACTGATAAAACAACTAACACAGATCTTTAACGCCTCACTAGCAACAGGAGATTCAAAACAGCCAAAATCAGACTGATACCCAAACCCGGAAAAAACCCAACACGGCCGAAAATTACAGACCTATATCCCTATTAGAGACACCAGGCAAAATACTAGAACAATAAGTCAACAGCAGACTCAGAAACTATCTAGAACAGGAAAACAAATATAACCCCAGACAACATGGATTCCGAAAGAATCGAGGCACAAACACGGCTATTGCATTAATTTGCGAAACAATAGCTAACGCCCTCACCAATAAAAACCAGTGCAATGACGTTCTCAGAGATATATCAAAAGCTTTCGATAAAGTGTGGCACGAAAGCCTCAAATAAAAAATAATTCAACTTGACAAAACACATGACAACCCTTCTCTGCAACTTCTTAGACAACAGACAAGCCAAACTCATTTTAGACAACTACAGTGGACAAACCTTCAACATACACAGTGGAGTCCCACAGGGCAGCAACATTTCACCCACACTGTACACAATATACACAGCAGACATACCAGACCCAAGACAGTCGGATTACATAGCATACGCAGACGATATCACGCAAATAATACAATGTCCGGGGAGATCTAAACAAATGCTGGCCATAAGAAGAGGAAGAGAAATTGAAGCAATTAACAACTATGAGAGAAAATGGAAAATCCAAACCAACATCCAAAAACTAAAGATCATATACATTTCAAAAAATATCTATACCAAATCATAATCAACAATTACCATATGCAGAAAGTGGAAAAACACTGGGACTCAAAATCACCAGAAACGGTATACACTAACACATTAGAGAAAGATTGACGAAAGCCAGATTACAACTCACCAAACTCCGTCGCTTTAGAAAACTAAACACCAAAACACAGCTACATCTATACAAATCACTCGTCAGACCACACCTTGAATACCCACCAATTCCACATAACACAATAACTAAAACAAACAAACTAAAGCTGCAAGCAGTCCAAAATACAGCACTAAGAAGAGCAGCAAAATATAGGTCGCCATACAACAAAAAATACGAGACATACACATCGAACATAACATAGAGACAATTAACATAAGAACACACAAACAAGCAAAAGCGGTATGGGACAAACTACACCGAACACAAGACCCTATTTTACAGGAACTATTACAGGCAAACAACAATATATCACACAGCTGGTGGCCAAGAAGCATCAACATTAACACAATCAGCCCGGAACCATTTTACGCGAGAGTGACACAGGAACTACCCCACGACCACTCGACCAGCAAGTGGCTGTGGGGAGTGTTGTAATTCCTGTGTTAGGTTGCTCTCTTGGAATAGGTATGGTGCCTGTAACTTTCTTCAAATCGTAACAAGACTGATGCCACGGAGAACGACCAAAGCAAAATGACAAGGACAACTAGAAACAGGATCCGAGTACTCTCACTCCAAGGGGGCGTATCCGAAAAACGCAAGGAGGAACTGGGCATACTATTATGTGCCCAGTTAAACATCAAATTCGCCGCCTTGATTGAAGCAAAGGACTCATTCATAGGCTTTTGCCTTGAAGAAAAGGACGTGGACAACATGCTCTCCGCCGATTCAACAAGGAATTTAAAAGGACGAGACTTTGAAATAGTAATACCACCACAACTCCGTGCAAAAAAATCTGTAGTCATTAAAAGTGTAGATCGGAACATACTAGACGAACACCAAGCTACATAGCTAACAATATAGAAGAGAAGAACCCATGAGCAAGAGTTGAGGAGGTGGTGCTCCTACCATGATGAAAATCAGGTTTGGAGAGATCTCCATGGCTCCAAAAGCCCTAGAGAATGGCCTCTGCATCTCCCACTACCACCTATCAAAACAACAAATTGAACAGGAGGACTTCTACCCAATAACACCGTGTTGGAACTGCTACAAATGCAATCATCTATCAGTTTATTGATAAGAATAAGAAGTTCTGTTCTGAATGTTCAGCAGAGGGCCACACATTCAGAGAATGTAGTAACATGAGGGAGGTATTGGTGTTGGTGTGAGGGAGGTGTTGGTGTGAGGGAGGTGTTGTTTGTAGTATGAGGGTGGTGTTGGTGGTGGTGTGAAGGAGGTGTTGATGGTGGTGTGAGGGAGGTGTAGGGCTTGGTGTGAGGGAGGTGTGGGTGTTGGTGTGAAGGAGGTGTTAATGGTTGTGTGAGGGAGGTGTCGGTGGTGGTGTGAAGTAGGTGTTGGTGGTGGTCGAGGGAGGTGTTGATGTGGAGGGAGGTGTTGGTGGTGATGTGAAGGAGGTGTTGGTGGTGATGTGAAGGAGGTGTTGGTGGTGGTGTGGAGGGATGTGTGTGGGTGTTGATGTGGGAGGGAGGGTTGGTTTCAGAGGTAGGTGTGTTGGGGAGATGTGGAGGGAGGTGTTGGTGGTGGTGCTAGGGAGGTGTTTGGTGGTGGAAAGAGGAAGTTGTTGGTGGTGGTGTGAGGGAGGTGTGGGTGTTGGTGTGAAGGAGGTTTTGTGGGTGGTGTGAGGGAGGTGTGGGTGGTGTGAGGGAGGTGTGGGTGTTGTTTTGAAGGAGGTGTTGGTGTTGGTGTGAGGGAGGTGTGGGTGTTGGTGTGAGGGAGGTGTGGGTTTTGGTGTGAAGGAGATGTTGGTGGTGGTGTGAGAGATATGTTGATGGTGGTGTGACAGCTGCTGGCGGTGGGTGGAGGGAGGTGACGGTTTTGGGAGTGAGTGGAGGCGCAGGTGTGGTGGGGTGATGAAGGCAGGTGGTGGATTTTAGGAGGTGTCGTTGGTGGTAAGAGTGGAGCAGCTGGTGGTGGTGTGATAAAAGAATAGGTGTGAAGGATATGTAGGTTTGAGGGAGGTGGTGGTGGTGTGGGAGGGATAAAAGTTAGTAGTGGTGTATAGGGAGGTGTGGGTGTTGGTGTGGAGGAGGCACAGTGTTGGTGTGAGGGGAGGTGACAGGAGCAGGAGGAAATATGGGTGTTGGTAAGGAGGGAGTGTGCTGGCTAAAGGTGTGAGGGATGTGTCGAGCACGTGAGGGAGGGTTACTTGGTGAGGGAGGTAAGTGGGTGGTGTGGGTGTGAGGGAGGTGGGGTGTTGATATGAAGGAGGTTCTTGTTTTGTGTGTGAGGGAGGTGTTGGTGGTGGTGTGAGGGAGGTGTCGGTGGTGGCGTGAGGGAGGTGTCGGTGGTGGTGTGAGGGAGGTGTCGGTGGTGGTGTGAGGGAGGTGTTGGTGGTGGTGCTAGGGAGGTGTCGGTGGTGGTGTGACGGATGTGGTGGTGGTGGTGTTACGTTGGTTAATTCCCCAGTAAACCAGGTTGGTACACATATAATATAATTGGGCTTTTGGTAACGAAACCCAATTGAAGTTTCTTGTTTTATTATAAAAGTATTATGTTTATAATTCCTGAGTTGTATATCAACCGTAAGTTCCACTATTTATGAGTGAATGAGAACGGACGGCGTTTATGCAATATAAACGTGGATCAACGTTCGTTTGATATTAGTTGATGTGAGTGACTGCTGAGTAGTGACCCATCGAGGGAGAACGGTATGGGTACGTCGTTCCCCCTCCAGGGAAGACGGAGCCATCCACTGCGGCTCTCAAATAACGTCTTCCTCTAGTCAAGGATATCAAACTACTGCTCGGTTTAGGTGGCCAGAGAGCCGGCTACTTATGACTTTACTCAGCATAGTATGATGCAGCTTCTCTTGGGCACACCTTATCACGTGCATTGAACATGTCACCTCATAGCCAGTGGAAAGTTACAGAGGATGAACCTGAATATAAATCAGATGTAAGTAACCCATTTATATAATACTTCTGTAGATGAGACAGGGGCCTTTACATCGCTCGGTCACCACAGGCCAAGCTCCGTGAGACCTAAATAAGCTCACTGAGTACAGTACATCCTGACAACCCTATCCATGTTATAAATAAAGGTGTAGACACAAAGCTGGGGATTCTACTACTGTAGGGGTTTTATTTACTACAGGGGTCCTATACTTTAGTGCCTTTTGGGTTAAAATGCTATGAACAATTTTCATCTTGGATGACACTGACTTAAAAAAGAAAAGAAACTTGATTTAAAACACAAACATCACTGCCAATATCAAAAGCAACATAGCAGAAATAATATTCGCCTACTTCGTGTTTAAGAACGCACCTTCTTAGCAATGTATAACTTTTGCATCTATTACCACGCTAAATGAATGAGTGTGTGGTGCTTAAGACTATTTCAACGAAACATTCATTTTTGAGGAGAGCAATGGTACTGAGTTGTGAAGGGTACTACACGGCATGGCTGAAAATTTACAGTCTGTGATACTTTAGTAGAACTAACATATTTTTATTTTAAGAAGATGTGTCATTGACATCATTAAAATATGTAGTTTGAAAATTATGAACATTCTTATCCTCCCTGGGATCAAAAGAAAATGTTCACATTTTCTATTTCTAATAAATACCGGGAATTATTTCACTTCAGTATATGTTAAAAAAGGAGGCACTTACAACAATGACAATTACCCTATTGATGTCCTATCAATGTGAAGGCATGTCTTGAACATGTAAATGTGTGTTTATACTTTATGTATGCCGAGATACTACCTATATCTTGTAGGCTTGATTGAAGTACCCTTTCTAGAATTTCTTGATAATGTGAAATTGTAGCCACAATCCTGTAGACTTGTGTGTGTCGCTCACAGTAGACACAGCTGACTCCAAGGTCCGGTGACTGGGTCAATGTTCACGAAAATCCTGAGTACAGCAAACCGCTGCTCCTGGTTACACTAGGTCATCCACCATACCATACCTCAGAATGCTGAGACCATCTCTCAGACCGGATGTGTCATCATCACTAGGGTGGGGTGCTGGGGTGCTGGTAACTGGGGGTTATTCACGTCATACGAAAGAATTTTGTTGACAGGATGTTGATTGATGAGTAGTCACAACAACTGCAGTCACGTCCTGTCACACCCTGGGCAATGAACGAATCATTTGCAGAAACTAATGTTCACTTCTTTGGTGAATTCCTCATTCTGGTAATGGAGAGTACTCTTCAAAACTGTAGGTACGATCTTCCAACTATTGCTGCTGGGAAAGTGTGGGTGTGAGGTCATGAGGTAGCTCTGACACAGTGAGCATAGGTTCAGAATGAAGCATAGTGTTGTAGGAAACACCTTTAAACGTAATAGTATTATTACGTGGATGAACATCTATCATGTTCATTCTAAGGGTTGAGAGACAAAGAAACCCGTCAGCTGGCAAATTAAACTGCTGAACTACATAAAAGTCTGCTTAGAAGGGAGAACCACGTCTTGAGAATCTGAGTGGTAACGTCACACCATTCCGTTAATGCTCAACTGAGTACCTGATACTCCTTCGAGCTCAGCGTTACTAGGCCTACATTTGAAGTCACGGTGAGGGAATTTACGTTGTAACTCCTGATAGGATGTCAAGGCCAAAACATTAGTGCATGCACCCGTATCAATATCACCAGCCAATCTTGTACTATCAACCCTCACCGGCACTGACAACACTTCTACTTTGTTTAGCGCCGCTACTAACGAGGCCGTTATAGAAGTATTGTGGGGAGAAGCAGGAAACAATGTACCTATCCCTCTACTTGTTGTAGTAAATGTAACACATATAACAATATCTTTGATTGCTATTGCAGATTTACGTTATATATATATATATATATATATATATATATATATATATATATATATATATATATATATATATATATATATATATATATATATATATATATATATATATATATTTGTCTTATTTCTGACTGGTTTTATGTACTGGTAGCATGCAGAGGGTCTCTGCATGTGTGGGATTGATTGTCGGGCACTACCAGGGCACACTGGTGACATCACTGCTGTGCAACCTAGCATGGGGTTCAGTGTCAGCTAAGAAAAAGCATGTCATACTAGGGTGTGTCAATTTAGGGGGTGAACTGGCTAAATTGAAAATCGAGTAATTTGGTAGCAATTTATTGTAGTCTTTAAGCATGCAAAACAATATTCTGGCATAATTTTGTTTTTATAATAAGTCCTACCTACATCAAATGGATTTTTAAATGTACATATTTGTGAATTTATAACATAACCAGCGTTTGCACACATGTTACTGTTTCAAGTTTCAAATTATTATATTTTATTATCCGTAGTCTATTTGAAAGTAACCAATGCCTTCATACTCTCTTTGCTTTGGTTTCTTGTCATCAGTAGTCTGCTTGCTATTTGTGCTTTGATGTAACCTTCTCGCCTCTCGTGGCTGTAAACATGGCCCGCTGCTTCTGGGACCATTTTCACACATCTCTCCACACTTTGAGTGTGGGAAGGCCACTTCGGCACCTGCATTGGAGTCTCTTTAAGGTTTCACAATTCTTGGCTAGTTAGACTTGTTGTCAATGGTGGTTCTAAGACTTCCAAACTCAAGTCAACCAATTCTGACAATTTGGTGGCATTGACGTTTATTGGGGAAACTTTTCTTGAATGAAACGAACAGTCTCCCAACTGGTCGTCATCTATTAGCGTTCCTCTAATCTTTAGAATGACTTCTACAGCCTCGGTTCGGAGATTGGTACATTGACTGCAAAGCATTGCTTGCAAAACTGCTTCTGATCGAGCATACCAAGCGGACCTTCTTGCCACAGGTAACACGATGTCCCTCACTACCTTCCTCTGTGTTCTTACTAGCTGCAATTGAAACAAAAGGTGATTGGGCCCATCCACCCATATAGGATTAAGTTTCACACAAAACCACTGGGGAAGATAAACTCCAATAATAAATTCAACAATTAACCTCAAATTCTTCAGCACTTTGCCCTTCAATTCGTGTTTGGAAATCCAAATCCTGCAGAAACGAAGAGCTGTAGTTAACCAACTGCTGTGACTGACAGGTCCAATCTCCAAGAGAGCCAATGACTGAGGCACTTCTCCTGATCTTATTGCTTGGGCAATACGATAAGCATAGGATTGATCTGTGCTGAGATCTTTGATGACTCCTTCAGACAACGCCGGAAGGGGAAGGCCAACTTCGACCTTTGGAAAGGTTGTATTTATTTCTAGTTGTGTTGCTTCATCCAGCATGATGCCAAGGGGGACCTGACCACTTGTTGTTGCTCTTTGTAGGACCATCAAGTTCCTGGATGAGATGACGAAGAGGTAGCTCGCCTGTATGTAAATCACATACAATCCAAACAAGTCTTCTTCCTAGTTTTTTCTCTAAATGCGTCATTACACCCCCCTGCCATCTGGTGTTCACTGCAGTTGAATCTCCACCAACAGCCTGCAGTGAACTGCCAAGTCCTCTCTCCTGAACCCAACATAAAATATGATCAGCAATGACCTCTGCATGTTTCTTCCCTTCTACTTCAGTTTCGGGAGCAAAGTGAAACAAAAACTGACCACCAGGCTCAGAACAGACAGAGTAGTGTTCTTCTTTGATGAGACCTGGAAACTTTCTGTTCACTCCCTCTACTTCTAGCAAAACTTTTGTGTCATCTATTCTTCCATCAAACAAAAGACAGGAGAGCCCTCCCTCGCTTAAATCTTTTTCATGCTGATCAGATATTTCCTTCATTATTTTTTCTTGTGCTCTTCTAATTTTATTAAGATCTATCACCAAAGATACATCCTCTCGGCTGATGAGGCCTGCATCTATCCAAGTGGCAGTTGCAATTTCTGCAGCCTCACGAAGTCCAGCATGGTGGCGAATACTAGCTAAAGCAATGTTTGAAATATTTCTTGTGTTGTATTTCATTTTCTTTGGTAAAGGTTCAGATGGCTCTTTGGAACTATCATCTGATGTTGCTTCTTGTTCATCAGAAGAACTATCAAAGAAGTGATAAACATCTTGACACAGCTCTTCCTCTCTTTGGATGGCTTCTTCACTCTTCATTTTCTTCTTTTGTTCCCTCTCTCGGATTTGTTCTCTCTTCTTGGCATTAGCAATCTGCTTCTTTGTTTCTGAATAATCTATTAAACCCATTTGCATACTTCCTTGGCCTTCTGCCTTTGTCCTCTGTGCCTTTATAAATTCAAGCTCTAAAACAGGGATCTTCTTTTCACGAGGACAACCACAATCAATGTGGGAATTATTTTCTCTCTCTTACCTGAGTGAGAACAGTTGGATTCAGAACATAATTGTATGGAGCACTTGCAGGTCAAAATGTCAAACAGAGTATCAAGTGTGTGTAGAAATTCATTTTTCCTGGCCAAGTTTCCTTTACCAAGTGATGTTTCAACTGCTTTGTGCCATAATTTCGTTAGTTTTAGCTCAATAGTTCGACACTGATTAATCACAGGTGGTTTGAATAGTGCATTAGCTTTTGTCCATTGATGCAGAAGAGGGACTATCATGTCATTTATGAGTTCTTATCTGTATAGTTCCTTCTGTCCTTTGCATTTTTTTCTCGAAGGAGTAACCCTAATCTTAGCATGTCTCTCACTGTTGGAAGTTCTGATACAGGAAGCTCCTTCCCTTTACCAACTAGCAGGCTCAAGTGGGTTGACAACTGACTTTTTGTCTTCAATTTTGACATCTTCACACTATCTGACAAATAGAAAAATATTTCAATGTTTCATAATTCAATTGTTGTTTCAAAAAATATCAATTTGTTTATCAAAAATGCTGTAACAGAAATAACATAATAATTTCTTAGAACATAATGTTTTATACAATGATATAAGTAACTGCGACAATCAATATGCCCTACTTACAATAA
This sequence comes from Homarus americanus, assembly GCF_018991925.1. Classification (NCBI taxonomy): domain Eukaryota; kingdom Metazoa; phylum Arthropoda; class Malacostraca; order Decapoda; family Nephropidae; genus Homarus; species Homarus americanus. The sequence goes on along the minus strand of NW_024739686.1, from coordinate 11,968 downwards.
TTAAAATGTAGAATTCGTCTGGTAGAGTAGGTGCAAGTGCAATGAGAGCAAACCACTGTCTATGATATCTAGAAGGAGAGTGAGCCGGGCGCCTTATCCTCACGCTTGGTACAAGTCAAAACAAGAATTAAACTGTCCCACACGGAGAGCCTGTTCATGTTCATGTTCTGACATGCTTATTGTACACAAGCTATAGAACCATAAAATACTCCATAATCCATATGCTTACATGAGATTAGTTAATATCAAGTGAATAATTCTAATCAAGTCTCATTAATTTGTTGAAATACTGATATTTGAAACTTTAAGGTATAATTGATGTAGGTGAGGGTTATTTCAATTCATTTTTGTTTGCTAATCTCAAGTTTAGATATAAAGAGGCACAATATTTTGACTACCAAATTTGATTTTTAACATGTTGACAAAATTGACACACCCTAATATATATATATATATATATATATTATATATATATATATACACTAGCGGAATCGCCGCCCTTCGGGCGGCTCTTTCGCTAGGCCACGGTAGAAACGCCACCCTCCGGGAGGCTCCACATTGTCTCACTGTAGTGCATTAAGGTAGACCACATTTTTGGTTTTGCCATTAGCAGCAAGTATGTACAGATTTTTGCCAGTTCCCACTCTGGAGCATCCAACATAGAACTGTCCATGAGAGAAGCAAGGAAACACCAGGTTTAGGCCAACCATCTTTAGGGACTGTCCCTGGCTTTTGTAGATGGTCATGGCAAAGCTCACTTTAACCGGGAACTGAAGTCGCTTGAACTCAAATGGCAGGTCAGTGGTGATGAGAGGTATCCTTGGTATAAAAACGTCCTCTCCTTTAAGTTTTCCTGTCAGTATTGTAGCTTCCAGCACATGTGGCATCATGTTCTTCACCACCAGTCCTGTGCCATTGCAGAGGATTGGTGGTTCAAGATTTCTTAAGGGCATTATAGGAGTTCCAATGTTGAGAGTGAGGTGGTGAGGAGGCATTCCAGCGGGCTCCAAAGAATTTAGGAATTTTGCAGGGTACTGGACTGCTTGGTCCTGGTCGATTACTATATCAATAGATTTGAATGAGGTCTCACTGCCTGGAAACTGTCTGAGTGGAGTCATGTTGATTTCAGCCACTGTTTCATTCTTTGGTGCCAGAATTTCGCGTTCACGTAGCCACTTGTGGTACTTGTAGTGGTGGATAATGTTAACACCATCCATCATCACTACATATAACACCACCCATCATCAATCACTACATATAACATCATCCATCATCACTACATATAACACCATCCATCATCACTGCATATAACACCATTCATCATCACTACATATAACACCGCCCATCATCACTACATATAACAACATCCATCATCATCACTACATATAACACCATCCATCATCACTACAGATCGGTAAAGTAGGTTCCGAGATTCTCGTGCGGACACACAAACACACGTACTTCTTTGTTATATATATGTATATATACATATATATATATATATATATATATATATATATATATATATATATATATATATATATATATATATATATATATATATATATATATATATATATATATATATATATATACTAGCAAAACGCCGCCCTCCGGGCGGCTCATTCACTATGCGACTCATTCGCTAGGCCTCGGTAGGACGCTTCCCTCTGGGAGGCTCCACATTGTCTCACTACATATAACACCATCCATCATCACTAAATATAAGGGAACCCATCATCACTACATATAACATCATCCATCACCAGTACATATAACATCATCCATCATCACTACATATAACACCACCCATCATCACTACCTATAACACCATCCATCATCACTACATATAACACCATTCATCATCACTACATATAAGACCATCCATCATCACTACATATAACACCACCCACCATCACTACATATAACAACATCCATCATCACTACATATTACACCATCCATCATCACTACAAATCGGTAAAGTAGTTTCCGAGATTCTCGTGTGGACACACACAAACACACCACACAGAAAGAAACAGACATTCTTCTTTGTTTTATATAGTATACTGTACTAGCGGAATCGCCCTCCCTCCGGGCAGCTCTTTCGCTAGGCCACGGTAGGACGCCACCTTCCGGGAGGCTTCACATTGTCTCACTGTAGTGCATTAAGGTAGACCACATTAGCAGCATGTATATACAGATTTTTGCCATTTCCCACTCTGGAGCATCCATCATAGAACTGTCCTCGAGAGAAGCAAGGAAACACCAGGTTTAGGCCAGCCATCTTTAGGGACTGTCCCTGGCTTTTGTAGATGGTCATGGCAAAGCTCACTTTAACCGGGAACTGAAGTCTCTTGAACTCAAATGGCAGTTCAGTGGTGATGAGAGGTACCCTTGGTATAAGAACGTCAACTCTCCTTTAGCTTTTCCTGTCAGTATTGTAGCTTCCAGTACAAGTGACATCATGTTCTTTACCACCAGTCTTGTCCCATTGCAGAGGATTGGTGGTTCAAAATTTCTTAAGAGCATTATAGGAGTTCCAATCTTGAGAGTGACGTGGTGAGGAGGCATTCCAGCAGGCTCCAAAGAATTAAGGAATTCTGCAGGGTACTGGACAGCTTGGTCCTGGTCGATTACTGTATCAACAGATTTGAATGAGGTCTCACTGCCTGGAAGCTGTCTGAGTAGAATCATGTTAATTTCAGGCACTCTTTCATTCTTTGGTGCCAGAATTGCGCGTTCACGCAACCACTAGTGACCCTTGTAGTGGTGGATAATGTTTGGGTAGACCATGTTAGTGAGCTCAGTTGAGGACTTTACAACATTTCCATATCCTTGAGGAATGATTATTTGTCCTTCTGAATCAACAGGGAAAGTTCCATTCCCAATCTGTAGTAAAAGGTTTGCAAACCGTCCAGCATCCTCATCTCCTTGTAGATGTACTCTCATGTTTGTGGATAGGGTGAGTGTCTGAACACTTCTCCAAAGGTATGATGCCTTGAGGCACGAATTCAGTTCATAAGCTGGAGTGCTTCGATGAATGACAGGTAGGGTCTGGCGAAAGTCTCCAGCAACGACCATTGTAATGCCACCCATGAGCTGGTCATTTTCTCGTATGTCTTGCAAGGTCCTGTCCAATGCTTCAAACGCTAACTTGTGAGACATAGTGCATTCATCCCAGACTATAAGGCTGCATTTTTCTAAGAGTTTTGCCTTTGCCGATTCTTTTTTGATGTTGTACACTGGATTCTCATTGTGAGCGAGGTTGAGAGGCAGTTTAAAAGTTGAGTGTCCAGTACTTCCTCCTTCTAGTAGTGTTGCAGCAATGCCTGAGGATGCCACAGCAAGAGCAATTTTCCCCTGATAACGTACTTTGGCCAACAGAAGGTTGATCAGGAATGTTTTTCCTGTCCCGCCAGGTGCATCGAGAAAGATCATACCTCCCTGCTCCGCTTGTATCGCTTGCAAGATCTGTTCATAAGCATTTGCTTGATCAGGCACCAGGTGAAGCTCATTTTCTTCAAGAAAAGTCACCAGAACTTCAACTGAGTAGTCTGTCTCTCTGAGCAACTCCCTGTTTGCAACTACTGTTCAGTCCCCAAAACTTCTAATTCCATCAATAGTTCATTAACGGTGTATGTAAGTTCCACTACAACGGTACAGCAAAGTATATTTTTTTAGCATTAAACTATTATTATTTTATTGTCTAATCATCACTACATACAGTATAACACCACTCATCATCACTACATATAACACCATCCATCATCACTACAGATCGGTAAAGTAGTTTCCGAGATTCTTGTGCGGACACACACACACACAAAAAAAAAACCACACAGACATACTTTTGTATATATATATACATATATATATATATATATATATATATATATATATATATATATATATATATATATATATATATATATATATATATATATATATATATATATATATATATATATATATATATGTGTTAGCGGGAGAGAAAAGGAGAGAAGAGAAGACAGAAATGCTGCGTTTAGCACGTTAAAGGGGTAAGATGCAGTTTATTAGAACAAATTTTTAGGGGGGTCGTATGTATGTTTTCTCAGCACATGAGGACAGTGCTGTCTTTTTTTAGGGGGGTCGATTGTAATATTCAGAAATTTCAAATGCCCCGCCATTAGCGATACTGAGCGTTCAAGGTCGTCTGAGGGAAGAGAGCGCTCCCCGCACATAGCGAGAGTTTGTGGAACTAGGCCTAAGTGATATTAAATGTAATTTGCCGAATTAATAATGATGCGATTCATGAAGTTAAGGGACTATTATTGAATTTGAAATTATTATAGATCGTTTATCAGTCTGAATAATGTTACGGGTGTCCCAAGGAGTTATTAGTTAGGCGGAAAATATGTCACGTAGGCCTAAGCTGACGCCTTGAGAGGACGCGACGCTGGCTCTCCCTCAGTCACGGGGAGCATTCAGACAAAACAAGACGTCCCTGCGCGTCCGTCACAGAAATAGTCACGTAGCCTAGTCACCTGTGCTGCGCTATTGCAGTATAACAAGTAAGTCGCATTCGATCTCAGACAGGGTTAGATAGGGCAGTGGTAAAGTAAACTAGAGCTAACAGTGAGTTCATTTCAGGGTTTCCGTCAGAACCCACTTGACCGGAGTTGACCGGAGTTGACCGGAGTTTGACTGCGAGAGATTGACTGCCGTTTGAGACTGCCGTTGATGATTGAGGGTGGCGATTGTCGCCATTGGACCGATCAGTGTAGGCCTGTCACTGTTTAGCGGGGTATCAAAGGATCTCTTGAGGGAATCTAGCCGTCTGGGTGCCCAGCTGACGACGGGACGATCATTGGGGTCATCAGCTCTCCTCTACCTCGGCTCACAACACCACATGACTCGAGCAGCTTAGTGAAACCCTCTTGCTAACGGGAAGCTAAGGCTTCTCTCAACTGTACAAGGTCTGATTGGCTCACTCCCTTCTGCTTTATGGACGCACTGGGAGTACACTGAGGCTATCTGAGTAGATTAATGGTCACACACTGAGACCATGAGTCCAGGACTCTAGGAGATACCTAGTAGGAACATTTTATCTCCCTTATTACGGGTGTATGTTGAGTTGGGTGGAGCATGGTTCACGAGTATTGGTGGACCCAGTAACATATTAATAATAGTGAATATATTTGGGGGTAGTTAATACCATTTCTCAGTTACTGATATTATCTTGACGTGAGTAGTTTAATATTTCTTAAATAATTTTGATAGTATTGTTTTTTGAATGTTTGTGTCATTAAGTGGAACCAGAGTGATACTGTGATTTGATTCTTTTAATGCATCTAATTTTTCTTCATAATTCTGATCTCAGGTATAACCTTCCCCAGAGTAGTGGTTAAGTTAGGTTAGGAAGTGTGCATCTGTTGGGCTGATATTATTTTGTTGAAAGCCCTTAAGGCCTATTCATTGTAGAGTATTTAATTTCTTATTTTTTATTACCATTTCCTCAGTGACTGATATTATTTTGTTGAAAGCCCTAAAGGCCTATTCATGGTAGAGTATTTAATTTCTTATTTTTTATTACCATTTCCTCAGTGACTGATATTATTTTGTTGAAAGCCCTTAAGGCCTATTCATTGTAGAGTATTTAATTTCTTATTTTTTATTACCATTTCCTCAGTGACTGATATTATTTTATTGAAAGCCCTTAAGGCCTATTCATGGTAGAGTATTTAATTTCTTATTTTTTAATACCATTTCCTAAGTGACTGATATTATTTTGTGAAAGCCCTTAAGGCCTGTTTCATGTGTGCAAGCAACATTTCTTAATACTTCAAATTTATTGGTGCCTGAGTTTCTAATAATTTCTATATCAAGTATAACTTTTATTCCCCAGAGTAGTGTTTTAAGTTCAAGTTAAGAAGTGCGCATATTGGTGTACCATTATTTGATTGTGTTTGTAGTGTTGGAGGGAATATAAGTGTCTAAAGTTTACAGTGTGTCTCATTCATCCCAGTCACAGACGCTATCCTTCCACGGGTCACGGACAATTCATTTTGTTTAGTAGATTTAAGTGTTCTTGTGCTGGTTCGGGATTTTTCTCAAAGGGGCGCTTCCACTGCCATTACCATCTTATAATCTTTAATAAACCCCAAGTCCAGTAAATTCCGACCGGTTACATATATATATATATATATAGACTAGCGGAATCGCCGCCCTCTGGGCGGCTCTTTCGCTAGGCCATGGTAAGATGCCACCCTCCGGGAGGCTCCACATTGTCTCACTGTAGTGCATTAAGGTAGACCACATTTTTGGTTTTGCCATTAGCAGCAGGTACGTACAGATTTTTGTCAGTTCCCACTCTGGGGCATCCAACATAGAACTGTCCATGGGAGAAGTAAGGAGATCAGGATGCTGGACGGTTTGCAAAGCTTCTACTACAGATTGGGAATGGAACTTTCTCTGTTGATTCAGAAGGACAAATAATCATTCCTTAAGGGGACCTCTGACTAGCAGTGGGCCCCAGAGGGACGATGCATAGGTCCACTGGCATGTGGACACATTCTGGCGCCTATCAACCACTGCCCCGTTGCCATGCGGATTAACCTTGATAGGTATAAGCTACGGGAGGAAACCCCGAACGAAGGATCTGCAGTGGGGCCCAGCATCAGGCAGACATGCTTTCAGAGCTCCAACAAGACCTCAACGGCGGTATAGGCGGAAGAGGTGAGCAGCATGGGAATCCAACGACTTACTCCGGCGGATGAAGGCAATGCGTGATGGACAGGCTACTAAGGTGAAATCCAATAAATTGGACTATTGGCATTCCATTGCAACAATCTCTCTCCCCAGTCGTTGTAACTACTTGCACCACTGGATCAGGAATCAACTGACACGCATCCACCATTCAGCTAATCATACCTCTCATCACCATGAAACCCCTATCCCCCCCAAAAGTCCTATGGCGACAGACGAGTGGCGACGGGAACAGGCAGATATGAATGCCGGCATTCTCTAGTCACAACTCTGCACATGGGCGGCCTAGATAAGATCGTTGTTTATTCACTAGGATCTAGGCAGCGGTACAATCCAGTCCTGTCTATGCGACTGAGCAGCCCTTACCTTTTCTAGCCCCCTCTCCATGTGAGGTGAGCCACCATGCTCACCCCCCATGAGGAGGGGTCTAGAAAAGGTACCCTAAATATAGTCTGTTCAACTTTAGGAAATTTTCTGACGGTGGGTCATCAATGATGCATTGACATGTGTAGATTTCAGGAATAACCTGGGTCAATTTTCCTGTTGCTACTGAAATGAGACAATGGAAAATCGTATTTGCAGTTATATTTAGTAATGTTTGACAATAGGTATCGAGTTTTTTTACTTTCCTCCTTGTAGCAAGAACACAAGCCACACACGGAACCTCTGTATTACAACGACTGACTCTACTTTTGCAAACGCGTTATACAAAAATGGCCACACAATGCAAACACTATGTACAGACACATACACACACACATACATATGCTCACATACTATCTTCTTCACCTCTTGATCTTGGTGAGGCCAGGTCGTGCTTTCTCCTATTCCTAGATATCAGAAGTCTGCTCACCAATTGGGACTTGATCATCCCATCCCTTTTCTCGTGACTGTAGACATGAGCAGCTGCCTCTGTGACTGAGTATTTGGAGGCCAGTCTGGCACCTCCATTGGCCTGTGCACAAAGTGCTTGACTTGAGCTGTGTTGGGAGAACAGGTAAGGGGAGGTTCAGTGACCCCAGTAGTCCAGTCTATCAACTCTGACAGCTTGGTGACATCTGGGTTTATGTGCCTGGGCCCCTCCACCCAGCTGTGGTTGACTTTGATGTTGTACCAGTTCGGCAAGTACACCCCCACTATGAACTCCACTATTAGCTTGAAATTCTTCTTGTGCTTCCCTTTCAGTCCATGCTTAGACACCCACAGTCTGCACATCCTCAGTGCAGTTGTCAGCCACCTGCTATGACAGACTGTTCCGATTTCCAGCAGGATCAAGTTGTGGGGCAGCTCTCCAGTCCTGATGGCCTGGGCAATCCTGTAGCCATAAGACTGGTCTGTAGAGATGTCCCTCACAACCTCTTCACTCAGCTGGGTCAGAGGAGGCCCCACACAGATCTTGGCAGACTTGGGATCTATCTCCAGCTCTGTAGTAGTGTCCAGCATCACGCCAATCTTGCCACTCGTTGAGCTGCTCTTTGAAAGCATGTGCAACAGCTGGATCCTTTAGTGTTTCGTCGCTTAGTGTTAAAGCCTCCTCTGGCTTGTTGCCTTTGCCGTTTTGGGGCAACGTGAAGGGAGAGTTTTGCTTTAACCCACCGATTATCTATGTCACAATGGTCTGAGCCTTGCATGGCTCGGGTGATGAGGACATCTCGGCGTTCTCTTTCTCTGACTGTGATGTAGTCAATGAGATGCCAATATTTGGATGGTTGGTGTTGTCAAAAATCCTCGAGCTTGTCGGCCTGCCAAAACAAGGTGTTGGTGAGAGTGAGGTTGTGTTCACCACACTTGCTGTGGATGAGTAGGCCGTTGGGATTACACTTGCCTACTCCATTTCTTCCTATGGTTCCTTGCCATGTTTCAGCCTTTCTGCCAAGTTTGGCATTGAAGTCACCTCGGAGCACAACCTTATCTTCACTGGAGATAGAGGTTAGCACTCTGTCAAGGTTGTCATAAAAGGCCTCCTTTATGTCATCCTCTGCATCCAATGTTAAGGTGTATGCACTGATGAAGAAGGCATGGCGTGAGTGATTCAGTAGGACTCAAAGTGTTATGAGGATCTCATTGATCCCAACAAGCATTTCAGTTAGCCTATGTAGGATGGATTGGCGAATGGCAAAGCCAACTCCATAATTGCGGTTTTTCTCCACAGCAAGCTTACCCTTTTAGAAGAAGGTATATTCGGAACCCCGTTCTGTGAATCGACCCTCGCCTGGGAGCCAAGAATCACTAATGGTTGCAATGTCGATGTTATCCCTAGACAGCTCTTTTGCCAGTATCTAGTATCCAGAAGGGTCTTGACATTCCATGCAGTGACCATATGAGGTTGTTTAATTGTTTTTGTTTTGATCTGAGATTGTGATTATGTTTGGACTTCATAAGGTTGACCTTGCTGGGTGCGGTTCCCTAGTCTGGTTGGAACTTTATGCAGACTATGTTTAGGGCACCTCTTCTAGCCCTCTCCCTATGTAGGGTGTGCAGAGTGGTTCCTGGTAAGGGGTGCTCAGTCGCACAGACAGGACCGGATTGCAGTGCTGCCTCGATCCCAGGGCATGGACGACAATCTTACTATGCCGCCCATGTGATGAGTTGTGATTAGAGACTCCTGGCAGTCATCTCTGCTTGTCTCCGTCGCCACTCGTCTGTCGCCATAGGATTTTTTGGGGGACAGGGGTGACACTACTACATATACTGAGGGTAGTGGCACAAATACATATACTGAGGGGTAATGGCAATATTACATATACTGTACTTAGGGGTAGTACAATACTACATATACTTAGGGGTAGTGGCACTCTTACATAATTACTTAGGGGTAGTGACACGTCTACATATACTTAGGGGAGGTGGCACTACTACATACTTACTTACGGGTAGTAACACTGCTACATAATACATATAGTCAGAGGTAGTAGTGGTATTACATGTACTCAAGAGTCATTGCACAGCCGCCATTACACGTACTACTCAAGGGTAATGTCTCTACTACATATAGTATGGATTATATGGTATGAACACTGTTGCATCAGTAAATTAAGAAGACAATAAAAAAAATATTAAGAAACAAAGACACTGGTAAGCCGAGGCAACATGTCTCCCCGAGTCCGAACAACAGTTCACATTTAAAGTCTTTGGGCTACTTAATCTTTGACTTCAAAAATCCTTTAAAATGCCAAAATAACACAAGTAAGAAATGGCTTTGGGCGTATTCACCTAATATGCAAGTCTGCCAAGTTTCAAATTGTCTCATAATCGAGGAAGGAGAATATGAAGACACACAGGCAAATCAATAACCCAACCCCTCAACAGAAATATAATATAATTGTAAAATAATCACATATACAGAACAAAAACTGTCTGAGAAGCGTATCTGAGTCATTCACTTCTGCATAGTTTGACCAATCTACAGTAGACTGAATATTTTCTCGCTGGCCCTACCTTGTAGACTATTTTCTCTTGACATCTGTCTTCTGGTGAGGACATATGGAATGTTGGGTGTAGGTCTAATGAGCCCCAGCTCTGTTAGATCCCAATGTAACCTAATTTAACCATTCGAATTAGGGCCCTTTACAATAAAGTCTCAATTATACTAAAACACAGTGACCAGATGTATTAATGATCTCATCAATAATATAACATACAGTAATGTGTTCACAGTGGGACCTAGTATGTAGCAGACGGGCGCTCTACTCCACCACACAGGCGATGGTGTCAATTGGGGATTTCATCGGATCTCTGGTTTTTGGCTGCCTTATAGAGGAGTAAGTACTGGCTCTGGGACTCTGTCAGGTATAGTATAATATTGCTGATTGATATATGTGTAACATATCAGGGTTTTTTATAATAGTATAATTCCACACACACACACATCTATATTATATATATATATATATATATATATATATATATATATATATATATATATATATATATATATATATATATATATATATATATATATATATATATATATATATATATATATATATATATATGTATATACACATATATGATTTATAGAAAATTTCCTTATATAATGATTGAATATCAGACCAAAGCTTACAGCCCAGAATTACATCACATATAACAGCAAGTACACTACAGACCTCGTGGTACCACCATATACCAGGTGGACACACCTCAAGACTTCAGGGACTTGAGCTCGCCCACTAATGACTTGAGTTAGCTGGGTGACCTACAACCTCACCTGACCAAGACACCTGGGCATAACCACACCTGGACACAGCTGTCCAGTTCTAACCAGTTTTGTGTTAATTGGTAGGTTAAAAGCCGGCTGTTCCTGGCCCATATAAAGGCTCGGCAGTCCTGCCCACTGGTTGATTATCATTCTGATTCTGGTTGTTATTTGAATATTCTGAGGAGACGCTCATTACTCTGGAGATTCTGAGAGTTCTCTCCCCAGGTCGGGGGAGAGACTCCCTGACGTCACTGAAAGTTACTAGTGTGCCCTGAAGAATGCAGTGATGGCTAGGGAAACACTGAGTAACACTGAGTCCGTTTATTGTGGATGAGAGAAATACAAGTGGTGACTCGCGTGTGCCATGCACAGCTCACACAGTCAGACTGAGGCGCCTTGCCATATGGCAGCCTCGGGGCAATGTTGCCACATAACACGTGCAGTGTTGCCACGTGATTATATATACAAATGCTACTCGGCACAGTAGCTTATGTACAGGGTTGCTACTCGGCACAGTAGCTTATGTACAGGGTTGCTACTCGGCACAGTAGCTTAGATACATAACCTACATCTCCCTCCCCCCTCACGCTCATAGTCTTTGTCATGATCGGACTTCTTAGTTCTAAGTCGCTCCGAGCGTCGAGGTGCACTGTGGGGCGGATCCTCGTGAGGTGTAGGTGACTCGTCTTCGGTCAGGGGGCCAGCAGCAGGGGGTGGGACTGGCCGGAGGAAGCGGCGGTTCCTCCACCAGACACGGCCACTCGGCATCCTGACCTTGTAGTCCCGCGACCGGCCGACGCCCATAACTATGCCAACCTTGTGCCGACGTGTCGTCGTCGGGTCCTGGACACGGACAAGGGCACCAATCTCCAGCGGCTGAAGAGGGCGGGCACGGTCGTCATACCGAGCCTTGGCGTCCTGGTAGCAGCTCTCGGCTTTGGTCTGCCAGTCCTTCGCAAAGGCCTTGGCGTGTGTAGGAACGCAAGAGCGGAGAGGGTGACCATACAGGATCTGGGCAGGGG